>NC_134186.1:2118158-2458575 GCF_964188355.1 Buteo buteo
AACTGAAGGCTTCAGTCTTACCTGCTTCTGCAATTGTCCTTCTGAAAGGCTTACTCCAAACAAGTAATTTCACCATGGAAGACTCCTTGTTTTTTGCTGCACTCAAAGTCAGGCATGAAGAAATGCCTATAGTTGAATGTTCTTCACTACATATGCATGAAAAGAACTGTGAGACCAAAAGAACTGTAAGTTCTATCACGTTTCTGTTCTTCTTAACCTCTTAGTATTCTAAGAGGAAGCTCTCATTCTGGTTATCTTTCTCCAGGCTGGAGAGTAATAGAATATGAATGGAAGTGGTACTGTTGTACAATTCCTTAGTTAGGTTGAAGTCCAGAGCTGTTCACAATGAAAAGATTATTTGGTGGTAGTCTTAGCTTTCAGAGGAGAAGTGAAACTAAAAAGACAAGGTTAATGGAAGTTGCATTTTATCTGGATTGTTCTTATTTCCTATTTTATAAGCTTGTGTTCCATGCAGGTGCTTGGCTTGTATCTTCATGCTGTCAATAAACCCAATGCGTTTGAGCAGACAGGATTAATGCAGATTTTAAGGGCTATATTTAGAAGTAATTTAGCTATCATCAGTCAGAAGGGTGGGGAGAGATGTGATGGTTATTCATACTGATTGAATATTCTATTGATAGAGATACTTATTAACCCTAAACATGTCTTTCCATCATGCTTTCAGGTCTCAAACAAGAAAAAAAAATCAACCCTTGAAATTCAGTTAGAGGAAGGCAGAATTCAAGTGGAGAAATGAGCTGGGGGGGAAGTATCAAGCTGGCTAATAAGACAGACCACTAAAGTTGGCTGGATGGCACTGGAACAAGTGCTATGTAACATGACGAGCAGTAATGCTGGGGGGGGGGTAGACAGTTGGGTGATGGGTTTCTTTTGTTGATGGCACAGGTGTTCAATGTGTTTAGAATTTGGGGGGTGTGTTTTAACTTTCCTTCCAGAGCAAGCAATGAATGTACTTGCTCAGAGCTAACTTACCCCCCCGCCTTTATTTTTTTTTTTTGCGGGAGACATGAGGGAGAGGGAATAGTCTGTTCGTGAGTGATCTTTGCCTTATGAGCAAGCAAGATCAAAATGCTCCTGCTCTGATTGATGGTAATTAGGCTAAGGAGCCATGAGGCAGGAGGAGTCCAGTGAAGGACCAAGTGCTGGGCACTCAATACAATTTCATCCTGGTTTCTGAAGACTCTGCCCTGCACTCTCTGCTCCCTCATCACATTTCCTGAACAGAGATTTCATTTCAGATAGTGCAGCCAATGCTTCACACTTTTAGGAGCATTTATAAAATGGAGTTACCAGAAATAATCGTGGTAATTAATATACAGAGTTATAAGAAGGAAGATTAATTACAAAGCTGTAATTCATCTGCAAAATATAAACCGTGAGGAAAGCTTGAATAGGTTAGCAGCAGTGAGGTACACCAAGGAGAACTGTGCATCCAAGGAATTCAGCCTGTGCTGTTGCACAGACTGAGCTTCCTGGGGAGAAGAAAGGAAACTGAGGCACTGAGAGGGAAAGTGACTGGTCTTTGTTATCCAGAAAATCAGAGAGATGGGAATGGGACCTGAAAGACCTGACGCTGCTCCTTGCTGTGAACAGGGGACAGAAATCATTCTTCATTATACTGAGTGTTTTCTGCATTGGAATTTTTAAAAGTTGTAGAGGAAATCAGTGGCATTGCTGAGAAATGAATCTGTCTCCTGGACTCCTGTCTGGTGCCTGATCAGCAGTGTACTCCATCGTGGCTTTCAGCACGGTGTATCGGTTTACGCCAGCAGAGAAGCTGGCCAGTTTGTTATAACAGTCTATTGAATAGCTCTGTTATTTTATGACAGGAGGAGGGTCTGGGAGGTGATGGTAGACTACAGAATGCTATTCATTCCAGGGCAGGGGTTTCTGGTTTATTACAGTGATTGTAGGGGAGGGCTGATTCCTATAACTAATTGCCTTTTTTTTCTGAAGATGCAAGCAGTTGATAATGACAGTAATTAACACTGTAGAAACAAGGTCAAACCCAAGAACATTACCCATTAAAAGTCACTTTCCCGAAAGTCATGTCAAAATCATTGCCTTGGAGTAGCTGTAAAAAAAAAAAAAGAGGAGGCAACTGATGATGAGCTGTTTGAATTATGTAAATGCTCAGGTATCCATGGGGTTTGACCTTTTTGCAGATGTAATTTAGCATTCAAGACACTGTCATCTTGCTGCCAAAGTCAAATTAGATGCTTGCTACTGCAATTGATAGCTGATATCCGATCTCCTTCAAGAACAGGCAGTACAGAAAGGCAGGCAATGCTATTTGCTACAGGAATGGGAAGCTGCATTTTTAAATATAAAGTGGTTGAAGAGTTTTGGATCCAATTCAGATGAGCAATATGCTTTTATAAAAACATGCACCTGGTTCTTCAGGTCATTATACCCCATTTTATGCATCTGCAGTCCTGCAGGATGGCTCTGGGCTCAGTAGCTATCCAGGATTGTCTCACCTTGGGCTTGCTTCGTACCAGCAGAATGGCTCTGTGCCAAACCCGCTCCTAGCCACAGGAGTAGGGGACAGTGATGGCATAGCCATGTTGCCCAGAACTACTGTGTTTCCAACTAGCAGTCAGAGATGGAAGGAGTCCTAACCTAAGTGAGAGCTTTTTCTGAGTGATGCCAGAGATTGTACAACTCCCAGCACAGGTGCAAAAATGGATTCTGTGCCTGAAGCACAAGGGAGCGATACAGATGAAGTGCTAAGCTCTGTGCAATCCAAAATCTATGGAACCTACTGATGTCCATAGCATGTGGGTTATGTACCTGTGTAAACCTTGCTATTTCCATTCGTCAACCTGGTCCTGTCCATGCTAGCAATAAAAAAAACAAGCAAAAAACCCTTCTGTTCTGCTGAGAGTTTGGCTGCTTGCCGGAGGTTGCTCCTGTTCCCAGTGTGCCAGGTGGCTGAGCCAATTGTCTTCCCACCAGGTTTGATCCAAATAGCCTCATCGGCCTGCCTTCATACTGAATCAGTGTCTGCTATAGTAAATAGAAATGACTCTGAAGAAACACCTGCTCTTTCTGGCCCTCATTTGACCACAGCATCTGAAAAAAGCCTCTGTTCCTCTGGAGCTGGAGGCAGGTAGCTCTTAACTCTTCTGAATTGGCTGGGTCTGCAGCCCTGCTAAGGCATTTATCTTTTTGCTAATATGAAAAAGGCTTCCCTAAAGTTGTAGTTGCACAGTAATGCTTCCTGGCTAGAACAAAGCTGTCCCAAGACTTCTGATCCTTTCCTAGCTTTTGTGCAGCAGTTGAGAGTAGTTTGGGTTTAGATGTACATCAGTCCTTTATACCAGTAAAGCTCTGCTGCTTGCACAGAATATACAGATGGTAGAAGCTGTGTACTAGCTGCCTGGCTTGCATGATTGGAAATGTACTCGCTACTGTTTGTTGTAGGATAACCAAAATGCAGATCTTCAACAGAGCAATTTTAGTGGTTTCCTGTGAGCCTGTGCAAATTAGCAAATGACTGTAAAAAAGCAGCAGTGAAAAATTAGGCTATGTGTTTCTCTGACTAGGCTCAGAAGAACACTGCAGGCTGCTGTTAGCATTTTTCCTCAGCATTAGCCCAGTAATTTCCCTGAAGTTGCTCTGTATTTCCACAGGAGCAAATGAGAGCTAAAGCTGGCTCCAGATTCCTGCCTGTAATTGCTCCTCTGTTGTTGCCAAGAGTTAACTTCTAAACTGGTAGAAATCATTACTGTTCAAGTGCTTTCCACCTTGTGCCTTCAGTGCAGCTCTTTCTACCTGAAACTGGCAGAGAATTTGGCCCATGTGTTCTATTACACTAAATAATTTCCCCTTTCTGAAGGGTTGGTTTTGGGGGTGGGGTGTGCTTTGGCCCTAGCTTCTAAGGTGGGCTTGTGTACTCTGAATCTGGATAACAGCATTTAACTGGATCCAGCTGTGTTGCCTTTACTGTTTAATGGTTCAGTTCAGATGCAGGTTTTGTATTTCATGCTTCATTATTTTATCTTTCCCATTGTGTGGCCATTTGTAAACTGAAGGTGAGTTGCGTGATGTATTCCTCCCAGGCATGCAAAGAGGACAAATATTGAGGATAATTTGAAAACTTCTTTCCCCTGTTTGATACATTCGTGATGTTTGAGCGGCTTTTACAAATCAAGTTCTGACACTTCTTGCAGCTGAGCTCATCTCCCTGCATTTGGAAGTAGAGTTTGGGGAGCTGCTTCCCTGTGTCCCTGTCCTTTGGCACAGGAGTCCCCGAGTGGCAGTCTTAGTGAAGGGGGTATTCCCAGAGAGGCATCCCCCTGCTAAATGATTCTGCCCATCCCTGCTGCTGTGATCAGGGGAGGGAAAGAGCATGTTAGCTGTCCTGAAGTTGGAGGTGACTGTCTTAGCTAATTTCATCCCTGATGTTGGGCCTTCAAGTTTTTCATGTATGGCTTGGAAATATATAGGATGTGTAGAGTTTAGAACTGTCACTGTCTGAGCTTCAGTGTGGGAAGGGAGTGTCACCAGACCATAACTGCGGTCTCCTGAAGGACCATACTTGGAGTTGTTGGGAAATCTGCTGAATGTTTTGGGTAAAGGTTTGCTTTTTTTTTCTTAGCAGTAATAGCTGCTGAGGCAGCATGCACCTCTCCAGCTGACTTTATGTAGGGTAGTTTAATTATCATCAACATTTAACTATTAAAAAAGGAACTTTCATGTTAGGGAAGTGTTTGAAATCAGCCAGGTTTTAAAGTGTAAACTTTTTTCACCTTTCACACATTCTGGTGAGTCTTTTCCATTTATCATGGATTTAAAGAGACTCATGTTCAATCCTCTATTCCCTCTTTGCCCCAGAGATCTATATGAAGGAAAGTAAGTTAAAAACAGCGAGCTGGATTTCAAGAAATATTTTCTAAAAAGTTAAGCTGAAATGGTGCCTCTACTTTTAAAAGCAAAAAGTCTGTCTTCGTAGAGGGAAGGAAAGAGTTATTTCTGAATATGCAAGTTGTTCATATCAATGATGTGCTCAAGAGAATAGGTGGTGCTTGTGTGCATACAAGTAAGGATAGAAATGAGCTTTAAAAGGGAGATGATTGCATCCATAACTCCCTGTATGAATTAGTTTGTCCCTTGGCAAGAAAAAGACTGCCCAGAGTTAAATGGTGCTGCCAAGTTACAGCTTGTATGGTGAGCATAATGACAGTCAGTACTGTTTGAGGAATCCTAGTTCATGGGGGAGGTTTTCCAGAAAGGCCAGTAAGTCTCAAACCTGGCAATGCTGCAGGAGGGAGCTAGCAGAGCTGGGGAGGGTCCCAGGTTAACTCTGCTTTACCCCACCAGCACCATACCCTCTCTTGTTTGCGAATCCAGAAGTCTCAAGGCATGTGCTCTTCATAGATACTGTGGCTGTGATAACACAGTGTTCTTGGAATGTATTAACTTGTCCTGACAAAAAGCCATTAACCAGACAGGCAAGACTCTGTCTTACCCTGTAGCTGTGCCTGCAAAGCAGAGGCAGAATAATTTTTGCTCATTAAAAACAAACATTTGAAAGCAGCGCTGCCTCCCCTCTGCTCAGATGGTCTGTCCAGCACAGAGAGAAAGAAAATGCTAACCCACTGGAAAAAACAAATGTGCATTTGTTTTTTTTCTCTCCCTGCCAGAGTTAGCAAATTAAGGATGCTCCTAGCTTGGCATCTATACTACATCTACTTGTGTTTCTGGAGGTTTGAAGCCTTATTTACAGATAAAATAATTCTGTATATATTAGACTTTGCTGCCATTAGCTGGCCCAGTCAGATGGGTCTTTGAAAGCTTTTTTCCCTTAGAGCTTGGTGACTGGCCATGCTGCATTCTCCTTTGTGGCAGTGGATCGTTGTGCAAGTAAATCTGTGTTTATCAGCTTTGCTGCCAAGAACTTGTGTGGCTTGAAACCAACCAAATAATCTCTCAGTGGGTCAGCTTCTCCCCACTGTAGGAAGAGGGAAGTCAACTTGTCTCTGTGGTCTATGAAGGGTGAGCTCTTGACAATCTCAGTCACTGCCCTTTACTTGATCCCAAAAGTGTCCCATCACCTTTAGGCTGCGTTGTAACACACTGATAGATTGGCCAGAAGCTAGAAAGGACTGCTTATATCTAGACTTTTCATTCTTCTGTGGTCTTGTCTTCGTGAAGCAGTAAGTGTCTCAAGTTTGCTTTTTCATGAAAATTCAAGTGGTACATGTTTCTAGAGCAAATAACTAGGAAAGAGCAGACTGAAAGC
This sequence comes from Buteo buteo, assembly GCF_964188355.1. Classification (NCBI taxonomy): domain Eukaryota; kingdom Metazoa; phylum Chordata; class Aves; order Accipitriformes; family Accipitridae; genus Buteo; species Buteo buteo. The sequence continues at coordinate 2,124,427 of NC_134186.1, forward strand.
TTAAATAGCACAGGAGGCAAATGATGAATTTGATCATGAGAAATCCCAGCTTGTGTTGTATTTGTTATCTTGGTATCTCTCCAGCAAGGGTGGAGAAATGAAAACTGTGTCCATCAGCCAAACTGTAGTGATGCTTCTGACTTGAGTATACTGTGAGCTGAGAGTAAAGGTCAAATAAGTGAAGAACAGTTTCAACTATTTGCAAAATGTCTGTGAACAGAAGCTGAGGGGAAATATGCAGTATGCTTTCCAGCAGTTTATTCACCTACTTGTAATAACTAATGGGTGAGATTTACTCATGTGTAAATATAACAGGGTAAAGACTTAAATTTGTAATTCTCCCTCTTTCTTTTAAGCCAACTAGCTCTCGTTAGTGCAGCTTGTGCTGCAGGTCATACTTAGCTTTATGAACTTCGTGTGTTTACAGTATTCCCTCAGTCCAATAAACCTCTGCTTCAGATATTTTATTTAATACGGACCTGAGCCTGTGCTTGGTCAGATGTGTGAGGTGAGTCTCGCCCATCAGAGTCCATGCAGAATGGTCCCAGCTTGATCATGAAACATGAATTCTCCCAACATGTGCTGCCTGTGTGATACCCCTTCTCATAGCTCCTGTGCTCTTCCCCTGTGCATTGTGCAGGGCGCTACATGGCACTGCTTAGAATTTGGCCTATCTCTGCATATAACTGGGGACACTGATAAATGTTTGGGGGTTGTGGTTTTCTTCTTCCTGTGGTAATTATAACTGTATCAGGAATGACGGTTTGCTTCACATTGGCTTTCTCACCACCAAGTCACTTTTCTCTGATGCAATCAGTTGCTCACTACACTGTAATAACCTATTTTGTTTCCTGTGGATTTGTGACCAAATTATTTGCAAAACAGTGACACAGAAAAATGTGATCATCTTCATCCAGTGCTGTTTGTCTTGCCACCTTTTCCCATAGACATGGCCCTTGGTTTTGTAATTTGAGAATAAGACATCTTTGAAAATAGCTGGTCAGAAGATCTATTGGCGTTTAAAATGCATACATTCCTTATCTTCAGTGTTACTGTTATTAGTAATTTGTATTGAATAATTATCAGGAGGTCTGAGTCCTGGAAAAAAACCCTTATGTTAAGTACTGAAAACATGCCTCCCTCTGCCAATAGCCAGCATCTAGTGATTGCGGGAGGAAGTATGAAATTTGACATGTAGAGCACAGGAGTCCCTGAATGGCAGCTTTAGTGAAGGGATATTCCCAGAGAGGCGGCATCCTGCTAAATGATTCTGCCCATCCCTGCTGCTGTGATCAGGGGAGGGAAAGAGCATGTTAGCTGTCCTGAAGTTGGAGGTGACTTAGCTAATTGGTGTCTTAACTAATTTCATCCCTGATGTTGGGCCTTCAAGTTTTTCATGTATGGCTTGAAAATATATAGGGAGGTGCAGAGTCTAAAATTTTCACCATGTGAGCTGACTTACACCACACCCACTTTTTTTCCTGTTACCCTCCTAGCTTTGTCTAAGGGCATCAGGCTCCATGAGTAGTGTTTTGGATGAAATATCGTTTGGGAATGATAGATTTTTTTTTTTTCCCCCCTTTTTACAAGACGGTTCAATCTCAGTGAATGGTTTGACTTCAGCTTACAAAATATGCAGGGGAAAATACTAAAGTCAATAAATTCTTCATTTGCACACAATTTAGTCCCCAGTTGATAACTGGCATGCTTCTGAGAGTGAGACAAAGAATGGCAGTAGCACAGAAGTCATTTAAAAAAAGCTCACAAAAATGAAATGCTATTTACAGGACTCTGTGCCTGTGGTTAATAGTCATTCATGAAATCATGCAATAAAATCTAACTGCATTGTCAGCTCTGTCAGGATGACATTGAAATGTACAAGTAATGTACAGCAGGTTCGGATTACACTTTGGGACTTTATATCTTAGATAAAATTAGGCTTTGTTTTCCTCTTAAACAGGAGGTAAAATACAGGCTGGACCAAAGGAAAGATTGTTGCAGTATTTCTTGAGCAGGCAAAATCAAATTAAATAAGACTCTAGCTATTCTGTTCCTTCTAGCGGAAGGATCTAGTCAGTTATGATTTCTTTTTACTAGTATAAGCTGTATCTCTCTTAGGCGGGTTCACTAACAAGTTGTTTCAGCAAGCCTGTAAACTGAAGACTAAAGCTAGCTCAAACCTGAAATTCAGAAGTGTCCTAACACTTGGTGGCAATTGCACTGTAGGATACACTTACAGGTTTGTAGCTCTTGTTTGTCCCTAGTTTTTGTGTATGATGTAAATCCTACTCCAGGTCACCATGAATTGAAGGGGACTTTGGTGGCTGTATATGAAGCCAATGTCATCGATTGGCTCTAAACTGGCAGCATACCTGTAAATGTTCAGTTTAATAAATGGGTACTGGCACTGGGACCTGAGGAGGTCCTATATGCAAAAAGCTGAATAAGTGCTCAGGATGCTGCTAGCAGTGGCTGAGCAGAAAATACTTCTTTCAGACGTTCCTGTGTTCACATGTAGTACGTTTTGGCCAAATACCACTTTCAGTAAATTAACACTTTAATCAAGAGCTAAAATTGAACTGAGTGAACTTAATTGTCTTTGTGGGAATGTTGATCACAAAGACTTCCCCTCACTCAATGGGCTGGATTAATTTTTTGGGTTTGGTATTCCTGGTTTTTGCAGCCCACTCTGTAAAACATATCTACGTTTGCACTTTTTAAAAGGGTATTACAGTTTGTTCTTGCTAGAATGTGTTTATTTTCTCTTCCTTCTAACAGATGTTAAGCAATTAGAGAACATGGCAGAGCAACATATTTATACAAATGAAAGGAAGTAAGGAATAAGTGTTCTGAATATTATACTTCCTAATAAGATTAATTCAGTAGTGTACAAATGGTGAAGCACAGCCACAGCAGCAAGTGGGCATTTATCAGTGACTTGTGTAATGCGCAAGATATCTCATTAAGGTAGGGAAGTAACTGTACACAGCCACCCCATGGATCCCAATTTTAAGTGCATACACATAAGTGGCAGAACAAGCCCACTGGAAAAGAACTGGATAACAAATTGTACAGAATGTTTAAAAAAAACCCAAAACAAACCCAGAGCTAAAGCAGTGAGACCAGTTGATCTGTTTTTCTGAGCTCACCATTCCATTGCCTATAGTGATGTCACATTGTCTTGGGAAGCTTTTCTACTCCTTGAGGCTTGTGTCTATCCAGATGTGCTTTGCTGTAAAATTAATTTTTTACTGTTGCTTGTGTACATTAAGAATTATTAGTAGTCTGAGCCAGCCTCTTGAAAGCATGCGTAGCTACATTTTTCAATTTTTCAATTCCAGACCCTGGTAGGGAAGTCTTGCAGCAGGCGTGGATCCTGTACTGAGCACAATGGTGGCATGAGTTGTGGGAGAGAGGCTGAGACACTCAGCCCTTCAGCCTCCTACTGCTACAGAAGGTGGGATGTGGTCTGTTGCAGTCTGTTTGCAATGTGTTAGAACTCAGGGGTGTTACAGTGAGCTGCTGGAGTAAACCTGTGTATGAGCAATTTTAGCAAGGAAAGAGATCATTTGGTTGAAGAGCTCTGGCGAAGAAACCTAAAGAGCAGAGAGGGGTCAAAAGAATCTCTACAGCCTGTGTAGGTTTGTGTTGCTTCAGAGTTGTGTGTCTGAGTTGGTGTTGTGTACTTGCTGAAGTCTTGCAAAAGGCTTTGTGACAAGGTGCTTTCCTGGCTCGGGAACAGTAATGTAGCAGTTTCTGCCAGAACAAATTTGGGAAAATTGGGGTGTATGTTCCCATCCCTGAGCTGTGCCAGTATCTGTGAAGACATGCAGAGAACTGGAATGCTTAAGTGACCAGGATTAAAAATATTCCTTCCCCTCTTCCTTTTTTGGAATCCACATGAGATTCTTCATAACCAGTGGCAACAAACTTCTAACAGTTTCCCATTAATGCAAGAAGCTGGCATCAAAATCTTTCTTTATGGGCCAGGAGTTTAGAAGTGAAGCTGGTAGTAAGCTTTCAACTAAAATTCATCTGCTTCAGTTTGATCAAATGAACTAGAGAAAATAAGAATGTTAGAGTTGCATTGATAGCACCAAATTCTGTATGAAAAATAGGGCTTGAATTAGAAACTTACTATTTCTACTAGAGAAGATACTATAGGAAGTAGGTGGACAAGCCACTGAACTATTAATCCCTAAATTATTTGCCTTTAAGAAAATTACCCAGCTAGTTTTAATTAAAAAACAAACCAACCAACCAAAAAAATCCCCAAACAAAAAAACAAGCCAGTATTGCCCAATTAATTGTAGCCTTTGGTAAAATGCTTGTGGGAGAACGTGTGCCTAGTTTAGCTAGCTGTTCCACAAATAGGCAGATCATAGGATCTATGGGGGAAATTGCACAGATAAGGTAGAAGTTGGTCTTAATAGTCACTGTATAGGGATGAGATGTGTTGGCAGTGAATGTTTGGAAAGAGATATTTTGGTTAACAGTTGGTCTCCTTTTTGTTAAGAAGACATGCCATGTAAACACAGATAACTTACATGTGCAATAAACTATCTAGTCAATCTCTTTGCCCAAGCAGGATCAGCTCTACCTATGTCAACCATATATATCATCTAGGCAGGTTTCATGTAAGGTTGATCCTGCCTTAGGGTAGGATCTGGACTATGTGACTTTTGTGCTTTCCTTCTAGCCTTGTATTCTGTGTGTATGTCTGAATGCTGAAGCAGAGTACTCCATAGATCATGCCAAAAGGAACAGGAAAGCACAGTGTGAAACATTAAAATGTATATAGACTGCTTCCTGCTGTTCACTTCCTCAGCTGGATACTTTCCTCATCCCAGGAGACAAAATCTGCTCTCAGAGGTGAGAGAGGAGTGCATGTTCAATAAGACACTTCATTTCTGATGAGCTCTGCTTTTGCGGAAGCATCTGTGAAAGATTAACGGGGCATATTTCTGAGGTGAATATGAAAAGGAGATTAAATTCACATACCAGCATGTTGGATGTGTTCCTAAGTATGTTTCTGCTAACCTTGGGCTATCCCTAACCATAGTGTTCTTGTCAGATGGATTTACCTGTTAAACAGCCCAGACACCCCCCCACCCCCCCAGGCAGTTGCAGTTAGATTGATAAATATAGACTTCATGTAGTCTGCTCCCTACTAAGATATCCTACTAGTACAATATACTTATCAATGTCTATCTTTGCAAGACTGTGTTTAGAAGGCAGTATATAAAGCACAGCTGAGAGACTGAAGGATTTTAAGATGTGGAAGCTGGCTTCTGGTTCATCAACATAAATGAGCCATCTCAAACATGTAAGACTTACTGCTTGTAGCATTTTTAAGTGTCACAGTTCTTAAGGGTATGGGTTCAGAATTTCATGTTTACTTGTTATGCTAGGCTTACCACATCCTGAATCACAGCACAATGTCCCCTAGTGTAGTGTTCTTTTGAGTCCTGTTCCCAGAGGAAAGAAATTCAGTTCATCAGCACTATTTGGGCGTTTTCTTTGGAAGCCTTGCATCTAGATAATGTGACTCAGTTTGCAGCTTGCAAGAGCTGGGATGGCTGTGCTTATGTTGAATCACAGAAAAGTCTTGGAGATTGGGAGGAAGTAGGATGGTGGGAGAATAATGAAAAAATGAGTTAGTGTTGATTTTGGTGGGCCTGGGACTATATAGAGGGATGCTTCTTGAACTGTTAATTAAGAGGTAGAAATAGTTGAAGTAGCTAAGAGGAAGGCTGTCCCTGCTGAAGAGTGGGTGTGAATAGGGGGCAGTGATGTTGTTCATGCAGTTTTACAAAAGTTTTTTGGCATTGGAGATGCCGATAACACATCCAGTTCTTGCGATGGGCTGGATCTTGGTGAAGAGCAGGGGCTTCTGGCCAAGTCCCCTCCTCCTTTAGATACCTCTGCTAACCTGTGACTTGCTGTTGCAATCCTTAGGCAGCCCAGTACTCCATTGCTCTAGCAACATCCTCTAGACCTGGGTGCCATGGTGGGTCCAGCCTGTGAGGGTGATGGTAGAGCACTGGCAAGGTATGCTAGCCGGAGAACTTTCTCCCTCAAAGGTGGGCCTGCCTGTATGAGATGTCTGTGTGTTTGCTGTTCTTTCTTGGCTAATGCACTTGTGCTTTTAAGCTCAGGGACCACGTCTTATCTTGGAACGATATCCCCTCCTCTCCTGTAGGCGCTGAACTGCAGTAATCTCACATGTTGGCAAAAGAATAAACTTTTTAGCCTAGAATAATTGTGTTCTCTATCAGTGACAGAATCTGGTTTGGGGATTTTTTCTCCTTTTAAATGGCAATTTTATATGGTAGAAAACTTTTTAATTCTCTTCTGCAAGCTACATATAAAATATAACAGATAGGCAAAAATGTATTATTAAAGCTATCTATTTTTCTTGGCATTTCTGTAATTTAATAAACTGCTTGAGCTCTATTTCTGCAGTTTATGACATCACAAGAATAAACCCCATCCTTTGATTAATAGCTATTCAATCAATCCCCCCTCCCCACATTATCTTAAGTTTAATGGACTTGGGAACCATGCAAACTAATTTTGTAAAAGTTTGTTTTGGGTAGCTGGACTAAATGCCTTTGGAAAAACTGCAGTGGTAGCAACACAAGCTGTGGGAGACTTCTAGAGGAAAGGGAGAGAAACATGGTTCTGTGCCTGCAGATGAAGGTGGTTCTGTCTCCAAAATAATATTGCAACTCTGGGTGTCCGCAGCACCTACAAAAGTCTGTTGCACCCTCCAGTTTATTCTGTCTTTACTGGAGCAGCCAGGGTAGGATTTTTACCCAGGAGAGGGGAGATCTTCAGCAAGACTTACTATTACTCAGGAGTTCTGCAAATCTGAGCAGCAAGGCAATACAAGGGCATATTTTAAAGCGGAAAAATTGTTGTGTCTAAAGCGAGTAACTGCAATGACTTCTGGCCTGTTCTGGCAGGTAATGAACACAGTAGTTCTAGATGATCTGATAATGCTAATGTGGTTTTGCATACTAAAAATCAATGCCAGTTATTGTATGTATAAACAAACACTGTCATGGTACAGAGTTTTTGTGAAGTAATATAAAATGCAAAAACAGATTACTTCCTCCTTTAGAGTTAAGGAAGATGACCTAGGGCAAAAGAGGTGAATTGTGTTTTGATATGATTACGTATAATAATAGGAGATAGACAAGAAGTTTTTACAACCCCTGATATGTGGTTTCCATTTTCACTATCATCCCATCTGTAAGTAATTGGGATCAATAGAATGTGAATCTTCAGATTTTTGAAGGAAGTCAGGTAAGCTTAGCCTATTTGAAAACACTTTTGAGGAGACAGGCTAAAGAAAATGAAGGAGGGGAAACTGTTAGCGTGCTCAGCTAGGCCCTGGGCTTTGGACTTACATAGGCTTGATCAGTCTAGAAACTGTAAGTTTGTTTTTCTTACAGTGGCATTCGCCTATATATGTCAGTTCTCTGAAAAGCTGTGTGAAGCTTGAGCCAGGGACTTGGATGAACAGCAGTAAGGCTGACCTGGGACATGAGTGTTGCTTCAGAAAAGCAGCTCCTGACAATAACCCAGGTAGGAGTTTGGCATGGTGGTGACATATCCATGCTCATTGTACTTTCAGATTTTGTAAAGCTCTAAATTTCTGCCTGGATCAGAGGTGCAGCTGGGCTGACTCCACCATGACCACCACCATGCTGGGCCTGGAGTTTCCATCCTGACTCTGTTGCAATGTGAGACTCTCAAAGACAGAACAGGTAATGGATGATTTTTAGCATTCATAACTAGTTTTGGTTTTTGTTGATTGCCTGAGAAGGATCTAGTGTGCAGTCAAGTATAGGCTGCAGTAGGCCTCCTACATCCGTTCTCTTCTGAGACATTATTAAAGCACTGTATAAATCTGCTGTCTAAAACTTCTGTAGATATGTGGAAGAATAGGACTGCTACAAATGTGTCTTGCAATAAATCTGTAAATGGTGAAGAGTCAACAAGATTAAAATGAAACTGACCCTTTTTAAGAAGGGTTGCTCTTTTGAGACTATGTTGGGTTAAATACATGCAAGAAGGGCACTGTAGGTTCGTAGCAATGCCATGTCAGGGGTGACCTTTATTCCCAACAAGCTGTCTCTGTGGCACTGAATGTTACCCATAATACTCTTACTGTAAGTGGCATGTTATGGGACTTCAAGGATCTTGGAACAAGTCCTGTGAGCCAAAGCAGTGCAGATGGTTTGCACTGATTTGGATTTTTCAGTGAGCGAGCTGAATGTGGAAAGGGAGGCAAATTTTCTGTCGGCAGCCAATATGGCTTGTTTTGGAGCAAAGGACTAGCACTGATCCTTCTGCTTTCTCTTCCCAGATTTGCTGCTGAGAGCACAAACTTTGCAAGTGAGAAGCATGTTTATATTTGAGTTTTCTGGCTGGGGAGGCTGGGAGCTGTGATGCTTCTCCACTAGGATGTGGTAGTGCAACTTCAGCCTTGTGCATGGAAGATGGGGGCGGTAAATGCAAACTCACTTCCATTGTCATTGTGGGCTGTTTGATATGTTGGAGTAAGATAGAAATTCAGGTGCTCTGGTGATACTCCAGCTGTTGAAGCATCTCATGATCTGTCATGCCCTTAGCCTCCTAATCTCTTTTCTTGTGAAAAGAGCTATTGCTACCGCTATAATGAGGGAGAAATCAGGGTACCATGGGCAAAGTCTTACCTACAGTCATGCTGTGACTGTGCAGAAGGCAAGAGCCTTTAAACTGTGGCTTAGTATGCTTATACCTGAACTGTTCCTTATTTCCCTTTGTCTCAGTCTTTTTCCTTGTTCTTATTGACTGTTTATGAGCTATAGAGTGCTCTAGAAAATAACCAGCTGTTTCGTTAAGTGGATTTGGTCTATCCTTCAAGTTGACAGATGATTTTTATTACGTACTATTACTTAATGAACTCTTTTGTGGCAAATGTAATTCAATACAGATTCTGATTCCCAGTTTGTCATCAGTCCTTTTATAAAGGAAGAAAAATGGAAAAGGACTTGATTCCTTTATCTTGTTATGCTAATTGTATTAGGAATATTGGACAAAAACAGCCAGTGGATTTAACAGAAGAAAAATCCAAGCTTCTACTCTACTGAAAGAAAATGGGAATTTACTGGGGCAGAACATATCTGACTTTAGCCAAAGCAAATTCTGATCCAAGTTGAGGTTTTGAAAGACATAAGTAAATAATTTTGTTCTGTACAATTCTTTTTGAAAGGAAGCCTATAACAGCCATAACAGAGGATTTGGAGAGTATGTTGCAAGAGAAACTCGGAAAAATTCAGGACTGAGTAGAAAGAAATCAGGATTTGGCCAGAGAGCTGCATGTGACTTCAAGTAGTAATGGGATGTACCAGAACAGAGTTGCAGAAAGGGTCTAGCTAGAGGAAAAATGTATCTGAATTTTGTGCCCTCTAGATAGTGGTTTGTGTTCCTGAGACTTTTTTTGACTACCTGCAGTTAGTGCTCTTAAACTGGATGGATGAAATCTTTGAGCTCTCATTTCCCCAAATTCAGCTTTTTATTTGTAAAATGGGGATATTTTCCCTTTCTTCTCTCTTATAGAGGTTTGGGAGAAGCGTGTTATGAAATGCTGGAACTGTGGATTTCCGAGTTTGTGCAAAAAGCTCCCGAGAACTGGAATAGTTCTGTAGCTATATATGGGGCCCACAGCCATATGTTGAATAATGGGGAAGAAAGAAAAAAATATTGTCAAGCATCTTCATTGGGCATCTTTGATCCTGTGCTGAAAACAAGGCAAGCATTTTGGGTAGAAAAACTATGCAATCCTGCCTTAGTGTGCCAGTGTTACTGACTGAGGGATATAGCTGTGATTTAGACCACTTGTGCCTTAATGATCCTATGGCCTCATTTCTCGTGTGACCCTGGAAGTAGCTCACTTTTGCATCCTGGCTAATCTTCAGTTCCCAGATTTCTAGCCTGAACTGTGATACAATAGTGAGGTATCTGGTTCAGGTTACTTGTCACTAACAAATCAAGTGTTGGTGAAATGCCATAGGTGGTCTCTATACTAGTGTCCCCTCTTCATGACTTTTCAGATATGAAGTGCACTGAAACTAAGAGCATTGTTGGTGATGCTGGTGGGGGTCTGTAAGCAATATGTGGGCTTCAGGTTTGATTTGTCCTGGCTGCCTTGGTATTACTTTTACTGTCTTTCAGATTGTGTTATGTTATCAACTTGTCACCTTACCCACAAGGCAGATGAAGACTGTTGATGCTTTGTGGAAACACTAGAGGTTCCTAATTGCTTGTCTAATTTATCTTAGTTGAAATTTTGGCCTACAGCGGTAAGTGGAGAAAAAAGGGCTAGTGGACATATCTTGCCAAAGCATGAATTTCTTATTACAAGTTGTCCTAGATCACCTCAGCCATCTGGGTAACCCAAAATAGATGTTGATGCAGTGTGGAAAGAGGAACAGTGAGAAGAGCAGTAATCTAGTTATAATGTGCAAAATGTCACCTGAAGGATCACTGTAAGATTGTTTATCAACCTTACAACAGTAAACATACTCTGTGAATTATTTACTAGCTTCAGCTAAACCTACACAACTAAGTTGTACTATTTACATTTAACAGGATTAAAGGGGAGGAAGAGCTAAATTTTTTAAAGTTACAAGATTAGTTTTATTTACTGGAGGAAAGGGAAAAAAATCTGGTGTTTGTGTATCTGGGGCCAAGCCTAAAGCTCAGTGAATGGAAGGATGCTCCATCTTTTGCTTGAATTATGAGCCACTATTGAAGTCTGTCCTCTTACAAAAGTGCTTTGACTACAGAGGCTAAGCATATTTGGTCACATCAGCTCCTCCAGGAATGAATAGTGCTCTACATTTTGTAGGACCTATAACTATTTGCAAAATACCCAGGCTTTTGTTAAGCGGTGTACAGAATTAATTTCACATCTTGACTTGTATGGGTGCAATATCCTTCTTAAGCAAAGTATAAATGTCTCCTTAAATTTAAGAGCAGCCTGACTTGCATACTACTGGGTATAGGGCTGGATGATTGCGAACTGTCAGATCCTTGTGACTGAGACCTTATTCACTAGTTTTAAGGCTGGGAGAGACTTTTGTGGTAATTTGTTCCGACGTGTATCATGCAGGCTGTAGAATCCCATCTAATCACTCTTCTACTTCTGACCCAGCAAACTGAGGCTGAAATACAGCAGACAGATAGCCATAGCCATCTGGAGGCTTGCTGGCTCTAGAGGAAGCTTGCTGCTCTGGCTTCGCAGTAATGGTGCAAACTCCAGAGGAAGCAGAAGCTGTTTTGCAGGGGTGAAGGATCATTGTCAAAAGTTAGAGCCTTGAGACTTCTGAGTTAAATAACCAAGGGAATACAGTTAAACAGGATTCTCCATACAAGCTTTATGGCTTGATCTTTTTTAATAGTAAAATTCAGATTACCATCTGGATTAGCATTAGAGTTTGAGGTAATAAGACAGGAACATGTCACGCGTGGAGCTGCACCACCCAGCTATCGAATGTATTTGTGTTAATCTCACTTTGAATGTACAAATACAGTTACTATCTCTGAAATTTGTGGCCAAGACTCTCTTTTATCAACTATCTTTATTGCACCAATACTCAATTCTAAGCAGCTCAGGCATTTGTCATAAATAAAACATTTTTATTATTTGTCTCCATCTTCCAAAACAAAAAAAGCCCCTTCTTATTCTGTCATCCTAAAAAAAATTTATTTCAGATGAATTGTCATACAGCTGTTTCTTACAATATAAATCATATGGGATTATGCTAGATGGAAATGTTCACTTTGGGGAAAACGTTAAATCCTTATAGGACCCTAGGACTTAAAATAGATAGCAGGTTTTTCTCTGAATACTAGACTAGGAAAACTGGGTTCACTTAAAATTTTACATAGCTCTCACTGGAAAAGTAGTTGAGGTTAGTTGTCACAGCTCTTCCAGGTGTAGAACTAAACCTAAAACAGAAAAAGAAATTTAGTCAAGCTTCAGGAGATTACATCTAACTTCCAAATTAGTTCTTTTTCTTCCTAATAATGGACCTCTTAAAAGCATTTATTCACTTTTTTTGGATGTCTAATATGGTTTCTGGGAAGGTGATCTGGGAGGAAGTATGTGCTATTCCTGTCTACCCCATAAGCATTTAACAGAAGATGATATATAGAACTTGAATCTCTAGAGATTATTTTACCAGACCCTTGGAATATGTTGATTTTAACCACAGTTTTTTATCGCAAGGTATCAGAATGAATCCTTTAATTTCATTCTGACAGTGTCAAAATATTTTGGTTTCTATCATGCTGAAGCATTTCCTTTTTAAGTTAAAATGTTTATACTTTTTATCCATAACATTGATTGGAAGTTGTAAGTGGCATCTCCTATAGCACAGTGTTTCAGCTTCATTTACCCCAAACTAATTACTCTGGTTTTGTATCAAAATTATTTTAGAATTTACACCTTATAGTAAATCTTGTCTTTTGTTCAGATTTAGAATTTGGTGAGAATGTAACTGGGAAACCCAACTGCCGATTAAATCTTTAGCTCCGTGCAGGTTTACAGCAACTAACAAACTCTCCCTAACGTAGTGAAAAAATAGAAAGCAAATCTGCATGGCCATACCTGTAGGAAGGAGAAAATGGATGCTGGATCCCATCACCTGCCATTGGTGATAGATCCTGCATGTTTCTGGATACTGTTGGCAGGGTCATCTGTTGGTATGGATAACTAGGCTGAACTAGAGTGATGTAGTTCAACACTGGAGTGTAAGGTGGCTGGAAAATCTGCAGTGGGCTGTATGGAGCTACCTGGGGAGGAAAAGGAAATAGCCCACATAAAAAAAAGTGGAACAGGAATACTGACAAGGCAGTAACCCCATAAATGGAAACTGGAGTTGTCGAAAATATTTTTTCAGACACACAGTGGTCTTTCCCTATTTTATACATAACTAGAGCATAAGCAATAAAGGTTTTCAGTTAGAGGCTCAAGGCCATCCCTTGAGCTATTTGGAGTACATAGCACTCCAGCAAACTGTGTGAACTTAAACTAGTTCAGCATCTTGTCCCCAAATCTATTTTTGTGATGGCATCAACATCAATCTTGGCACATGACAAACTGCTCTGACTAATCTATTGTGCTTAGCATCTGTGTCGTGCAAATTAAAGCATATTCATAACCATGTAAACGCACCTGTCTTGAATAGCATCCAAAGGAAGGGTGCAAAGCTTGCTGATACGGGATCCTTGCGTTCTGATGATACGGACCCTATTAAACATACGTAAGGTGTGATTTTTTTAAAACAGTCTGAGTTGGTCCATTAATTTTGCGTAAGGTTTTTAGGGGAATGTTATGCTCAGAGAAACCTGGCTAAGTGTATTTCTTAGCTTTGGGCAAAAATCTTCTCTTTGTCTCCCTACAGTCTGAGACCTCCAGAATAGGAGTCTGCTTTCCATTCTGTAGCTTTATTCTGCCTCTGGAAAAATTCAGTTCCCTGTTGACTGCTGAGAGGTGGATGGACTGTGTGCTCATCCTATGCTAAGTAGGTATTTGTTGTGCTAACTAGTCATTGACTTAATGGAAGAAGGGAAAATTTTTGGACTCTCAACTTCTGAGGGAGCTCAGTCTGGCAAAACAAGTGTGCTCTGGGTCATGTGTATCTACCCTCTGTCTTTTATAACAGGCTGGTGACAACTTTTGACAGTTTTTAGGATGAACTGATTACTGCTAGAGAGCCATAGCTTTGTTTCTGGTGTGGTTTTTGTGTATTGCCTTTTGTTTTTTAGTGGAATCAAAGGGAGCTAGGGGAACATAGCCCATAGAAAGCCACGGCTACGTGGAATTCCCAGTATTCATTCTTCTGTTTCCTTCAACTTGAGCATTGGGCTTCTTCCTAATCTTAGTTGGCTCTTTTACTTTGATATGAGGTCCTGTTTCACTAGACTAAGCAAGCAGTATCCCAGTCTGTAAAGAGGGCAATTGCATGAAATATTTGTAATGAATTATGTAAAAATATTTGTAAATACAAGATAAAATGCTTGTAAATACAAGATAAAAATGGAAAGTAATGAAGACCGAGAGAGGTCAACATTCAGTATCTGTATCAATAATACATCATCCTTTGATACTGTCATAGCCATCTCAGAGGACCACACTACATGTGCTGTTAAAGCTTTGTTTGTGATCCAAAGCCACTTAATGTAACTTACTGTAGTAGGATAGCAATCTGGTTTCTTACTCTACCCTACAAATCAGAAAGCAGCTGTCAGAATAGCAGCAGGTAGTGCCCTGAGTCTGTCAACATAAGCACGAGGATGTTCTACTCTCTTCTCATAGAACATGGGTCTATTTTATGTTACCTGAAACTGTGGAAAGTTTGAGTGGTTGGGAAAGATGGAAGATGGAGGGAAGTTCAGACTCTGCCACACTGGCGGATTTAATGCTGTGGTGGTTGAAGTAGCAGAGGAGCCTGAAGTACTCGCATTGTATTTAACGTTTTTTTTATCCAGTGTTGCAGTAGTTACTGTAAAACAAAACAAGGTTTAAAGACATTAATAAACATGCATTCTTTCTATTAATCTGTGGAACACTTGCAATTAAGAGGACATGGTTTGCCTGTAAGGAAAATCTGTTTAAGATACCCGTTACTTTTGCAGCCTGTAGTTCTGCAACATGGAGACCCAAACTCAGCAATTAGCAGTTCGAATTCACTTGTAGGGCTGTTAAACTCTGACCCACCGGACCTGGAATAAAGCTAATTGCCTAAGCCGTAAGAATGAATGAAATTGTAAGAATAGAACAAGAACCTTTGCTCAAAGTTCAAAACTCTGAGATAAGGATATTAGAACAGAGAAGTTGATTGTGCCTTAAGTCTCCAGACTGATAAATCTAGTCCAGAAACTTAAACAGTAGATCTGGACATGTAACGTTGTTTTTGTCTATTCTAAGATGCCTCAAGGAATGTAGTTATTAATACTCTGTGGGAATCAAGATCTTTTAAATGTCTCACAGTGGAAACCCCGAAATCATGACATTACCAAAAAAAGCCCCAAACCCAAACCAACCACAAAACAAACCCAAAACACCAAAAACCCCAACAGCCCAAAAAACTAGCTTCTAGAAAGTACTGACCAAATACATAAATCTCCATGGTCATGACCTTCTATATCTAATCTATTTCATGTGAGAAGGACTTAAGATAGATGATGTTCAAGGACCATGCCCAGATCCATACCTGAATTCTTTGTGACTGCATCAGAATCAGTTTTGGAGCAAATCTTGGCAAATGGTGGGAGCTGCTGCTTCTGTCCTGTGGCTTGACTTTCTGCTGTTGTTGATGACACAGCTGTACTACTCTTGGCAGAGCTGGACATGCTGTCCTGTATGAACTCCTTCACTACCTTTGCTTCCTCAGCCATTACCTGATTGTCTGCACCTTCGGCAGTGTCTGTGTATTTCAGTAGTAGTGGCTCCTCTAGCTTTCTGCCCTCCATGCTGCGAGTGCTTGTCATGATGCCATCCTCCAGCCCCTTGGAATTCTTGTGGGATTTTGCTGAACACAGAAGGCTGGTGATAACGGATTTAGCAGAAAGCTGAGCATCACAGAGAGCTCTTAATTTCATCTCCCTTTCTCTGTTTCCAATCATTGCTCTGTATATACTTTCGAGCCCCTCTGGTTCATCTAGTAAGTAGCTGCTGTAAGAAAGTGGAATATGGCTGCTGTTAAAGGAGGTTTGACTTAAAATTGAGCTATTTTTCTTGACTCCTCCTAAACCTTGCATTTCTATCTCATTGTTATATCTAAGACCCAAGTATTCCTTCTTAACCAGAATAAAATTTCATCTTGGACACTGCTCTCTTCCAAAGAGCCACATAAAAGGGGAGGGAAAAAAACCCCCAACCCTTAGTTAATGCATCTATCCAAGAATAACTGAAGAGAAGTTGGATGGCAGCATTAGAGGTGTGCAAAGAATGATTATAGAATATATGCTTAAAAATATTTGTGGGTCAAAATAGATTTTGATTGTAAACAAAATCTAAGTTTTGTGTCAAACAAGATGATTCTTTGCCGGCAGTGGGCATGAATGAGTTAAACATGCTTTGAGGTGGCTTACACTTGCCAGGAGGAAGAACTAAATGGCTCCCTGTGCCATAGTATTAGAGCAGTTGGCAATCATTATTGGAGTTACCCTCACAGTAGTTTGTAAAGTGGAGAAGCCTTACTTCAGTTATACAGCTAAGCCCTGTGGTAGTTTTCATGTCACCTGTCAAAAGTGGTAAATTTAACCCCATGATTCTGGACATGAAATGAGTTTTCTGGATTGTATGGCTTGTATCCCAGTGTCCCTAATGGGAAAAACCTTGTTTGTTCTCCAGGCCCTAGGTTTGCAAGGTTTAAACTTCAGGGCTCAGTGGATCCTTAAATCTTTGCAGGATGAGGGGTCTGAATTTCCTTGGACTGACTTGTCATTACAATTCAGTTGTCACCTGTAAGGCTTTAACAGGGCTGGGTGTTGTAGTATTTGTAGCTTATTAACCATCTTTCATACAGGGAGATAAGACTACCAGAGTATTTAATCTGTAGGGTGCATTGTAAAGCACTCTATACCCCCCAAAGTCCTCTGGGACCATACAGTGGGACTGCTGTCAAAGCTGAACAATTTTGGGTTCTTTAAGGCACACCTGAGTGCCTATGATGGTTACCTGCTGAAAATACCAATTCGTGCCTATTGTGGTTACCTACTCAAAACACTGACTTGAATTCCAGTTTGCTTTTTCACATCCAGCTATGTTCAATAACTTAATGTATTATCAATTTACTTTTCTTAGCTTGATGCTCTGTGCATGCACTATATAGATACATATATGGTTCATAAACAGCTAGAATTAGGAAATTCTAAATTGTAACTGTATCTAATTATCTCTAATCATAGGATCACTATAATTAGTAGGATGCTGCTTTCCCCCTATTTTTAAAGAATAGATATTCTCTTTAACAAAAACCTCAACAGATTTATACTGTGGATATGAAAATAGAAAATTGTTAGGCTATTTCTGAGTACAGTTTATTTTGTACAGCTTTTTGCCCCATCTTTCAGTGGGATTCCTGTCTGGTGGCTTCACAGGCTGCAGCCCTGATTCTGCAACTTCTTACTCAAATCTTGTACTTCTTACTCAAATCACATTTTTTTGTGTTCCCTCTTACTGCTTTGCACAACCCATTGGCATTTGTGCCCTCACTGTAGTTGGAGAGACTTAGAGTTGAGGTGGCAACTATGCTTCTTGTCTCTCTTGGACTTAAACATTAGGTTACTGGAGTCCTGTGTGTGAGTGTGTTAGAAGATGTGAATGCTGCATGTCATGTTCCTAGCTCTGATGCTTGCCTATGAAGCTTTGTCCTCTTCTTATGGAAGATTATAAGCTCCTTTATGTTGGTAAACAGTGACATCCTCAACAAAAGAGGTTCCTCCTGTCACTACCTGCTCTGGGTGTTCTCAGTAACTTGTTCTTCTGTATCCAAATGCTCCAGAACAAAACCAGGAAGGTGAAACTTGCTGTTGTTTGTTCAAAAGATTGCAGATACATTTTAAAATGAGCATACTAGCAGTTTGCATAAGTCAATATTTTAAAATAATTAAGGATTGCTAAATTGAGTAAGGTCATGTGGTGTAATCTTTGGCTGCTAATGCTGTTGCAGCTGATGAATTGGGTAACACCTTTATTGACAGTTGGTATATAGGGAAAGATTTTTCTTAATCTTTCTGTAAGTCTTTTCAGGAGTAATAGAAGTAGCCAAGGTAGTGTACGGAAGCTTCTACCTCAGAGGTAGAAACCTGACCTAGGGCCGTCTCACTTGAACTGCTTCCATTTTAAAGCAGTTCATTGAGCTCTGTTACAGTAATTTGGTTTTAGCACTTCATTTTGGCTGTTATTGGAAGGTTCAATGACTTCTGGGGTCTTTGAGCAACTGATGATCAACATACTCTGCTGTACAAGTGTGTGTGCAGTGTGTACTTCTATCCTGAAGAGCCTGCTAGCTAATTATAGGAAAAAGTTGCTGAGAGAAATGGCCGGATGAGTTGCCAAAGGTAACTCAACTCAGCAGATGAACAATGTGTAGAGGATCGTTATTCTGAACCCGAGGGTATTACTTAAGCCACTGGACTTTGCTGTCTTTTTAATTTCATCTAAACTGAAGTTGCTGAGTTTGTCTCAGGTACTTGTGGTTGTGTCTTGGCCACTGCCTTCATTGGCAGGGATCCTAAAGTTCACAACCTCACAGTCAAGTAGCAAAATGAAAACTATTTTGATCTGCTGTCTCTGTCCAGTTGCGCTAGCTTCATGGTAATTGCAGGTTGAGTGGGCTAGAAGTCATGTTAGTTATGCTAGCCTTGCTGCAAGTAGCCTTACTGCTAAAGACCAGATCTATATTCCTTTACGAGTAAAATGTGTTATTAAAGAATACAATTAAGACTGTTGTTCATACTTTTTCACTGGTTTGTATACTGCCTTCTTCCCTAAGGCTTCTTAGCAACTGGCAGGACCGAAATATGTGGGTAACTGAGCATGTGCTAATTGTAAAGATATTTCAGTTGTGTAATTTAACCTACCACTACAGGCAACTCCATGAACTTCACTGGTTATTCTTGATTTATCTGGTTTCCCTTTTCCTGCATTTATTCTGGAGACTCTTAAGATTTTGGCTTATTTAGGATAGGGAGGAGAAAGGAAAGGGGCCAGGACTCCATGATGTAATTCCCAGGTTTCTACCTGACATAGTGTTAAGTACTTCCACTTCTGTGCCTCCGTCTCTTCATCTGTAAAATTTATTTCCTAGTCTGTGAAGTTATCTTTTTTTAAAGATGAAATAACTGTTGACACTCATGTACCAAGCAAGGTGGGCCAGGTTTGCATGATGTTTTGTTTGGACTTTAAGAACTGGACATATGCTAATGGTTGCTGATGGTTAGATGGATTTGTAAATTTTACTTTTTCTGTTTCAGGAGCATAGAGTAAATATTATCCTATTAATCTGAAGAGCATGCTTCCATCTCTTACCATTATTTGTCCTGCGAAACATGATTTGGCATAAATTTTTCTGTGCTAAATTCAGCTTTTCTTTGTAAAGATCAGCTGTTTACAGTAGCTTCCTTATAACACTTTAATTTTCGATTTTGCTCCTTTGAATGCTGCTTTCACTTCTTCCTGTAAATATTTTGATGTGTGTGTGGTTGTTTTCCTTTAAATGTTGTGGGGAAGCGAATGCAGCAGCTGCTTATGGTGCTTCAGAATTTGAAGTAGTCAGATTTCATGGGACATACTTTTTCCAAAGAAAATTGGTTATAGTGGAAAAAGTGGGAATAATTTGCCTCATTAGGAGGCTGTCAGACAGCAATTGATGTACCCTGTGGCCCAGGCGTTCCTTTCAACACGTTACAAAAGTCTAGTTTGGAAAGTTGTAAAAAGGAAAGCAGCAGCCTTTTTCACTAGAGCTTGGGCAACACTTAAAGATCACTTACTTGCTCTGGGAGTCGATGGTGTCTCTTTGAAGGGTCCCTGAGAGGACTGAGCAGGGAGCATGCTGCAGCGGTGGCACCAGCGATAGGGGCTGCAGCTCTTCAGAGAGTCGTTGAACGCGTTTCCAGATCTTGTGGCAAGCCTCGTCCAAGCTATCTTGGGGAGTGTTGTTGTGGATCCAGATGTGCCTGGGGAAAGGTCCCAGTGGGAACTGACCCTCAAATGTTACTGTTGGAGGTGAAAATCTGTTCCTACCAGGGAGCATCTTTCAGCCTCTTTGCGTCCACAACCGGTCTTTTTGAAGGAGGTGGTATGTTTTGGTAATGAAGAGCCATGGCAACCACGGAACTGTTGGGTCTGGCAGCTGGTAGGAAGGGTAACAGCTGGAAACATCCACTGGGCTTCCAGCAGCAGGAGTGGAGATGGCAGTCTTGTGTCCTTTCACGTAGTTGAGAGCATTCTCTGGTGTAAATATCTAAACAGACTCCAGTCTTCAGCATTTAACTGTCCCTGCCTCCCTGTACCTGAGTTCTGTATCACTTCTTGTGTGTCTGCAGGTGGCTAAGCTCCGTGCAGTGCCCAAAGGACTGTCCCTCTGGTCTTTTTCCCTTCTCTCGCCCTCAGTCCCTCATCTTTCCGCTGACATGAGATGAAGAGCAGAGGCCTCGTGTTGAGGGAAGCAGTGCAGACAGAAGGGGTGTTCCTGCTTTAGTGTTTACTCTTACTTTGCGACATCCCAAAGAGGAGTAGCATCCCTCTCTGAAGCCCATCTAGCAACACATCCCGTCCCTGCTTGAGTGATTTGTGTCCCTGAAACTCTTCACGGCCCGCTATGGATCCACCCTCCATAGCAAGTTGCACAGAAGTCTGTTCTACCAGGAGATAAGAGGAAGATGGACTAATCTTGACTTGCATCTTTTAAAGCTGAACTTTTATTCTACTTGGCTGCTTTCTGTTTGTGCTGTGAACATCTTTGAGTCTGTGTGCCACCTAGGCTAGCTGGGCCCACAGGGTTGCTGCTACTGCGGTATTTCTAGTTGTAAGCTTCTGTAACTTTTCGATGTTTCCAGAAGCACAGTGGCACTTCTGCCCCTCTGCGATGGAGGGGGAGAGTATCTTTAGCCACCTTGTAAACCCTTCCACTGTCATGGAAAAAAGACCTTGTTCTCAGTTTTGGAACTTGCATATTTTTCAGCATCAGGGCTACAGAATTTTGCTTTTGGGTACTGTTTCTTTCCAACATCCTCTGTGTCATTTTAGGTACTGGGCTATAAAACTTGATCTAGGTATGGAAATACAAGGCAAAATATTTTTTAAATATAAAAGACATGTGCACACTTTCAGATGAACAGCTGTGTATTGATTTCTTTGCTACCAAAAATCATGACACTGTACACTAAGATCTTGGCTCTATACTTATGTCCTTTCAGATAATCCAGAACTGGACTTTCCTGTTATGTAGGTTAAAATAGTGACTGCAGTTTCTTGCTAATCGAGATATTATTCATAGCTATCTTTTAACTCGTGGTTGTACCTGGATAAGTGCTCTTTTCTCCTCAAGAGTGATAATATGTGGTTAAGAGGGAATAAATGAAATTGTGTGGCATTTAGTAAGAAGTTTGGGGTTTTTTTCTCCCCTACCAAATTACTGATTATGATACTTGAAATTTTCGGGAAGATGATCATGTATCCAGTGTGAATGCCCTCTGTAGTTCCTCATACCAAGAGAGTGGTTGTATTTGGGAGCCGGGGTACTGTCTGCATTCTTTGGAGCATGTGTAGGAGAGGGGAGGGAGAGTGAAAGAGAAGAGCCCTATGGATGTGGCTTTGTGTCAGAGCTAGAGGGAAAACCAGGTTTTGGCACTCTGTTTTAATAACTCCTTGATTTTTGTCAGAGTCTGTTTCTCCTCCTCCAGGAAGTATTGGTTCATACCAGTGAATTGCTCTCAGCTCCATGGATTAAACTGAATCTTGGGGATGTAGCAGTTGCTGTTATGTGGAGGAATCGCAAAACAGATCAGACTGTTTTGGCAGGGAGGGTGAGGTACTGTGTGATAAATGGAATATAAAAAAGTCGGCTAAATATCTGCAGCGAATGTGGAAGGCAGTGAAGTCTGAAGGCAGCAGACTCCTTTCAGCCCGGGCTCTGACTGCGGGTGGCAGTGCAGAGCAGAATTTGTCTCCTGGTGGGTGCTTACACTGAAGGCAGGATTTCTTTTTCAGTAGAGAGGTAATTTTGCAAGGTGAGAAGGGAAGTGAGTGGTAGGGGTTAGATATGGGCTGTTAACCAGAACCTGCAAATGCTTCCTTGTTAGAGATGGGTTGCAATCAAAGAAGTTGGTGATTGCAGTGATGGTTTCTGCCGTATTCTTCAGTCTTGTCTATTTAGCAAAGAAATGCAGTATTTTTTTGAGATTTAGACCCTAAACCTTAGTGCTTTTGAGAAGGAAACGTACTTGGGAGTAAACCCTTGATTTGAAATAGATATGATTTTATTAACCAGGAATAAAGTGCGATTGTATCTCCTCAATGACTTTATTATGCCTGTAGATGGTTCTTGATGCAGGGCTAGCTGACTTTGGCTCAGCCGCTACCCTGCTGGTGTACAGCAACCAAGTCACATCTTCAGCTGAATGCAATTTTTGGGATGGGGGGGATTTGTTGAGGTGAATAGCTGTATAAGGGAAAACCAATGTATGGAGCTGTGAAGTGTGGTACCCTGTTCTCTGATCCTTTTATATTTGGATTTGTGCCTTTGAACAATAAGGTCTGTTTGAATAGGATACTGCAGTTTAAACAGATATAAAGCAACTCTTTCATGTAACAGCCCTGGTTGCCTTGGCTCTTGGCATCGGTTCACAATGTAGGCAGTGGAAGGATTGAAATGCAGAGGGGACACAGGGAAAGTGAGTGAGAACGAGGATTGATTTGAGGGTGGAGGGACAGATTTGCAAGCCCTCGATATAATTTGTTTTTTAGCTGTCAAATAAGCTCATTCAAGGCAACCGGAACAAGAGTGAAGGGGGTTTTGCAGCAAGAAACTGCAGCAAATGCAAAACACTAAGGCAGGGGGATGGGTGCCGAGCTGAGCTGGGCGAGCCGGGGGTGCCGGAGCGGCGGGGGCTTGGCCCCGGCTCCCCCCCCCGGTCCCCGCGTCCCTCCTGGGGGAGCTGGGGGCGGGCGATAGAGGGGGAAAAAAAACCCCAAAACACGACGGGGGGTGGTGGTGTAAGGCTGGAGAGGGGGATCTTGGTCTGGTGAACACCCACTTCCCCGCAGGCGAGCTTTTGGGAGAGGGGCTGCTCCTCCTCTGTCAAACCAAAAGGGAAACGTAGAAGCAGGTTCTTGCCGAGGAGGGGGGAGAAAATTCGAGGGTGTCTTTACAAAAAAAACAACGTGTCACGTTCGAGTTATTTTTCTTGTCCATAGACCTGAGCATCATTACCAAGATAATTAAGTTCCTGAATGTGGCTTTAACGGACTGCATTTTTTCCCCATCTTGCATGCAGCTACAGGGACAAATGTACTAATAGATGTTAAAAAAAAAAAAAAAAAGGCGGTGGTGGAGAAATCTCACTCTTGCCAGCCCTGCGAAGGGGCAGCAGCACTACAGCCAAGCATGCCTGTTGGCTCGGTGGAGGGGGCACAGCCAGCGCAGCCTTTCCCACCTCCAGCATACCTTCTCCTTAAACCAGTCCCACCAGTTTGAGGGTATGGGTCTATTGCTGGGATCCACGCTGCGAGGACAAGTCGCAGGCGGGGGGGGGGGGCGGGCGGCTCTTTTGTGATCTCTCTTGTGTTTGTAACAAAATTTGCTTCATCATAAAAATTGTGTCAATATCATCAAGTTGTTTACAGAGGAGTGGAGAAGGGGTGGGGGTGCTGGGGGAGGCTGCATGGCTCTGGCAGATGTCTTAATAGCAGAAATGCTGTCTGTGTGTGTGTGCATAGGCGTGCTATGCTATGCTCCATGCAAAATGGGGGGCTGTGGGACTTACTGCTATACGAGAAACCTGTAGTGTGTATTAAAAATAAATACAATGCTAAAGCATAATTTGTGGTTTGTGGGTGCTGGTGGGAGGACTGTGCTGGGTTTGGGGAAGCAAAACTGAGGCAGATCTATTTGGTGGCTGCACGGCAGCCCCTCACCGCACCACCTGTGCCCTCTCCCCTCCCCGGCATTTAGTGAAGAGGAGAACAAAGATATGGGAATGATTAATCAACTGGCTAATAAAAAAGTATAAATCCCTGGGGACTGTGTGCTGCTGCTAGTGCTGAGGAGCTGGCTCTAAGACAGCCACCGGGAGGGACGAGCCAGCCCTCCTCTCCTTTCCTTGCCTCTCCTCTCCCCGAGCTGCTGCCACACTTGGTTCATTCCAGCTGCAGAAGCTCAGAGCCTTCCATGCGGTGGGATTTTTTTTTTCTGGGCTGAAAAAAATAATAAAAAAAAAAATCACAAGCCTGACCTGCTTTTTTCCCCCCCTCTTTCCTTTCTCCTCTTCATCCAGCCGAGCTGAGGACTATCCCAATCACAAAGGGGAAGAAAAAGGGGGGAAAACCCAACAACAACCACCAACCCCCAGCACACCCCATTCCTGCTGCCCTTTGACATGCAACCTTCCTTGGGATGGGACAAGCCGGGATGCAGCTGTGGCTTTGGAAGGAACTGGGGAAAATTGGGAATCTTTGCTCTCATGACGGTGGAAGTGAGCTCCTGGAGCCGGGTGCTGCTGCTCTCCGTGGGGCTGCTGGCTGTCTCGGTGACTGGTAAGTGTAATGGAGAAAGCTGGCAACTTTAGGAGCATTTTTCTTCCTGCTCCTTAGATCAAAGGACCACTGTTAATCCTCTTTGGGGGGTGCGGGGGGGGAGGATGGCACTCTATGTGTGTGCATACACTTGTGTGTCAGCGCATGCTTCCCTGTAGTGTTCAATAAGGAGTGTGTTTTCTTCAGACCGTTGTAGCTTTGTACAAGATAGTTTCCCTCTGTATCCTTTGGGAGCAACAATTTTAAGCGATGGGGTAATAAAAGGTGGCTTTATTTGATCTTATTCCCCTTCTCTGGTGGGTCAAATAATTTGTGCATAGTTGCTGTATGATGTGCAAGATGACTGTGAAAAATGCCATCACTGTTTCCCCCTCTGTCTTTCCCTTGCATCTTAATTCAATATTTCACTACCCTAGTGCTTGCCCATAGCTGATAAAATACATTTAGGACACTTTGCATGAAGATGGAAGCACTTTCCTCTTACTCTTCCTGCCTTTCAAGTTGATTATCTCTTATATATGAGCTCTTTGGCCTCAGCATCCTGTTTTTTGTGAAATATGTGTTTATTGATTTGAAAGATAGCAAAAGAAGACTTGAATTTGGGGGGAGTTTGCTTGTGTCTCCTCCCTAGTTTCCGCAACTGCCCTTGTAGCGAAAGCGTATCTAAGGACTGAAGTTTATTTCTGGTGTAAACAGCAAATATTTAGGGACTGTCCTTATGTGTATGTAGGAGGGGGAAGAGTGGGAGAGCTGAGTGTTTGGCAGTGTCTTCTTTCAACACTGTGCAGTGCCCTGATTTCCAAGAGTTTCTAAGTAACGTTTGTCTTGTCTGCTGTATCTTAGGCTAGAGGAATGTGTGTTTGTGTGTTGATGTGTATGAAAGCTGCTTCGGGTTTAGGTTGGTTTTTTTTTTTGAAAACTTTATGTGGAATGCAACACTGATTTTATTATGTAAGGCAGATTTCCTCTAAGGAGATACAGAATAAGTATTAACTGCTCCTCCTGAGTAGTCTCACAGTGGACCTGAAGAGTTTTGCTAACTGGAAGTATCTATTAGGGAAGGGTATAAAACCACCCAAACAACCTACAAGTCCTAATTAAGGATGAGTATTTATTTTGGTGAATATTTTTCCTTTCTTTAGCAGGAGTATTTAGCATGTACACAAGAGAAAACCATTCCAGCAGCTTCTGTCATGCTTTTCTGATACAAGTAGACCGATGTAGAGGTACCTAAATACATGATTTACTATATAAGGGGTTTACAGCTTTCTCCTAAGCAGTCTGTGGCTTGTTCGTGCTAGATCTTCCAGGCTTCTCTCTGTACCTGCTTGTTCAGTATATAGTCCTTTCTTCTCAGGCCCCTAGCTCCCTTCTCTCTGCATTTAGAGTGCTGTCTATTCTGGATCCTTCACCCAGAGGTTGGTGCTCTATGTTGTTTTTCTTTGTGAGCAGAAGATCTGCAAAAGCTTTTTAGACCTCAGATGGTTTTTATTTGCATCAGAGCTAGAGGCATTGGTCAATAGCTCCTCTTTCCTAGCTCTTCTTTTTAAAAGAATTCTGAAATCCCAGTAATGATCTTTTTGTCAAAGCAAGATACCAACTTTGAAATCGGTGGCTTACTACTGGATATCCAGAACATGGTGAATATATAAGGAGTGAATGCACCCACCCTTTGCAGAGTCCATGGTGGTTTTAGCATCTAATCCCAGAATGTAAGTTTAGCCTGGGCTGGGACTTCTAGTACCTTTGCTGAGCAAATCATGAACCGCTGTAGAACAGAGTTCCTTAGAGGCTTCAGTTCTAACCTCGCCTGTTCCTAGGGTTTGTGTAGGTAGTAGTAACCAAGAGTTCCCATAGTGTGGCAGTAGAGCTGTATATGTAAAACTATCAGTTAATAGTTCTGGCCGTCTTAAAAAATAAAAAGGGAAAGAAATCCTACTCGCATCACATCAGCTGTGCTATGTCAGTAGTCCTGTTGCCCAGTAATGTCCTTCTAAAAAAATGGCACAA
Source organism: Buteo buteo (assembly GCF_964188355.1). Classification (NCBI taxonomy): domain Eukaryota; kingdom Metazoa; phylum Chordata; class Aves; order Accipitriformes; family Accipitridae; genus Buteo; species Buteo buteo. The sequence continues at coordinate 2,150,762 of NC_134186.1, forward strand.
AACATGTGCTTTTTTCAGATGCTGCTGTGTCTGAAGGCAAGATAATGTAGCTTCTGTTTGTGCAAAGAACTGACCGAGCTGTAAAGAAGGTGGTGTTTTGTGATATGCTGAAGTTTATTGTGTTTATGCAGGGTGGGGGGAGAGGAAGTGGTTCGTATAGTTTCCCCTTTTAGTTTTAAGGGTGCAGTAATGATTTGAGAGTGTTTTAAGATTTGTAGAGGTCACTGAATTTCTTTGGCCATGAGTTGATTGTGATCCGTGCATGGCCTCTCAGAAATACAGTGTGTATCATTTGTTTGTCAAAACAGATGGGAACAGAAATAGTATTCCTTTCTGTTCCCTTCTGAGTAATCAGCTGTGCATCGTACTAGAAGGTGCATTTGGGGTATGGATTGGCTGGGTGTGTATGGATACACACATATGCAATTTCTTTTGAAGGCCTATTACAAAATGGGTCTTGATACCATTATTTACACACTGTGCTTTACTAGTCAGCATCCTGTTTTGTACTGGGTTATGGAAAGATGCACCAGCTTGAAACACGGTCTAATCACTTTAAATCCATTGTAATTTTCTTTTTTTCTTGATAGAAGATAATTTTTGGCAGACTCTTCCTGTGAAGAGTGTTTATGAATTTTGATGTATGTGTATGTATTTATGTTGTAAATCATCCTTTTCTTTTGTTTTGTTGTCTTAAATCTCCACAGGATGAAGGGTGATTCAGGGGTACTTACTCTGTCAGGGAAAGAACTTCTGTGTGAAATACTCAGTGATTTGAGGGTATTTTTTTAAGGGGGTGAGTGTGTGAGATATTAACTCTCTGAAGTGTTGGACAGATGTTTTTTTTTTAGGAGGGAGGGAAGTGAATAGTCACCAGCCTGATTACATTTGATTGTGGCATATGATGAAACTACAGTATTTTATGGCAATAGCTGAGTGTATAGTTTTGATCTGAGTCCTACTATTGCTGAAGCAGTGGGGATATCAGTGCGAAATGGAATGAATGATTCCCATGTATTCACTGATGTCTTGCTATTGCATTTTGTTACTGGAAAGGAGTCGTCATTTACGGAAAACATTTAGAGGGTGCAGATGTTCAGAGGGTACAGCTCTTTTGCTTGGGATCAGGCTGGCTTCTTGGTGCTTACAGAGGTTGGGATCACAGAAGGCATCATGTTGCTGTACCTCCCTCCTTGCCCTTGTGACTGGGAGGGTGGATATGTGATCTAGTCCATAGGTTTTGAGCACTTCACAGTGGGGTAACATAGGTGATCCTCAGGTGGATGGGAATATGGCCCAATCCTTCTGTCTCCGTGTGCCTGTATATATGAGGCTGGGCCACCCTGTGGCCCTCAGGTTTGGCTGGAGTGTAGCAAATGTACTTTCTTATCTCTTCACACTGGTGTGTACACTTGTGAGTTCTTAGTGAAGAACATCCAAATTCAGCATGCTTTCCTCTGTGGAAGTATGTGCCAGTAATGATGGGTAGGGAAGGGTGGGGGAAGAGGAGCCCTTGCTAGGAAGAACTTAGTAGGAAGACTGCTGCACAGTAGCTAGGACCCTACTTCAAGCCTGGATGTTTGGGTCACAATTCATGCTGTGGCACCATAGGCAAGCAGTTTCACTTTTGTCTTCTCGTTCTTTGCATTGATTAGCAAGTTCATCATTTGGGGTACAGGAGGCTTTCGTTACTGTACAATTGTTCATTGCCTGTCCCTCTGATATTTTTTTTGTCATGGATTCTCAGTGCTGCTGAAGAACATCTAAGCTCAAGCTTTCTTTGCTACTGAGCTCAGTCTCTGTCATGTCAGATACCTCCTAGGGAAATTTTGTATTCAGCTGGTTGATGGTTCCCAGCTGAGCCAGCCTGCAGTGGTGCAGAGGTGGATGTCTGTTCAGCTGATCTTTGGTGGCTGCCTTCCAATTGTTTCGGAGTTTATGTCAAAAGAAGGGGCTTGTCAGAATGGGTGTGGGGAATGTGATCCAGGCAATCTGCTGTAGGTCCTGGTAGATATGCTTTTTGCCAGGGTGGTTTAGGGTTCAAGGTATAGTTGAGCTGTTGATCAGGTGATCATTTGTAGTATCACTGCTATAGAGAATATGTTTCACTATGCAGAAGTGACAGTGCCTTATTGATCTACTTTCAGGGACAAGTGAAGAATAATTCCTCCCCCTGCCCCGTTTGCTGTTAACCACTTGCACCTGTGCTCCGGGGATTTGCAACTGCTGAATTACTGTGTGGTACTTGCTGCCTTGCTCTGGTTCCTGAGAGGCCAGTTGTTTGTGAAATGCCAAATTTCACAGCTGTGCTTATGTTCCTGCTGATGCCCCGCCACCAGCTCCTACTTAAATTTGGCATGGATCTTGACCAGAGGAAATTTTTATGATAATGTTGAGGGTTAGACAGGTTTGGGGGAAGGTCAGGCAGCGTGACCTCCATAACACTGATTGTGTAACATCCAGCCGCACCAATAAAGCACTTGCAGAGAGTGGGCTGAAGGGTGAATCTCATCCCTATGTTGCTTCCATCAGGTGCAGCTAAGCCCTGAGCTAGTTTTCTAATACTGAGACCCTCTTTGGAGATGGAAAGGATGCATAGCTCTCTGGCTAGACCAGAACTGGATTTGGACTTGAGTTTTTTGTTAGGACTGTGCAGCTAACCTTTTGACTTTTCACTGCAATGCATACTGAAGAGGTGTGTTGTATAGCTATAGCTGATATAAAGATTTTTGGGGAGAAATCTGCAATAGATGTCTTTGCCCATAGTACTACAAGAGAAGTCTTACTCCATTTTTATCAAAAGTATCCTCAGACATAGGGCTGGAGTAATTTTTCATAGGCTTTGGTGAAATTATAACAAAGCTATGTTTAGCTGAGTGGATTTTAAATGATAATTCTTTGCTATCTTCCATGTTTCTAGGCATTGTGAGGTTCAGAAATACCATGAATAGGCCTAGATTTGAATTAGCTTTTTGCCCAACAGAAAGTGTAGCAAATTGAAATGGAAGGGGAAAGATGAGACTTCAAGGGCTACAAAAAAGAAAGGATTAAGTTGAGTAACAAAGATTCTGTACTGCCTGAATTGATAAGTCCAGCATTGAGTTGTCTATTTGACATATACAGCAGCCAAAAATGACAGAGGTAGTATAATCACATGTATTGGCTCTAATACCCAAAGGCAGCCTCTGTGGGTGCAGATGATTTTTTTTTACTGAGAGGGTTGTCAGACGTTGGAATAGGCTGCCCAGGGAAGTGGTTGAGTCACTGTCCCTGGAGGTATTCAAAAAGTGAGTAGACAGGGTACTTCAGGACATGGTTTAATGGGCATGGTTGATGGTTGGACTCGATCTTGAAGGTCTTTTCCAACCTAAATGATTCTATGAATGATGGGAAGGTTAACAGCATCAGGCTTTAAAGAGATTTAAAACCAGGTAAGGTTTGTTCCACCCAGAAAGACTGGCTATAGGAACAGAGATGACCTCACCAATCCTGCTTGTTAACTGGGGTTTTATAGTCTAGCTCAGTATTTTAATGAAGTCTGTACATTGCTGCTTATTGAAATGTTTCCCTTAAACATATTGATTGAGAACTTCAATATGTGCACTTAATACTTGTCAACTAGATATTACAATGCGTAAGTCCAGCCAATGAGGCCTGTATGATACCATCCAATACCTTTGGTAACCTCTTTCAGAGTAGAGGCAAACATAGAATTAAAGGGCTTTCCTAATAAAGCACTCTTAACCTGTACCAGTGGTAAATCCAGAGTATTGAGGGGGCTGTGGAAGTGGCAGGGGGAATACTGCTGTTGCCTGCTCAGTATCTTCTACAGGTGCCAGGCTACAGAAGCCATGTCCAAGTCCTTTTCCACCATATTTTTCTACCATGGTGCTCGGAAGAAGTGGTGTCACTGTGTATACTGCCTTTTGTTCCTCTCTGTGCCCCACCCTGGGGGGTGCCCTCACTCCTGCTCCCAGGGCAGCCCTTCGGTGGAAAGCTGCTTCCTTCACTGAGTGACTTGCACAAGGTCATTTGGGGAATTTGTGGCAGAGCTGCAAATGTGTCTGTCTCAACTTTGAACACAAGATCGCTTTTTGCGTTTTGTTTCTTAATTCTCCACAAAGGAGTGTGAAGCTACTTGCTGTGAGGTGCTTTCAATACAACTATAGGGTTATTTCTGAGGCTTTCTGTGGTGTGTGAGTGCCTACTATGGGAAGTAGGCATTTGCATTGCTTTCAAAGAAATCAAGATATGGAGATTAAAAAAGTGATAGTAGCACCCACAGTTTCTGTGTTTACACAATGTTTCTGGAGGAGTGAAGTACAGTGCAATTATGGAAATCAATGTATTTTGCTTGCAATAAACATGATGCAGTGCAGTAATCTGCAAAATATATGTGCTTCTGCCATGCTATGCAGTGGCAGACTGATCTGATAGTGGTTAATGTGTAATTGGGAAAATCCCATTGATTAAAGAAATGAAATTAACTCTGTTTCAGTCTCTTTGCTGCTGCCATGGACACAGCGAGCCAGAATGGAGACAGTATGCTGCAGGGAGCTTGTATGTAATTTTTTTTTATACCTCCCTTGGATGAAAGTCGAAAGGAGTTTTTTTGGAGTGGTTTCTTTTCCCTCTTTTTAATGTGACTTCACAGTGAACAGTATGTGTTAGTTCTTTCTTCGCAGTGTCAGGTGCATTCTGTGATTCAGTCCCTTGCAGTAATGGTTGCAGTAATTTTCTAGCCTTATGAGGTACAGGCGTGACCACTCTAGTAATAAACTGCCTGTTTTGTGTGCACACCGCTGTTGTCTGCTGGATGGAAAGAGAACTGGGGATTGTGTCAGAGTCCTGCTGGTGCTAGTAATTTCTGAGAGGTCAAAATAATCGTGGAGTAGAGAGATCTGATGATCTGTGACTTTTGCTGGAAGAGAAGGGCCTTGCAACAGTGATGCCTGGAGCAGCTATGGTTGCCAGGGAGATGTGTGATAGGGGAGTAATTAAAAAAAATATATTCTTCCCCATTATTGACTACAAAAAAATCTACTTGAAAATGAACTGATGGCCTAAGTTTGGGGGAAGCAGGTATTTAGAGAGTTGAAGGAAGGGGAACATGACCTGAAGAAAGACCTGTATTAGTGTATTTAGTATGGTATACTCAGCAGCTTCATGAGCAGTGGTCCTTATGTGTCTAGTGTGGTGTGAACATACAGTTGGAGGCAGCCCTTGCCAGAAAGAGCGTACAATCTAAGTGGTCAACAAGTATTGGATACCATTCTTGAGTGTTGGAGGATTGTGAAGATAGGTGGAGACCACAATACAGAGGGGCTTTCTGCCTGCACTGCTGCAAGTCTGCTTCTTAACCCAGATTTGTCAAAGGACAATATATGAGAAAGGCAACCAGTGTCAGCAGAAAACAGCTTTATGCTTGTAGGTATGTCAGTCTGGCCTTGATAAGACTGCTGCTGTGCAGGACTTGTAGGCTGGAGCTGCAGCCAAGTTCTCACAAAAGCCTGGTACCTCAACCCTCACTGGCATTTGGGCTCCTCCTCAGTAATTCTTGGTGACCTCAGCAGGCAGCTCTTTCTCTCAATCTGTAACCAGAAGGAAATTAACAGCATCCTGTATCCTGCTGGCAATATTTTTTTTCCTTCCCTCTATGTAAGGAGGCATTGCTGCTCCTGCTTCATTGTTAGCCCTGTAAGAGAAGGCACTGGGCAGAAGCAGTCTGTGCCCAAAGACCTTTCGCTGTAAGTGCAGGGAAGGTAGGAGGCAGAGCCAGATGCAGAAAGGCTTGTCCAAGGTCACACAGCAGGTTGCTGGCAGAGCTAGGAACAGACTCTAGGTCTTCTCACTACTGCGTGCTAAACAGCAGCACAGAAATGCCATGCTGTTGCTTCTGAGAGAGATGTTTTTGAGATGCTTTCTCTCTGCAGATGAGGTCTAAGCTGTATCTGTGCTAGTGGATGTGAAGGCATTTTACAGTAGTTACACTGAAACAGAACAATGTCTCAATCCATTTATCAAAATGTCTGCAGTTCCTATTTCAAGGCAGATAAAACAACAATGAATATCAAATAAAGGTGTCTTTATCCAGAACATTTTAAAACAAAAGAAAGAGAAGATTGGTTCTTTCGGCCTCTGGCTTGTGTTAGCTCTCTGGAATGTTAAGTCTTTTCTGTCCTAATGAAATGGTTTTATTTGGGTTTCATCCACCTGCCTTAGTGACCTGCGTTTCTTTGAGGGTAAAGAATTTAGCTGCTTCTCAGTTGTCAGTTTAGTGGGATGTAGACCAACAGGCCATTTCACCAAACCATGGTCACAGCCTGATAAACCTGGCCCTGTCAGTGCCCAGAGCCAATTGCATTAGAAGGTGCAAGAAGTACTGAAATAGACAAGAAAGATGAGTTAATCACAGCTAGAAAATTAACCACAACTGGGGATTTTCTGGTTCAGTGCTCTCCTGTTATTTGCACACTCTCTCTCTTGACTTGCAGAAGTCATTAAAGCCCAGTCCTTGCTGTTTTCCATGGCTGTTGGCACTTACAAATCCTTGAGGGTGTGAGCCTTAGTCATTCTGTTTCATTTCCCCATCTGTAAAATGGGGATAAGTAGAATTTGCAAAATCCTGAAATGATTTACGGATTTATTCTGCAGAGAGATCTTAGGATGTTTGTGAAAAGCTTTCAGCAGATACAAATTGCACTAGGTTGATTAGCTACACAAGTTTTATGCTCTTGGTTCTCTCTCTTGATTGCATGGAGTGAATTCAACCATTTCATGTACAATTTGGGATTAATTGTAAATGACTTTCTGAGGTGAAAGTTGTCTGTCTGCTATTGAACTTCAAGAAGTAAAGTATTCATGGCAAAAAAGTCAGAAATGTAATAAAATGCAGTTTCTGTTCCAGTAAGGATTTGCACAAGTTCCTCAGCTCCTTCTGTAATTTGTGCTGTATCACTTGTACAGTTTTTATATGTTTATATTCACATTTGTGCCTTTTATCAAAAGACTGCAGTGCAGGTTTTAAAGGCTTAGTGTACTCGGGTATAGATGGGAAGGTAGGAGACTTGTAACAGACTAAGAATTTGCCAGAAGCATCAGGGAATTGGATACTGGTCTTTAGCAGAAGTGGGGTATTGGCAGATAGGATGGTCTGGACCTTCAGATTTTAATTTGCCACAGCGTCTTTGGCTTTGAAGCAGTTGCTTAAATTGTGTGAGCTTCAGCTTCTTGTCTACAGAGTGGAAAAATAGTACTGTCTAATGTATTATGAAAATGAATGTCTCAAGGATGGCAGAGGTCAAATAGAGAACTTGCTTCCTAATTATGGTGCCTGTTATTTATCAGCAGTTTAGCAATTATTTTTGTAGTTAAACTAGTGAAAGCAGAGTTTGAACATATTTTTTTTGATGGCATCTATGCAATTGCTTTTGGAGCCAGAGGTCCTGAGGGACAGCTTATTGCCTGAAAGAGCTGGATGAGTGGATTTCCTTAGTGTCTGAGTTGGCTTTTTATTCACAGAAAGTTTGCTGAAGAACTTTACAGTGGGGAATGATGTGCTGTTGTGTAATCACTTACATGTTGTTACCACTCTCCCCTTGCTCTGCTTTTGTTACCAGTGTATGTGTGTCTTGAGATCTAGTTGCTGGTAAGGGGGACTGTCTTTCACCATTCTCCTGGCTGAAATGAGCAATGCTAGCTGGCAATTTAAACATCTTTCAGAAAAGCTGGTCTTGCAGCTTGAAAAATGTAAGGATGTACTGAGTCTCATTCTGTTCTCCAGTCCTGCCTCCTTCACGTTTCTGTAACTCCATTATTGTCAGCAGGATTCTTCCCTCTTCTCATTGCTGCAGGGTAAAGGAGAATCTGGTCTTTTGTTAGACAGACGCTTGATCTGACATTGGTGAGCAGTTAAAGCCAAGTTGGAGGTACAGAAAATGGAAGCTGATTTCTTCTGTAATGAAGGCACAATTCAATGTTCCTTTCCCATTTGATACACCAAATAGTAATATCTATTAAGAAAAATATATTTCCTTCCAGAAAGGAAATCTCCTTCCTCAGAAGGATAATGAAGCCTAGTGCTTTTCCAAAGCTGATGCTGTTTTTTAAAGATGCTGCTTGCATCATGCAGCATATTGTTTATATCCCTCTATTGTTGTTTTGTCTCCATTAGGGAAAGGTTAGGCACTGATTGTGGACACTGGACATCTGTCAAGCAACCATCCTGGGCTGTTTTCATTAAAGTTAAGCACCACTTGGAGAAGGACTCAGTCTGTTAATATTAAAATAATGTCCACCTCCTGAAATAATAGGCATTTGAAGGATAGGGAATTTGTCCCTGATAGTGTTGGGGCTTTATTTCTAATGTTGGGTTTAACACACAACCTCTGAAGGCAGGAGTCCTGGAATGATCAAAGAGGGACGATCTGTCACTCACACGCTGACCCCTCTGCAGGATTACTCCCTCTTCTGAGGGCTCCAGTTCCCTTTGCGCAGGGTGTGGAGTGGGTGTGTGCAAATCGTGTTGCTCTTCAAAGGCTGGTAAAATAGCTGTATTGCAATTTCTGTACTTTGGTAGGGTGCTTTAATGAGAATGTATTAAAGAATAAAACCTGTCAGGTGGTCATGTGCTGAGGGAACCATGTGTGGAATGGTCCCCATGCTGTGGATAGGGTCTTGCTTAAGGCCTGGAGCTAAAGCATGGTGAAACCATTGTGGCTTTTTGATTGCAGTTCTTCGGTCTTGATCGTGAAGATGGATCATCTACTATCTTGACGTGGGTGTCTCATAGACCAAAGTATCTTCTTTCAGTAGCACATATAGTGCTGGTTTCTTTACCTTGGCAAGATTTGAGAGACAACCCTGCAAGGCCCATACTGTTGTTACCTCTTCATAACAGCTAAATCGGTTCTAACTGAAAGAAGTCATCTTAAGAAGAGCAAGTTCATTTTACTGAATTTAATGTGCTCCAGAAAATAATGTTTTATGGGAGAGTCTGTCATTTGTTCCTACTAAGTGTTGTGACAGTCTTAAATTAGAGAACAAATTATGACCTTTCTTGTCTAGGAATCTAACACTAAGGGCTGTTATGGGGAGGTTTTTTTTCTCCTTCTTTTCCATGAATGTAGTTAGCAAATGAGACTTTTTACAAAAAATACCCAATTTGAACCTAGAAGTCGATTCAATTCACCCCTTGTTAACTCTTTGATTGAGAGCTATGTAGATTGAAGAAGAAAGGTATTGATCTGCTTTTGGGATTGAAAACTAAGATTAAATAGAATATGTCGTAAGGGTGAAAATGAGGTTTTAAACGGAGGAGGTGAAAGAAAAATAAAATAGTACAATATAATGTTAATGGTAATGGAAATAAGTTCTGAGTTTCTTTGTTAGTTATACGTAGATGGAGGTCACAGGATACAGAAGCTGTGTGGAAATGACTTGGACTTTGCATATGAGTAGATTGATCCACTGCAGCTAGTGGGAATATTTGCATACAAGTTGTGGCAGATTGGTACCTAGCATAGAATTTTTCTAAATTGGATCAGAACAGGATAAAAATAAGTCTGGTTTCTTAGAGCATCCATCAATTGCCAAGAGGGACATTTATTGTTAGAACAGAGCTGATAGGTTTTCAGTGAAGAATTTAGGTTTTGCTGTTGTATATGTGGAATTCATATGTAAAGGGACTGAAAACTTCACTATAACTGAAATGTTTCTCTTTTTCTGCAGATAATCTGTTAGAAACCTTTTGTAGCTATTTATTGTTTAGAGCATGTGGCTGTCTTTTGGGTTTTTTTTGTCCCATTGGGTGAAGTGAATTGTTAACTTTTCTGTGTACTGTCAACTTCTGGTGACTTTCATTGATTGCTCAAGGTGACAAGTAGGCATTAGGTAATAAATATCAAGTGCAGCAATACTTCAAGGAAGTGAATGTGAAAGTGCTGTTAACGGAATCAAGTAAAAATTGGATTTATATCCCAACAAAAAATCCCAGGAGAAATTGCTTTCTCTTTGCCTCTTTTTGTAATTCAAATATGATAATACAAGTGCAAGCTGTTATAATACAAATGCCTGGAAGAGTGTTTTGTTGGAAGATCTCAAAGCACTTGTAAACACACATTTCTCTTTAGAGACCATGGGGAAACTAGAATTGTGGTAGAAGAGTGAAGAGCTTTTAATAAGTGGAGTCTCCGATTACACAAGATGGGTTTTTTGTTTGGTTGGATTTTTTTTTTATATCTGAAGGTGTAAGATTCTGGTCACCGCAGTGATGGCTAGTTTGCTGGTTATGGCATTAGCTGAATATTTGAAGTCAGTTCTTCTGTGTCATCTTCTACAGAACTTCTCTGTGTTTTCTTTCTGTTCCAAGCCCTAGGTGCTAAAAAAGGATGGTGGCCCCCCTGCAACTATCAAAAGTATATAGTAGATTTGTGTAACTTGTGCTTTCCGTGTAGTTACAACTGCATGAAAATATAACCAGATTACTCTATTGATGTTTAAAGATATAAGATAGAAACTGAAACATGGTGGGGAGGGGAAAAAAATGCTTGCAAACTCCTTCTGAGCTTAGGGCAGGCTTATTTCTAGAGAAGCTATATCCACTGTATTATTCTCTTTAAACTGTCAGTTCTCTGTCAGTGTAATGATGAAATTGTTAATACTGTGAGAATTTCAAGGACTGTGGTCTTCTAAATTATTAGCGAGATGAGATTTGTGGCTGGGTCAAAGATCTCTCATGGGGCAAGGTCCATTCTCCCTGGCCTTGAGGGAGCATTGAACTTCATAGATGGACACGCAGCTTCATAACTAATAATGGCAAATGAAATTGCAGCTACTTTTAAGTCTTTCAATGATGACATGGATTTGATAACAGGGGGAATAGAGACTAATAATGAAAATTTATCATGAGGAAATCTTTTAAGTATGAGGCCTGCACTGTCATTTGAGATGGATTTCACCTTGAACCTTATTTCACCTTTCTTACATTTTTTTGAGATAAAGGAGTCCTAACACCTGAGATGAAAATGAGTTTGAGCACAATGGATAAGCCATTTCAATGCAAATATTCTTTTACTGGAAAATAATTGAAATACAAATTGAAAAATTTGTTTTGGAGATGATAATTAGCACCTTATAAATGAGACTGAGTAAAAATGCTGCTTATGAGTGGAGTCCGTTTGCAGGGGTGTTTGTACAAATGTTTTTCATCAGAACAGCTTCCCTTTTCTGACTTTTCATTTCAGTTGTGAGTTGAGATTAACTGCTGGGTGAAACACCAAACTTGTGGAAGATGGTTAAAATCTGAGAGTCTCAAGATTCACATACCAGTGATCACAGACGTAGCAGAAAACCATGCTTGCCTTTGTGTCATTTTTATAGATGTCTGGACTGGAAGTGGGGAAAAATTAAATCTTCACTGTGTTCGTTTTACAGATGCAGGGAGAAAATAAGAGTAAAATTTTAAGAAGCTTTTGAATCATCCTGAGCATTTTCATTGAGTCTTGGACTCCCAGGGCAAGATTTGCAAGGATGTTTAGATGCCTAAATAAGTGTATACTTGCCCAGTGGGGTTTTATAAGAGGATATGTTAGCTGCAGAACTCAGGTGCATTTGTAAAGGCTACCGGGTATCTGTCTGCAGTTCTTAGGTTATAAAAAAAAGTTTGTAAACCTGGTCCACTTAAGTTCCTTTTGAAGAGGGACTTGTGGTCCTTAGGTTAACTTATTTTGGTTTTGTGAAATCTTGCACAAAGGAGTTACCTAATCTCTTTGACACCTTGCCATGAGTCCAGGGTCAAATAGAGACCTCCCAAGTTCCAGCTTAGTGCCTTAACCATGTGTTAAACTGTATTTTTTTAGGCTAACTCTTGGTTTCAGATAAAAAGTGTGCAAGCTTGCATGGTGTTGCAAAGCCATTTGCAATGTTACCAGAGTAGGATGCAGCACTTTGCTGGCTCACTTTGAAATGTGAAACATAGAGCACTTGAAAGAGACTGACAGTGGGATTCAATTAAAGGATATTGGGGCAACTGAAAAGCCGTGAAGGGAAGTCACAGGAAAACCCAGTGAGGCTGTTACTCACGCTAGAGACAGCATGGGAAGAATATGCATTAATTGGTTAATGCTTGTGAAGTGCTTTGAAGATGGAAATAGCTATGTAAGTGCTTGGTATTATTATTATGCTGACAATGGCTATGTAGAAGAGTCGTGGCGCTAAGGGAGCAGTCAAAATTGATTAAGAGACAATTTTGAAAGAGAAAGTTTTGAAGGGAGAAAATTACATCCCTTGAGAAGAGGCCATTCTGGCTGAATATTGGGATAACTGTGTTACTTCTCTGAGCTGAGCAAATGATTTCAGGTAATGGATGGTCTGCACAAGATTCCCAGTTTCATCAGGAATTATGCAGCTGTGAACTTTTGCAGATAATTGCTGTTCTTCAGGTTGTTAGTGGATACTGGTGAGGGGTGGAATTGTTGCAAGCATTAGGAAACCCAGTAGTTTAGACTTGTTTGGGGTGTGAAGGTCACATAGTGTTTAGTTTGAAACTGAACTTGTAAAATCTAGCTCTACTAAGAGCAGTCAGAAAACTCTGGAGTTTCTGGATTGTGAATCAAAAAAGCTTTAGGATATGTGTAGGCAACCCCAGTGGACTTTTCAGAAGAGATGAGAAGGAGTTGACAACTTCTTACAAGGTGTTGAGGAACCTTCATTGGAATGATTGGAGTGGTCTGATGTCCTTTGCATAGGAGGAATTCAGACTGAAATGGGTTGAGGTTGGCAGAGGGATGATCAGAGAATGGAGGGTGTATCTTAGAAGAGTGAAAGCACATGGTTTATTTAGCCTGGCAAACAGGGTTGCAAGGGGATCTAATCATTCTCTATAAATACATCAAGGCCAGGTGAAAACAAAGCAGGGAAGGAGGACTGTTTCAGCTAACAGAAAATGTTGGTATGAAAACAAATATATGTAAACTGGTCATGAATTAATTTTTAGCTTGGAAATTAGGATAATGTTTGTAACCAAAGCAGTGAGGCTCTAATGCAAATATTCCAGTGTGAAGTACGGGACAGAAAAGCTAACATATTTATAAATGGGATTATATAGTGTGATTGTCAAGCCTGGAAGGAGACAGTATGTAATAACCAGGAATTCTTTAGCTTTAACTGTTTATCTCTCTGTGTGTGTATAGATACACATGAACACACATCCATATATATATATGCTTTGTAGTCCAATTTGTAGTCACTTGCTGTATCTCTGCATTTTTCTAACTGACGACTATAACAGTGAATGTGATTATGGAAAACAAACTCAAACTTGAACTGGCAAAGAACATTCAAAATTTTATTTGCTGGAAACTTTGAGCACAGGCCTAGCTGTTAATCAGCATGGTTAAAGCTCAGCAAACTTAGAAGTTGGACTCATGAATATTTGCCTTCAGTTGCTGTTTTTGCATCTTGTCCAGCCTGTCTGAACTAGTCATACTGTGATGCTTGTCCGAAAGTCTCATGTGTGTTCTGTCAGACTGCAAGCAGAGTGAGACCATCCTTTCTTACTAAGATTTTTGTACATCCTGTATTTCATGAAATCCCATATAGTGTGAAAAATTTTAAACTCTGAGTGCTGATATTAGTGGTCACAATAGACATTGCTTTAAGTTTCTGCCAGAGAATGTCAATATTAAACGTGTGCTTAATGCACCCGGTAAAACTTTCAGGTACAGAGTAAGAACAGATTAGTGTGCTACCAATGCAATTCATGGTAAACCGAAGCAGGAATTGTTCAAGGTCAATCAATGGCATGGTGAGGAAGCTGTTAACCGATAAACCGAAGTGTTCAGCTGTGCTCTAAGGACAGGATCATTCTTTGAATATACTTTTACTCATATGTCTTGGTATTTTTGCAGCCTATCTCTGAGGTATGCTGGCATCAGTACTACGTTGAAAGGGGAATAGCAGAAGTGTGTTTGACTTACTGAATAGCGTTGGCCATGGCAATGCATACAGTGACTTCTGCATTTATCACGGCAACTTGCAAGAAATGAGAGTCTAGGGTCTTGTCTCCTCACAGATCTGAGGGGGATTGCAGGTGGTTTTCAGAGGGTTGCATCCCTAATGACTGGATAACAGAGAGGACCTCAAGGTGACTTATGACAGAGCAAGCCAAGTGAGTGTGAAACTACTGATCAGCCGGTTGTTTGGTTAATCTTCGTGTTGCTGTAAATGACTGGTCCGAGTAGCATGGTAGTTGCATAAGCCCTTTCATATCTGTTTTGCATGGTAGCTGGGGAAGAAGAGGGCAGAGGCACTGTATGTATGGTTCTGCTTCCATGTGTTGAATGGCAGAAGCCTTGCCTGGTAAGGCTGTAGATTATGCTCTTCCTAGCACAGAAACTTTCTCCTCATTCCAGCAGGTGTTACAAGGATAAACTGTCCTTTTAAGTGGATCTGGCTAATGTACTCTGGAATATTCTCGTTAAGATCTGTTGCAGGTTAGTGGTGAGCCGCCTGTCAGACAAAGGGATAGACACCATTCCTATCTGATTATTTCTATAAATCCTTGTTCATTTATCTGCTCTTTGTATTTATGACTTATCATGGCTCTAACCTTTATTCTGAGTTTTCAATCAGTGCTGCTTAAGAAGCATTCTGTGCTTCTAGTCTTGGAGGTGGCTAATATTGTCATCTAGATAAAATACTTGATTCCAAGCAGGTGGATGAAAGCTGCTCTGTTCCTCTGTCTAGTGCTAGACAGAAGCGGCCACATCCTGTGTCCTGGAGGTATGTGGGAACACTTGCAGCCTCTGGCTTTGCTTAAAATGTTTCAGAGCCCTGTCGCTACGAAGCCCTGGGCCAAAGTTCAGGTCTGAATTGTGTGCGTAAGGCTTCTTACTAAGAAGTCGCACCTGCTTGCTTTGGTCTGGGGATGTCACTTCTCTTTCCTTGTGTCTCCTGCTGCCTTTTCTAGACCAGTTTCCTTGGCTTCCTGCAATGCCCAGTATTCAGCTGAAAACCCCAAACAATTGGCGTTGCTGAATACCAAAGGCATGAACGTTGTGAAGGAAGGAAATGAATTGTGACTCTTAGTGAAGCCCCACAGCAGAAAGCTAGTTTGTCTGCAACATTGCCGAACTCTATTAACTAGTTGCTTAGCATTCAAAGACATTTCTGTGTACATATAAAATCAAGGGTGTGTTGGTTGTTTTTTTTTCCTCCCCTTTCTTTTTTTTTTTAAGGCTGCCCTGTAATGAAGCCACAGTTGAGCTGTTGCATGTGTGCCTTTGCTTAGCAACTGAGCCTAGCAACATCATGGCATCGCAGCAAACCCAGCGATGGGGACGGAGCCGCTGGCTGTCAGGGAGCTGGTTAGAATGGTAATTTGTGATGAAAGATACTGGAGCCTCTTTTCATGAAGGCTTGCAAAGCCTTGTTCTTAATTTCTTGACCTTCAGGCTTCCTTGAATACCTACAGACAGCTTTCTGCTGCTGCCCTGCAAAAATCAGAAGAGCTGAGAGTTGCCTGGTAGCTAAACTTTTATATGGTGTGTGGGGCTTTGAAGCCTTTTTCATTAGTCTTGTAGCCAAGTCATACTGCCTTGCACTTGGGGTGGGGTAAACTACGTGCATGTGAACAATTCCTGTGACACAGCCAATGCACCATAATTTCGACTGACTCTGAAGCTGCCATGTGGAACACCCTTCTGCAGTAACAGAGGGGCAAGACTTAAAATATGTAACACCTGCACTGGGAAATGGATCTGCTTCTCATAGAAGCAGCTCTGGGTCAGAAACCTGAGACTATGCTTAGAGCATAGCTGTGGCTGCTTAATTTGTTTTTAAAGCATTTAAAGCTCGTTCCTTCCTAGGGTATTCGGTTTGGAGGCTTTTTGTTTGATTGGGGTTTTCAAAATCTTAGTGTGTGAGCTATTTCAGCCAAGGTTTCTTAAAGCTCTATTAAGATAAGTTGACAGTAACTTGTGAAGTGCAATGGAAGAAGGAATGTACTTCATTTTAATGCAAACAAAGGACATGAAGTGCTGCTTGTCACTTTCGTCTTGTGGACAGATGTGCATGTAGTTAGAAGAGGGTCTTGAACATGTCTGTGTATATATATATATATATACTGGAGTATATATGTATAAGGGAGTCTCTCCCTTGCTGATGGCAGAGTGCATTGTAGGGCAAGACTCCAGCCTGCTACCCCACAAAGTTGTGGTTTTTTCTCTTGTCACCTGTGAACCAAGTCACCAGGTTTTTTATGCTCTTCTGAGATAGGGTGGTCAGTTCATGCTAAAGAATGCTGACAGGAGAGACAGAAGTGAGGACCTTCTGTAATCAGGCTTGTCTCTGACATGGATTTGCAGTCAGCAGGCATGTTCACACTGTGTAGCGCAGTAAAGTGTGAGAGATTCTCCTCCCACTGTTGACAGTGCTGCTATTTCCATGTAGCACAGTGCTCTGGAGAGGCCAGCTTGAATCTCTACTGTGTTAGCATCGTGATGTGTTGAGACTGCAGTCGGGGATGGTGTTCTGGTTACCACTGCCAGGCTAAGACTTCCCTACTGCTAGCAAAGATTGCCCCATTGCAGGCTCAGCAGCTCGGTTGCAGCTCTGGATGTATGTCTTGTTGATATTGTCTGTTGACTGATTCCATGGCACTTTGGTGGCGGTAGCCTAGCATGAGTTACAGGCTAGGTCCTTTAGTCTGGCTCCACGTATGCTCCAGATCCTCCAGTATTCTCTGTGAATGGCTATGTGAAAGACTTTTTTCTAGGTGGAGCTCAGCAATTGAACTTGGTGTGTTCCATGAGATAAGTGCAGCTCCTTTTCCAGGTGCTTCTCTTTCAGATTTGAGGAAGTGGAAAACATGCTAGGTCCCCACAGGATTAGAGAGGAGTATCATCATCCTGTTGTAGAGAAAGCACAGCCTGGACGTCTGGGGTTGGGGGTGAGATGTTCATGATTCTGTTTGTGTTCAATACTAACTGCAAATACTTCAGGTAGCCATACCACAGCCTTTGGATTTACAGGATATTTATTGTATGGGATAGAATGGGAAGAAACATAGATCTTCAGTTTACATAAGGAGTCTTATTCTTGAGACCTCTACTCTGGTTTCAAGCAAGTACAAATAGATGCCAATGTGGCAAATCTTCACTAGTAACTATGCTGATAAAGCTCAGCTCAGGTTAAAGCAGGGTGAGCTGTAGTATATTTGGTCTTGCTGACAAGATTCCTATGCTTTGTTCATTGTTAAAAGGTTCAGGGTTTTCTTTCTTTCTCTGCGTGCTCCATGCATCAACAAACTTTGCTTGGCTAAACAGATCTCTAGGTCAGTAGAGCGTGGAAACAATCTCTTCTTTTGTAATACAGTCAGAACAGGCAGAGCCCATTTCACTACTTTGACACATGCATGTTTCAGGAACCTTCCAGATAAAGCAATCAATGTGGTCTTTGTCACTATGTTTTCAAGGAAGATGGTGAAAACTGACATTTGGTGAAAAGATACTGAGGCATTCTGTGTTTTGGTGTAATTTGTAATTTAGTAATTTAAATTCCTCATCAGTATTGGTCAAGCAATGTTTTCTTTGTTATGCATGTTTGAAATGTTTTCTAATATTGTATCCATTGCTATCCACTGGATATTGGATGAGGTGGTGTATGAAGCAGTATGCATGCCCATGTCTCTCCAACTAGCTAACTTGAGTTAGTGCAAATAAAATGCAATATTTTTTAAGATCAGTGCTGTAAATAGTCAGGAAAATATATATTCATTCATGTGTCCTGATGAACACAGAATTCTCTAATATTTACTTTGGTATTGCTTACATTAAAAAGAATGCATTACCAGGGATTTTCTAGATGCTTATTAAAACAACTCCAAAGTAATTTTTTAATACCTTCTATTATTAGTCCTTAAGCCCTCCTGCCCCGCCTTCTTAACAGTAAAATATGATGGAATCCATCTTCCTTTCCCCTCACTGTGTGCAAGTCTTTACTCCTAAACACTTCTCCTGTTTTCTAGCTTGCTTTGATTCTGTTTAGATTGTAAGCTTTACAGATGGTAAAGTGGTATATAAATCTGCAGGAGTGATTGAGAAAGATACAGCATGCACCTGGGGAAAGCCAGCATGACACTGTAATGTCTCTTTGATAAACCAACAGGAGTATGTGTTGTGGTATTCACTACAGAACAGCTCAAGTTCTTACCAGCTACACAACAGGTAGTGCCATTTTTGCGTCCCCTGCTTTGATCGCAATCTTCTTATTAAAAAAAATTAAAAAAAAATCTGATGAGGGTCTTGGAAACTGAAGTCCCTTCTGTTTCCAGGTCGTTCCAGGGTAGGGATGAAGCAAGCTGGCAGGGGACAGCCTGTGTCAGGTCAGCATGCCATGCTACCTTCCCTCTCTCCCTCTGTTAAGAACAGAGGACTTCAGCCTCAAGGGAAAATCTGGCAGCTGCTATTATGACCAGTGTACTCAGGCAATTTCTAGCTTAACCAAATGAGGCATTACTTTCCAGCAGCTGAAGTCTCTGGCCTCTCAGCATGTCAGGGGACTGCAGTGCAGCTGTAAGACAGGACATATGTGCAGTGTCATGTTCTTGTGATTTCAAGTTTTGTCCTGCAATGGGTTTTGATGTTACCTGAAATTGGATGTTTCCTTTTTTCTCTACGGCATGTCAGAACTCCTTTGACCTTGTTATTGGAAGTATATGCCCTTTCAAGGTTCGTTCATGAAATATAAAACCATAGTATAATAAATCAGAAAAGACTTTCTTCAGCGGAGAAGGCTAGCTTGGTGTAGAGGAGGGAATGGACTACTGGGGGTGACTGTTGGTATCCCAGCCATATGGATGAGGCAGTGTTCAGCTCGGGCTTGGACTTAGCTGCAGCACTCTGTCCAGTTTTTGACTTTACACTTCAGGACAGATATGGAGCAGCTAAGGGGAGTCCAGAACCTCACTAGGGGTTCAGAGACATCATTGAACAAGGATGCATGGAACAAGTTGGGTTTGTTTATTTTATAATAGTGCTTTCCAACAATTTTGGATCTGTTGACCTCAACATTTCCAGTGTTAGGTGCCTTTATTTCTATGTGGGTGCTTATTGCATTTCTAGAGAATTTAAAAGACTGAACATGAGGCTCTTTTCTTGCCTTTTACAGATGCCCACAGGCATTATGAGCTGCAGTTTTTTTGAAAATCGCCTGTCTCGGGAGGAGATGACTGGGGAGAATAAACTGTTCTTTGAGTCCAGCGTAGGTAGGAGAAAATGCTGTGGTCTAAAGTAATAACAAGATGAATCTGGGCCAGATATTAAGGAAGTGGAGAGCTACAATGCTTTTATCCATTTTTTTCCTAATCTGAAATATGTGTCATTTCTAAGATGCGTTGGAAATGTTACTTGATCACAGAACAGTGTGGCAATGCGTGAGGATGGTGCAGTGACAGTTGGAAGTCCCAGACTTCCCTTTTCTCTTCTGTGCAAGTATTTGTAGTTTCCAGCTGTAACATGGTTTTGTTGGAGCTTTTTCTGCAGAACTCCAAGGTCAGCAATGTGACTAGAAATCCCAAACATGGAAATAGAGGAAATTTGCATAATTTTCCAAGACAAATTTTTTAGTTGGGAGAGGAAGTGGCGTCACCCATGGGAAAAACTAAATACATTACTACAGCATCTTCACTCCACCATCATGTCTTCTGTTCCTCTGTTTTTTCTACTTGGGAAGCCCTTAAAATTGAATTGTTATGCTAACGTTGGAACAATGCCTAAATGTAACAGATCTCTGCAATAACAGTGTAAAAGCCTGGGCAGCACTAAAAGGGACAGAAAGTGATGACAGAGTGGGAGTGAAAGACTGTTAGAATGGAAGGGAAATAATGTGTCTCTCCAGAGAACTGGAGGTGACTAAGTTGGTTTCAGGAATGATATGTTTGATTTGCGGTATCACAGTATTGTGCCATCCTGCTGAAAACTCACATACTGCTTTTGATTTGAGGTGGATGTTATAATTCTTTCTGGATTTGGCAGTAGTGGCGTGAGCTGGATTCAGATAAAATGCATGTTCTTTGCCCTTGCATTCTTCAGTTTATCACTTCATGTGTTCAGAGAGAAAAAGGTACTGGCTGAGATGTAAATCATTCCCTTGATGATGTTCTTGGATCCACTGGCTTTTGATTAAAAGTTATAGTTAATGGAATGTCTCTGCATTATTTATTACCCAGGAGGCTTTGATGTAAGACTGTAGGTTAAGTTAAAACTATGAAAAGGTGAATACTTAGGGAAACAAGGCTTAGATTTATGAAGTGTGAAGGTACTTTCCCTGTTTGTTCACTTAAATTGTATGAGCAAGAGAGTCAAAGCTAGGCTGTGGGTGAACTACTTACTGTTTGTGATTGCCCATAATGATTTAGAAGACTATGTAAGGAGGCATAATTAGTTGTTGATAAATGATTCAAAACAGTAAACATTGGGAAAAGGAGCATTTTTCCTATTTAGGTGGCAGATCAAACAATGTTTAAAAAAATTGGAGTTCTTAAAGATGAACTCTTCAATACAAGGGATGAGTTTTTAGTATGTTCTTTTTGGGGAGAAGGTTGTGAAAAGACCTGTGCGAAGAAGCTGCTGTGAACACTTCACAACCCGTTCCTGACACCCCTGTTCTGAGGCTTCTTCAGAATGGGGTTTGTGCCTTCATGCAAAGGGGAGTGTTCAGTAGGGACCCAAGGTGTTGATCCTGTGCTGTGGCATATACCTAGTTGTGTGAGAAGCTGAATGAGTCTTACGTGGTTTCACATGTGTCATCCCACAAAGAAAGCTGGGGCACTTCTGCACCGAGTTTGGTTGTTTTAGCTGTGTCTCTGTCCTTGAGCTCTACCCTACTCATCACAGCCTCCAGATGCGCTCTCACGGCATGCTGTGAAAACCTATATCAGCATTTGAGTGCTGTTTGAGTTGGGATCTAGTGTCTTGGTTTCAAGAACTTTATGCAATGAAGGTGAATGACTCTGTACAGTAATGTAAATAGAAAAAAATTGAGAAGTTGCTGATGTATGAGCAGAATTTGCCCTTGGTATTTTAGGGCAGGATGGAATGTGCTGTATGTCTGCAGGATATGGATTTCAGTTTTCTTGGGGAAAGGTGGTTTTTTTATGTTCATCTTTTTCATTGAATAGGCTAGAACAACACAAAATAGAAATATTTGTGCCTAAGTAGCGATAACTAAAGAAAATGACAATACCAAAACCTACTGCATTAAGGAGAAGACAGCCATGTATCACCAATAGATGATACTGCTGAGAGCAAGTCAGGGTATATGATTTGGTGTTTGTTCCTTTTGAATTGTGCAGTGACCATTCATCAGTGTTTGCTAAATTAGATTTCTGCTGAGAAACAAAGTGCATCAACGTATATTTTAGGAAGCACTTCAGAAATAAATTCTGTTTCCCTCTCTCTAAACTATTGCTTCCTTAGATATTAATATGGTGTAAATCAACATAGTTAAAATACTTCCTTGATTTACACAGCCATGGATCTGGCCTGGTAGGTTTAAGGAATTGAAAGTAGGTGGAAGATGATGTTTTGTACCCATTTCCTTTGCTCTTGTAATATCAGACAAGGCCTTTGTTTGTTACTTAGCTTCTGACAACTTGGTGAAGATTTGTAGTGACAGAATTTGAATGTACGAGTTTATCTGAGTCTGTAGAGCTGCTGAAATTCTACACCAAATGATGAAACCCAGTGCCAGCCAGGGGCTTGAGGGGTACAGCAGCCAAGGCAGCTCACTCCTGTATGTAGGTGTTGCTTATTTGAAGGAAATAGCAAAATTCTGTTGCTATGAATGTGCTTGAATGAGTGAGTCTCCTTTTTGGTAAATGTAACCTGGTTTGTTTTGGTCAATGTGCAGTGACCATCATGACTGCCTGTCATGAGGCATGGAAGACATGAGAACCAGTTAATGCTATCCACACTGTAGTCATTGGAGGGTGAACTGGTTCTGCTCCAGAATGCAGCTGGCCATGTTGCATTAGAGGCCACTGTAAAGCTGGAGTGACTGACATGAGAACAGTCCCATGCTCATGTGTCTAAACAACTTCAGATATACTGTGTAAATAAACCTCCCACTAGCTTCTGTCTCCAGTCATGTAGCTTGTACTGTCAAAAGAAGTCTTGGTTTTTGAGTGCAAGGGCATTCTTCCTACCCAACTTATGGCAAGAGGCTGATCGATACCCAGAATGAAGCTTGAGGGGTTTGCAACTTTCCTGCTTAAGCAAGAGACAGCTAGCCACGGTTGTATTCAGCTGATATTTATTTTTTGGTTAAGTGTCCAGTCATGTTAAGTTCTGTGGCATGTGGATTAACTGTGTATTATAAAATGCTGCAGGCAGCCTGTGTTTCTGTTAAAAATGCAGTTCTTCTGTGAGCATATTGCAAAGTAAATATTTCATCATTTTCCTTGTGCATATGAGCCAGAAGTGAGGCTGATTAGTCTGTTTACATTGTTCAAGCAGTATATATTTCACAAAACAAGTATTGTAAGTAGAGACTGAGAGAGCTGACTTCTGAGCTCTATCATTGAGCAAATGGTTGTGCCCCTGGATAAAGATGTTTTTCTGCAAAGTCCCAAGCCCTCCACAAGTGTGGGTTTCCTTGGGTTGTGGTTTTTTTCTCCACCTTAGATTGTGATCCCTTTTGGGGAAAGGCTTTGTCCACTGAACAGTTCCAAGTATGATAAAGTGTTGTGGTTTAACCCCAGCCAGCAACT
Source organism: Buteo buteo (assembly GCF_964188355.1). Taxonomy (NCBI): domain Eukaryota; kingdom Metazoa; phylum Chordata; class Aves; order Accipitriformes; family Accipitridae; genus Buteo; species Buteo buteo. The sequence goes on from NC_134186.1 coordinate 2,173,530, forward strand.
AAGCACCATGCAGCCACTCTATCACTCCCCCTCCACCCCCCTCAGCTAGGCAGGGGAGAGAAAATATAATGAAAGGCTCGTGAGTCCTGATAAGGACAGGGAGAGATCACTCAATCGATTACTGTCATGGGCAAAACAGATTGGACTTGGGGAAAATTAACTTAATTTATTGCCAATCAAACCAGAGTAGGGTAATGAGAAATAAAACCAAATCTTAAAACACCTTCCCCCCACCCCTCCCTTCTTTGCAGACACAGCTTCACTCCTGAATTCTCTGCCTACCCCCACCCAGTGGCGCAGGGGGATGGGAAATGGGGGCTACGGTCAGTTCATCACGTCTCTGCCCCTCCATCCTCTTCAGGGTCAGGACTTTTCACTCTGCCCCCTGGGGTCCCTCCCACGGGAGACAGTTCTCCACAAACTGCTCCAGCATGGGTCTCTTCCACGGGCTGCAGTCCTTCAGGCACAGACTGCTCCAGTGTGGGTCCCCCGTGGGGTCACAAGTCCTGCCAGCAAACCTGCTCCAGCGTGGGCTCCTCTCTCCACGGGGCCACAGGTCCTGCCAGGAGCCTGCTCCAGCGTGGGCTTCCCATGGGGTCACAGCCTCCTTCGGGCATCCCCCTGCTCTGGCGTGGGGTCCTCCACGGGCTGCAGGTGGAGATCTGCTCCACCGTGGACCTCCCTGGGCTGCAGGGGGACAGCCTGCCTCACCGTGGTCTTCCCCACAGGCTGCAGGGGAATCTCTGCTCCGGCACCTGGAGCATCTCCTCCCCTCCTTCTTCGCTGACCTGGGGGTCTGCAGAGTTCTTTCTCTTACATGTTCTCACTTCTTTCTCTTGCTGCAGTTTCTGTGTCCCAGCAACATATTTTTTGCTTTTTCAGTCTGTTCTCCCAGAGGCACCACCACTCTTGCTGATGGCCAGCAGTGGGTCCGTCTTGGAGCCGGCTGGCATTGGCTCTGTTGGACATGGGGGAAGCTTCCAGCAGCTTCTCACAGAAGCCACCCCTGTAGCCCCCCTGCTACCAAAACCTTGCCATGAAAAGCCAATGCATAAAGCCTTCGTCCTTGTCTGGAAACTTTAAGTGCTACTGCAATAAAATTACACTGACGCATTCATTAAAAAGATATACTGTCATAATAAACCACTTTCCAGAATTGAAAATAGCAGGTTGCATTGGCAGAATACAAGTGAGAATTAGGTCCAGTCTCAGACTGGTCATCTCCGTCACAAAATAGGTCACGTGCCCACAAACGCATATCCACTGAGTTTCATGTTGGTGTGCCACCTTCAGAAAGTATGAGTCCATGAGTAATAGTATTAGAAGCTGGCATATCTGCATCAATATTTACGCTGCCACACTGATCTTTCTGGCAGATGACATCTGATCTGTTAGCTTTCTGTATTTACCTGCCTCATTCACTCTTGTAGCTTCTGAATAAGGAGTGGCAAATTGAGAAGGGGGGGTAACGCAACCATTCTGGAAGGGTTGTAATTGATTCCCCTGGTACCAGGGCTGACGGTTAATCTACAGAGGGTATAAAGGCAGCAGTCCCTGGGTACGGCTTGTCCTATCATTGCTGCCACTTCTTGTGGTCACCTGGTGTAGCCCCATCAGAGCTGAGAGAAAGGGCGAAGCGGGTGGTTGACTGATCCAGGAGGGAAGCTGCTGCATTCTCATTACTTGAGTAAGGTGTGTGGAGGTCCTTCGTGTCAAACTTCTGGGTTGGAGAGAATGCTCCAGAAATTTTACAAGAATGTTGTCCTCTGTCAAATATGAATTCACCTGGAAATTTATAGCACAGACACTGGTGTTGTCCTTTCCTACCTTTCTACTTATTCATGCTCCAGGGCCAAAGGGATGATGAGAATTGTTTTTGCAAGTCTTCTGAGGAGAAATGGAGCGTTTCCTTGTCATGTACTTCAGATTTTAGATAAAGTTTTGTCAGTCAAGCCTGAGCTGAACTAACTTAAACCTGAAAGTGAATTATAGAGTATGCATAAATTCTCTTTGGCTTCCTGGATCTCTTTCCGGTGCCTGCTGACTTTTTCCAGCAGTGTCCAATATAAATGAAGTTCCCTACTATTACAGTTGATGAAGAATATATTGCTTTCCAGTTTGTCAGCTTTTGGAAAACTAACTTTTGTTTGCAGTAAGCAATTTTCTTTTAGCTGTGTCCAAAGCACATCTTGGTCAGAGTCATGAACACACAAATATTTCAGTAGATTGATTTGATATGTCATAAAACTGTGTCCTATTTTTCTATGATTCGTTTTTCTTCAGCTAGGTTTAAGATTATGTACATTTTTCTGGTCTTTGTTTTAATAGGTAATTATGCAAGGATTTAATGAATTTATACTGATCTTAAAGCTTGTTGCCTTTCATATGACCTTGGATGTCTTTGGAACACGGTGTCTCTGACCTTGAATTTATTTTCTGAACTTTATGCAGCATCAGTAGCTTTTATACCATCAGGAAATGGAGAGATACAGGCTCTTTAATTTCCCAATTTCCTTAAATTGTTCTGATGACATTTACTTATGATTAAAATAAAAAATGTGCAGTAGAGACAGATTCAATATCCCCACATTGCCTTTTGAGTGCCAGTCTGGTTGAAGAAAAGAGGATGTGATTGAATTTTAGAGAACTGAAGCTTATGGATCTTTGGCAGTCTCCAAGTTATTAAACCAAACTCGGCCTAATTTCACTCTGTGATAACGGTAATATTCCCAGTCCCATGCAGCTTTCTGGCACCAGGCTAATACATCCTTTCAGTGAACTCTACAAATAAATGGAACTGAAGTGGAGGAGGGAGGTAGATTTCACTCTTGTATGTATTATGTATTGACAGAATGCACTGAGAGGCACATGCCAGGTGCTATAGAAATGCAAAGTGCTTTAGTCCGCCCGTGTTAATGAGTTATGTGCCCAGCTCAGTTTTATTCCCTGGTGGATTATGGGGCTGTCCTAACTCTCACTGATATAATAAACACGATACAAAAAGATTCCCTGGGTAGTAAATATGATTGACCATTTTAGATTCATAAAGGTGTGAACTTCGTCTTGCAGAGAGAAGTTCCACTAAGCATTTTTGCACCAAAGTAGGCCAATCTAATTATAATTGGCTTTAATGAGCACTACTCTGCAGTTCTTTACCTGTAGCTGGTTGACACTCAGAAGTGCAAATGCCATTGCTGCCTTTGAAAAAAGCAATGAGAAATCAAAGAAGTAATTTCTAATCTAATTCATTTCAACTTGAAAGCCTCAGTTATCTACATAAGCAGGGGTAAACAATCCAGCATCGGTAAGAAAAGCCAGAGCAAATGCAGGCAGCAGTGATGAGCAGCTCTGCTGGCCATAGGATAAAGGTGAGATTCTGCTTTTGGTCTCACAACAGTTGCCTTGCAAACTGCCTGGAACTGAGCTTTGGTGTGGAGGAGCTATTCCATTAAAGCCAGTAGGAGTTATACCAGTTTGTTGGGAGTGAAGTTTTTTTTGTGCCTCAAAAGGCATTCAGGTAAAGTAGCAGTGAAGAGAGAGGAAAATACTAAGGAGAATTTGTCACTTAGGCTGTTCCCAAAACCTATTTATGTACCTGTTTCCCCAGAGAGAAGAAAATCTTATATATCCAGAAATTGTACATCATGGCAGTTGATCTTTATCTTTGGGATGGAGTGTTCACAGGTACTGCTTTGGGGAAGGAAAATGGATTTGAGGAAGGTGTTAAATATTTAGCTAGTGGGTGCAGGACTGGGCTTTCATTCTCAGAAGATGTAGCTCTACAGCAGCTCTTTAGGAATACTGATTGGAAGACATTTGCTGTGTGTTGAGTCTGTATGAGGAGTGGAAACCTTTCAGAACTGGGTGAGAGAAAACAGCAGCCTGAGAGGGCTGGGTTTGGTTCACAATTTCTTTGCTATGTACCCCCATCATGTAGGTCTAACAGGGTTATGTAGTGTTACTGGTGATGGCAGCTCTTGGCTCTGGGCCACAGTCCGTGTTGCTCTGCAGTGGTACAGTTGTCAGTCTGGGGTACGCAGACTAGAGACCAAGTGGGAACATGCCTTTCCTTACAGCAGTCTGCATGGAAAGGCCTTGTATAAAAACCTTTGGCTCTTCTCCCTGCTAGGAGGTAGTTTCAGGCTAGTGAACAATGCTTAACTGAAAGAATGTGGGTGGGGAAAAAAGAAATGCTGTTCTAGGAAGTTGCAAAGATTTGGGGTTTTTCTTTGGTTTTTTTTTTTATTCCAAATAACTATTCAAGAATGGCTTGTTTGTTAAAGCCTTTGAACTGTGTCCTGCTCTTTCTGGAGTCAGGACAACTTTAATTGCTGAACTTTTGCCATTCAGTTTTCATGCAGTCTTATCCAGATAGACTAGTCATTTGGTGACTCAGTTCCTCCTTATATATTATGTCCATTACAGTTTTTGGCCTTTCAAGGTAAAGGGTGGTCTGTTTCTCTTTGCACAGTGGAGCCCTGATCTTCTGTCTCTTATTCAAATGTAACTAATGGTAAAAGAGATGGTCAGCTTTGGCGTTGTCATTCTGCTGTTTTGTGGTCTCTAAACCGCTCACTCATGCTCTTCAATAGATTCCTTTTCATTACAGTTACTATTATTACATTTTATTATTATTATTGTTAGTATTATATTTTATTTTACTTTAGTTATTAAATCGTTCCTATCTTAACCCATGAGTTTTGGGTTTTGTTTTGGTTTTTTGTTGTGGTTTTTTTTTTTTTCAGTTCTCCTCCTCCCACTGGGGCAGGGTGAGTGAGCAAGTGGCTGCGTGATGCCGAGTTGCTGGTTGGGGTTAAACCAAGACAGGCGCCCAGCACAGCCAGGCACTCTTGAAACATGTTAAATCCCTAAATGCACAGTGTACAGTGAATAGTATATTGGACTTTGTTGTGGGCTGTGAAAGGATGTCTGAGTAAGCATCTGTTTCCCAGTTCAGTCAGCAGCTGCTGTAACCCAGCTGTTACTAGCCCATTATGTTTACAGCTAGAGGGAGCAGTGCCCAAGAGATGGGTATCTGGGGTCCAAGCTCCTGCAGGGAGGACAAAGGTGCATCTTTAGGTTTTATCTTTATCTGTTCCTTGGGACCATGAACTGAGAAGAAACTCAGTAGAAAGAATCACATATGATCTGTTTTGATGGTGAAGATATTAAATGTGTACCCTACACCAATTGACTTGTACTTTTTGTCTTTTCTCTTGCCAGCCCAGAACTGCAGTCACATTTTGCAGGGCCCAAATGGGACAATACAGAGTCCAGGCTTTCCATACGGATATCCAAATTATGCAAACTGCACGTGGACAATCACTGCTGAGGAGCAGAACAGGATACAGCTTGTTTTCCAGTCCTTTGCATTAGAGGAAGATTTTGATGTATTATCTATCTACGATGGACTGCCTCAGCAGGGGAATCTGAGAACAAGGTACATTGTTCATAACAGTGATGTTTATAAACATGTTCCTATTTCTGCCACTGGGATTAAATCTAGGTTGGGGGTTTATACTGCAATAAACTGGGAGTGCTTCTTCATGAGCAGTTCTTACAGTTGTTTTGATTTCTTATCTCTGGTAAGATTTGAAATGTTTCTCTGAATGCCTGACAGTAATGATTTATCAAGAGTCATTCTAGACATCCGGAGAAGTTAATTAGAAAATGGAGCAAGAGGAAAGCAGAGTTAATGTGCAGAGGAGCTTCCCTCAATCCAAAGGAGATTCTCTGAGTGGGTGGATGGATAATGGGTTTCAGTTTATTGCTCTGACAAATGCTTTGTGGGTGCATTTGGGTAATTCCCTAACTTGCAGTCTCTTCACCAGCTGGACAGGGGTGATATTCTGTCACATCTGACTAAACTGTTGGATCTTAAGGGGTAAGGAGTTATTAAATAATACAGTTTAGTATGAAGGCTCTCCATGGATTCTGATCTCTGAGACTTTCAGGTACCATCCTGCTACTAATAAAAAGTTAAATGAGAGGCTGATTTTGAAAAAATAACGTATTGCTGTGGTAGGAAATGTTATATGATGTGTCAGACTTGTGGATTTGAAGGGGTCATGATCTCAGACCTCCAGATCTGAGGCATAGATGAAATCAGCTTGGTGACTTGTGACGTGACTACTGTTGTCTGATGTTGTCTGATTGCAGCTGAAGTCTGACAGTATATATTCAAAAGTAATAGAAACAGTGGCAGCACTCAGTGTTAGAATCCCTAGAAAGAATGCTGTAGTTGTGGACAGTCCTGGAAATTAATTTTACTTCAAACCACTTCAGTTTAGGACAGATCCTTTGACCTCAGTGTCTTGTCTAACCCAACTGGAAAATCTGAGTTAAGGAAAGACTGGTGAAAATCACCTCTTTATGTAGATGATTTCAGTTATGCAAATCATATATTCATCTTGCAACTATGCTTGAGAATCGTCTTAATTATGGGACCTCATCATTTAATCAGAAGGTAGCATGGTGCTTTGCTTTGGGTGTTATGTAAAGGATGCCTACATCAGGTATAAAATCCTGCTCAGGAAACTTGGTGTGGTGAGTAGTCAATGCTGCTCTTGCCCTGAGAAGCCCCCTGGCAAATTACTCTGCTCTTCAGCAGTGTCAGATGTTTCCTTTTGCCCTTGATGTTGGTGGGAGGTTCTGCTGAAGAAGCTAAATCTGTGAATGAAATTAATTCAGAATTAGGGTTGTGGTGGAGTAAATTAGTAAGATGGTGTAGATGAGTTGCATCCAGGTATTGTTCTGACCTACTCATACGCACGACATGATTATAGATAGAAGTAACAGAAAGGACGTCTTCCTCCAGTTGACCAGTACAACAGAACTCTGAGATGCAACTTTGATACTGTCCTGATTTGTAGCCCTGCATTGGGGGAAAGTGAGAAGACAAATAAGGTCCTCTGTCTGCATTACTGGTGAACTTCATGTGCAACTTGGGTAGATAAGTGTAAGCTGTGGGATGAAACCGGGAGCACAAAGCAATGTGAGAATGTTTCATCTCCAGTGAGATCACGTGTTCAGGAAATGTTGTGTATTTAGTATAATGGAGGAAAGTGAAATAAATGAGTGGGGAAAAAGCTATTGAGGAGGTTTTCTAGAGGTCTGAGAGCATTCACAGAGGACTTAAAACAGCAAATGAGATAGAGACTCTTGCATGGTGGATGCTTGCATTCTTCCCCTGGACTTATCTAGATTAGTGACTTCAAAACCTGGAACTTGCTCCTCTGTGCTGTTTGGTGTCTCGCTTCTTTGTTCAGCTAATTTTTTTTTGTACATCAATCTCACCTCATTAAACTCTGTAGCTGTTGCCCAACATTGGTTTTTTTTCTTTTTTTCTTCTTTCTCCCTTTTTTCTTTTTTCCTGTGGCTATCAATTTTGTTTTTTCTCAGACTGCTTTCCAAATGTACTCAATTCATCATCGAAGTGCAGCACTCGAAGATGGATGACCATGCGTCATTCATCAAAGCTCATGCTACCAGGAGGCGGGCCAAAATAAGCTGTAAGCAAGTGTAAAAGAAGGGGGAAAAAAAGCATGTTTCTGTAGAGAAGGTAAATGTGTTGTTCAGTGTGTTCAAGGCTGATCAACAAAACAGTTAACAGAGAGGACCTGTATCTCTTTGCTTCTTCCACTCTTGAGCTTTCTGTTGAGCATCACTGATGTGTTTCAGTAGGTCATGCCTGCATGACTGGGAAGAGAGAATGATCTTGGTGTTGATGACATTTTTCTCATGCTGAGGGATAGAGAATGGTTAGTTGTCTCAATACCCTGCAGTTCTATTTAAGCCATATATTCCTAAGAGCTTCCTTGGCTTGCTGTGTCAGTGTCATGTCTATGTGCATTTCTGAGAAGGGGTTAATAATTGTGTTTATGATGTGCTGGCAAACACCCTGTTGTCTTGCAATTTAATGCAGTGTGAAAGTTCCCTAATAGAATAAAAGCAGACTTAATCCAATGAGACGTTTTCTAATAAACTGCTTTACTGTATATTAGGGAATTTGCGTTGTGTGTTTGTGATGAGTATGTGAATATTAAATGTGTTTCTTAATTTAGACATCCAGGGCTGTTTTTCATCTTTCAGTGCTGTGACTTTGCTTTGTTTGCTAAAATCAGAGCTTGTTTCTGAGTCCTTGCTCCTTCAACTTCTCTCAAATAATGTGTTTATTCCCAACACCATACACTGGCTTTCAGCAGGGACCACTGTAACAGAATCTTCTTTGAAACCCAAGAACAGTGATGGCTGCAGTTTTGTCTCTACCTTGACTTGAGTAGGAGCGCTATGTGTTTTCATGAGTCCAGATGAGATTTTAACTTATCTTTAGTGCTTGTATGTGGCTTTCTGTTTTCTTAAGCAATGTTTGTGCTTGTTACCCCAGACCAGACTCTCCCACATGCTCAGCCTTCAAGTTCCTAGCTATTCTGAACTGCCAGTGGGATCGGAGAGATGCATGTGGAGACCTGATCTGAAAACTGCAGTTACTCAAGAACAGTCTTTTTTTAAATTCCCATTGTGCTTTGCTGATTGTGTCATTGTTAAGAGGATGCTCCAATCAGGTTAGTTTCCTGATTGGTTTCCCACTGTGCTGGGCTTAGAAGCTCAGCAGAGACCTGACTAAAATTTGAATAGTTGGAGTTATTTATGGATCTAAGATTGCTATGGGATTTGGGAGACTCTTTGCACCTTTTTGTGTCAGACTGTTGTTACGTGACATAACCAGACAGTAGTTAACCAAAAAGCTGCATGACATCTTCAAGCTTTTTCATCTGCTGCTGATAATTTGCAGGACGCTTCTAATGTGAGAATCTTAAATTAGTTGCTAATTTCCTTATTTGAAGTTTTAGGCTTGCACTCAGATCCAGGAAATACACATTTACAATACATCCAGTCAGTCAGTCATTTCAGATACCTAATTCTGTTTTCCTGAAGGGAGCCATTAAATTTATACTCGAAATAGGACTAGTCAATTTAGAAAATAAGAATTTTTTTTTTCTTCCTTCCAAAGATGTTTAAAACTACTTTGGAAAGCCCGAGGGACAGAATATGCAATCTTTTTTTACCAGGAGACATGGGTCACTTGCATGCATGCTGAACAATGCTGGGGTAACTTTTATGATTTTACAATCCATGGGCTTTCCTTCCTGTGTGACATGGGTAGGTAATTGCTTTGTATTCTGATCTACCTTTCCTGTTCAAAGGAAATGTGTAAATGATACTGAATTTATTCAGCTAAGAAAATGTTTGAGACAGTATATCAAGAAAAATAACTCTTTATTACAGCCAGAACCTCAGTAGTGCAGTTTGCATTTCCACAGAAGTTACTAGGAGGTGTATATTTACACAGCTGTGAGGAACTGTCCCATTCTGATGTCTATGGAGTGTTCAGGGTTAGAGAAAATGTTTGCAAATCATTACTGCAATAGCCTTGTACTTAAAGAAGAAATCTATTCTGCCTTTAGCTCACTGGCACTGAGTGACTTACCTTCTAGCTCATGTCTCAATGTTATGCACAGTGTTTTTGGTTAAAGTGGCTGTTGCTTGTTAGAGATACTCATCCTTCTTCCTTGACAAATGACTGAAGAGTTAAGAGGAGGATTGCCATCAATACACTGTGCATGTGGTGAAAAACCATATTATCTCTTTGGCCATATTTATTTGAAAGATTAAGTATTTTGTTTGAACTTAAAATTATGTGATGCTAGTGATAAGAATTGAATTATCTACTAGAGTGACCTATTTACAGATACAACAGGAATACCTGTATCTTGCCTGTTTCTCCTTGATAACCTTTTAATTACTCTTCGAAAAATTGGATTGGGTGACTTGTTCTCTTGATTGGTAATTAAGTACAAAGCTTTTGATCTTAAAAACAATGGAAGGGAGGAGGAGAGGAGGAGACAAAGGGAACAGTGAAGGAGAGAATTCCCCCCATGTGCCATCTGTTCTCACCTGCAGAGATGCAAATTTGGGTTAAAATAACCTGGGGTTCTAGCTTCATGGGTACTGGATTTGCTGGGGTTCAATACTGTTAAAGAAATTCCTGGAGAAATAAAATAGCATTTGCCATCTGGTAATACACAGAACTTGCATTAGGGTTTTGTGTTGAGTCACCTTTGGTCCTGTGACATATTCCTTTGTAGCTGCCTCATGTCTCCAAGGTGACTACAGTTTGTTTTACTAAGGCTAAAGATAAATAAAATGGAGGGCCAGCTAAATCCTTTTGTCATCTGTAGTGAACTTCAGAATCCTACCTCCGTTTTCCCCTTAGCAGAGTCTTTTGTCACTTCACATTAACTTGGCAGGGGAAAAAAAAAACCCAACAAAAACCCACTTAAATTTATGTTCTCTGCTTTGTAGAATGAAATACACTTTTTTTTTTCCACGAGAAGATACTTGTTTGAGCTGCTCCAGTGGCATTAGGGCCTTTTGCCAATGGCCCTGCCGTTTTGTTCAGAGGAAGCACTGATTATTTAAACTTTGTGCAATAATTGATGGAACTAGATCTGAAAGTCCAGGAAAGCTGATGGAGCTAATGCAACTGCATCTAGGGCTGTTCAATTTTGAGAGGCTCTATCCAATTTTTCCATATTTATTAGGGGAGTTTGCATTGGGATGAGTGATAAAAGCTGATGATTAAATCCGGGTGGGAGGTTTTTCCCTGCCACCATGCTGAATACATCAGGCTCAAGAGGAGGCCTGACTCTGATCTTTGGGCAGCCTGTGAAGCAAGGAGATGGAGAGGTAAGGTGATGCAGTAGCTTTGGTCCTGGTTTAAGGGTTAAAGGATTTGGTCTCTCATGACATCGTTTGTTCTGTACAAACACAACTTATCTGCTGCAAGGCCTGCCATTGTGTTCTGGCCTGTACCATGACTGGTAAAATAGGATCTTGTTGAAAATCAGAACCTTATATTCATGGCCAACAAATAAAATACTAATTGGGGAAGTAGTTTCCTGGCTGGTTGTTACTCTACATTTAGTCTGTTGGAGTATAGATTTCTTCTAGGTATGGCTCTGCCCTGCTGTGTTTAGTACAGGGGGTGGTTTATTGTTGGGCCTTAAGGTGTTGCTGTTACTCAAATAATATTTTGTTTTCAAAATTGTTTTTGTTTTCTCTCTAAACTGCTGATTAACTGTGTTTATAGGTAAAATCTACTAGCAAACGTTGACAATGACTCTTGCTTCACATTAAGGTATGCTAAGTGTATTAAGCGTAGAAAGATTTTCTGTAATTGGACAACATCTAATAGATTTTAATTAAGACTCTGTACTGGAACAGTCTGCTTCTGATAGATCTGTGAGCACTGAATGCCATTAGTGATTGAGGTAGGTTTTAAAAGGGTGAATTTAGTTTGTGGAAATTCTGGGGAGGATTATGGTGTCCTTGGCCTTCCATGCCCAAGTTGATGCAACTCATGAAAGCCTCCTGTTCTTTGGTGTTGAGCTGTGGAGGGAAGGAAGGGGAAATGCCTGTGAAGTGCCCCGCTGTAGGACATCGCTGATGTGTTTGCTGGCCAGTCAAGTCCAATGTGCAGTGCACTGAGACAGCAGACAGGAGTTTTATTGGACTCTACTGTTAACCTCTTGTAGCATAATGTATTACACTTCCCTCCTCAGCTTTTCCTCTTGCAGTTTATCTGCACTGTCTGACAACACAGGGCTTTGCTTTTGATAATAGGAAGTAATTGCTGAAGCCTAGCATCATGTATTTGTCTCTAGATTCCTCTAGCTGATGTGTGGTTTTACTTCAGGTGGACTTTTAATACAATGACTGCAAGCCTTTTAGACAACAGAAGTAGAGGATTTTGAAGGTCTGAATGTGATCTGATGTATGATCACTGTAGACCCTGCAGTGCCCACATCTACAGTGTTCCAGATAAATTGCATCTGCATGGTGAGATCCCTAATAGCTTTCATGGGGTTGCTCCTTTTCCTTATCAAAGATGGCTAATGATAAAGACAATAACTGCTGGTGCTCTACTAATAACTGTTCTACATAGAGAAAGCTTATCATCTTTTTATGCGTATATGTATGTGGTGTTTAAAGTGATAGACATTTTTAGTCATCTCGAGTCACTTATTTTAGAGCTGCTTTTATTCTTTTAGCAGGAGTGGCAATTTACAAAACCAGTGGGTGAGCTTTTGGGGTCAGAGCAAGAGAGATTAGATTTTTTTTTAGCAGTGGAGGGAGAGAAATTGAACTAACCCATAGCCCTTGCATGGTGCTTCTCATTTTTAGATTACAGTTCTTTGAGAAGGAACAGGTCTACTGTATTGTCATAGGGAGAAAGCAGCACAGGAAAGCTTAGTGAGTTGCCTTAGGCAGCACAGTGAGTTATTAGCTGTTAGTTATTAGTTATTGAACTTGGGTTGCCCAATTGCTGTGTTACTGCAGAACTGTATGGTAAGGTGATTACAGTCTGATCCTGCTTGCGTTAGAACATGTGCAAAAAGTCTCAACTTTATTAGTACAGAATCAGGTCTTCAAAAATGAGTTCACTTTTAGTCAATAGATACTGACATCAGTTAGCATCAAGATAGCCACTTTCTTCACTGATAATTAGTGTTGGTCTCCCATGAAGAGGTTGCTGTGAGCAGTGCAGCAAAGCGATGGATGTGCAGAGGTGGTGGTAAAAGCAGTGCTGGCAGAGCACTGACGTGTGCTGGTCATCCCTTACAAAAGCAGAAGTAGTCCTGTTCTGAGCCCAGGAGCTGCTCTGCTCAGTGGCACTGGGCAAATTACTTATCTCAGTTTTCCCATCTGTAAAATGACATAATGTTTTATCTTTGCAAGTTAAATTTGTAAAATGCTTAAAAGCCCCGAGCTGGAGGGTCTGTATGCTAGGGTGGGGAAAGAGAGTTGAAGTACAACACAGATAAAGTTCACAGCCATGTCTTTTAATCCACTTTCCTGAAGGGAGGAAAAATGTATGAGCTTTCATGTTGTCTTTTGAATGCAGTGAATCTTAGGGTCAAGAAGTTTTTGTATCCGTAAGGTTTGACCTTGAGAGTTTCTCAGGCAAAGCACCTCTTTAGACAGTGTGTATTTCCCTTTTATCAAAATTAATGAAAGTCTACAGGAGATGATACAATCTTACTAGATCGTTGAAGATACAATGAAATGGTGGAGTGCTATTACTTGCAATCTCAAATAGAAAATTGACAAATCTTCAGTGCCCATTGACTCTAATTCATTATGCTCCTGTTGGGTGGTAGAGGGTGGCCGGGCTCCTTTTAGACTATTCAGAATTGGATTTTGGTGTGCTGCAAGAGCAACTGCTGACATCTGGTCCTTTTTCTTAATAAAGAATGTAATTGTCTGTTTGCGATTTCATAGCTGTTTGGAAAACACAAAGGCTTTTGCTGTCCAAAGATGCAGTAATTGTCCTTCCATCTTTAGGGATTTCTATAGTATTTAGGCTTACAGCTGATTAAAGCTGCTATAGTGGAATAAAAGGTTTAGGAAGGAGATAAAAATTTCCATCTGAAGTGTTCAGTAGCTTATGTTGTCACTGATACATGTGTAAATTGAGGTGTGAAATGCTGTTGTTCTAGTGTTTTTATATTATATATTTTAGCTATTGAAATTGGGCCCTTTAGCTATCCAGGTGCATGGCAAGACATCCTTTCACTGAAGTTGTTCCTGGTTTATGTGTGGCAAAGGAGGTGTATGGGAACAGAAAGAACTGACTAGCTCCAGGGCAAATAGTAGCTCTGATGCTGCTGGATTCGAACCCAGGGCTTTTCACCTCTAGTGCATTGTGAATTACTGGGCTCCCCTGCTAAACATCAACAGTTAGCAACATCTTTATCCTGTTTCTGCTCAATATTCAGCATTCACACAAAGTGCAAGTGAATAGAGAATTAGATATGACATGAATCAATATTACAGCCTTTTTGGATAAATCTTCATTGGCAGGAACAATGGGATTAGTTTCATTTTTTTATCATACAACATATCATCTAAAAATCAAATTTCCTATTAACCTACTTTTTTGACTGCACCGGTTGTGGAGGACAACTTCCATTGTTTATTTGTTCCGTTTGGGTGCTTCTTTTTAACTCTTAAAGTAAACTTCTACTGTTTCCTTCTCATCTGTTGCCATTAAATTTTGTTTTATTATGTATTATTGTAAATTAAATCTTAAGGAGTTAGCATAGACATACCTGTTTTGTGGTGGGAAGCGAGACTGCAGTTTTAGATGGACATCCGCAAGATAGATCTCAGCTGCCTGTCCCGGGATTGTATAGGCAGAACAGCGCTTGCCTGATGCTCCGGCTTAATATTCACTTCGGGGAAGTAAAGATTCTCTCAAGACTGATGGCTAAAGCCTAGTTCAAATCCTATGCGTGAAAAGGGACGCACAGACTTGGCAGACGAGACCTGGATTCACTCTGCATGTCAGCTTTGGCTCTTTACAGTTGTATACCTTTAGCTTCTTCAGATTTAGGTAAACAGGAGGAGCAGCGATGCATGTGTAGTAAGCACATGTAGTAACAAAGCAATAATTAAAGTTTTTGCTTGATTGTGTTGCCTACGACAGTATTTGAAACTAATGGTAGTTTATATCTTCAGTCCCACAGTACCTATTTGCCATAAATCTAATTCTTCGTGCCTTTCATCTGACAATCTCCATATGCTCTCATTGAGGCTTTTGAGCATCCCTGCGAGACTGCTGGGTGGTCAGCATTGTGTATAGTGGGGATTGTGGTGCGAAGTAAACTTGGGGTTCAGAGGGTTGCTTAAGACCTTTCAGCAAGCTAGTGACATACCTGAGAGCATAGCCATGGAGTTGCAGCTTCCAGTACTGTGATTTCAGAAGCTGCCTTCCAGATGAACAGGCTTGAATGAGTTAGAAAATGATATTTCTGTTTAGAATGCTTCTGGCCTGAAAACGTCTATATTTACTCTGCCTTTCTTGCATTTAAAGCTGTTTTGAACATTCATGTCTGTTTAAATGTAAAGTTCCTTAGGTTGTAGGACACTGTTTTTTGCACAGCATGCAGCAGAAGAGTTAATGTTACTAAAGGGCTGGTGTGAATATTGGGGAATTTGCAACACCTCCAGTATGGTAATGCTTTTTTGTTCACCAGTTGCACTACGTTTAGCAATAAGCCTTGTGATTTGCAGGGAGTTCTCAGAACTTATTTTTCCCACTTACTAGATTTCACACCCCAATGATTTTTTTTTTGAAGAAAGCCAGAAATAACCTAAAACTGCCAAGTTTTGAATTGACACTGCTGAGCCTTACTTGGTTTATATCCAAACTTGTCTTTGTTTACACTGAGAGTGTCAGCTCAGAATTGCCAGGAGGTTACTAAAACTTGGTGAACTTCTCTGCTAATTTGTGTTTTTCTTTTTTGGTTTGTAATAACAAGACAGAGGATACAGATGCCAAAGTTTGTCAGATATTTGCTTGCATCTCACTGCTACCTGAGAAAGTATGAGAAAAATGAGCATGGAAGAGACATGATAAAAATAATAAATTCAAGTCCAGGGTATTTCTACTTTATTGCATTGTACGGAAAATTAAATTTATTGAAATTTGATGCTTAGTACCCGTTCGCAGTTTGAGCCATGAAGGCCTTATAGATTTGAGATGGCTGTGCTGGCTTTAGGCTCTATAAATAAGACTTTTGTAGTGGGACTTGACCCAAACGCCATTTTAAATGAGTGAAGAAATCCATCCAGGCTGGAATTTGAGCCCTGTGACTGTCCCTAGAGACTGTTAGTTAATGAAACCTTTGTCAGTGTGAGAGGTAAGCAAAGGACTCTTGTGGCTTGATGAATTATACTTGGCTTGGAGAAGGGAAGAAAGTGCTGGCACATGGGGTTGGGTTGTATCATGTTAGATTGTGAACTGTTTGCGAAGTGCTAGGTTAACTTTCTGGCAAAAATGTAGGTGTAGTATAAGTCGTCATGAGTGAGTTTAAGGGAAGAGAAAGCTTTTTTCCCCCTCATGCTTGTTACTGTCTTGATAAGAAAAATATATAGTAATGTGTGTTGGAGCCAATGGATTATATTATTTTAGAAGCAACTTAATTATCAACCAGCTGGGCAGAGAGGATGGTTGGAAAGTAGTATGGAATGAAATGGGACATGTGGTGTTGGTTGGCAGCAAAGTAGCTTGGAGTTGCTTGGTGAAATATGAACAGAGACTATACAAGGAGTTACTGCTGCTTGCAACATGCCTCTGAAGATAATTTGTTCAGGATCTGTTCATAGCTTGACTCAAAAAAAAAAAAAAAAAAAAAAAAAGCAGCAGCTTGTTTTTTAGCATAAATCATTCCAAGCTGAGTAAATCCAAATGTGAACTGATACTGTTTTTCTTATGTTATTACAGTATCCTTTTAAGCTGGCTGAGATTTTTTTTTTTTGGTCCAGGGCATCATTTCAGCCTTACAGGGATCAAAATTAAAGGACAAATAAGTAACACCAGTGACTTCTGCCTTGCAGACAGAGTGGGCTTTTAAGTGTCTGCAGTGTGCATGAACTCGAAGCATTCTCAGATTATGCTCTGCTTGTTTTATTGATGATTAATGAGGACATTCATGGTACCAGTTATTCTGTCAATATCGTTTAAAAAAAAAGAAGTAACATCTCATTGTAATTGCTTATTTATTTAATAAATACAGAGAGGAGGGGAGAAAAACTAACAGAACCACTGAGGAAAAAATTCGAAACCAGACAAGCCTGAGGAAATGCTGGCAGAGAATTAGCTGTCATCTCAGGTGTGTGTCTTTCATCCACACTTACTGAAAATGGGGGAAAAGATCTGCACAGTTCTCCCTGCTGAAAGTGGAAGGTATCGGATGTGTGAAAGAGGCCAAGGCAGCAGCAGCCTATGGTACAGCTGCAGGGGATAAGCCAGGCAGAGAAGTACTGGGTGACTGGGAGGAGGAGGAGGAGGAGGGTGTAGGAGGCTGTCATTATGTAGTCCATAAGGATGCTGGAGCAGGTTACTGGCTGGACAGCAGAGTGGTGGCATGGAAAGTCCTCCTGGAGACAGGGCACCACTGAATCTTGCAGACAATGATAGGTAGGAATCAAAGACCTCTCAGCTTCAGTTTTCCTGCATGTATTGAAGTCCCTGTGCCTAGGGCATCTACAGAGTCACTTTTTTGCCAGCTTTGTAAGGTAATATTTGAAATGCATGGTGATTCTCTTGGGATTTGGCCCATGATTTGGAGGAGACGTTAAACTCCTTCAGGATGAAAGATGATTTCTAAAACAAAGATGTTAATAGGAATGACAAGATGTTCTCCCCCCCCCATAGACTACTTTACCCTACACCCACCAGCAACTGTGTCTTTAAAGAAAAAAATCTGCTACCTGTAATGACATCTGAGATGGGATGGATTGCTGTGGGTAAATTCCCCGATCTCTTGCATTTTGTTCTTTTATTCTATACATTCCATGAAGCAGCCTTGAGGAGGACATCTGTGAGTGACCGCTGACTTTGCATGTGTCTGTGTTTCCAGTTTCCCCTAAGAGTTTAATTTTTAGACATACGTAAGTATTTCTGAAGGTGTTCTTCCTGCAGCAGCTGGAGTACAATGCTTATGCATCCTTTTCATCAAGAGGAAGTTGTAAACGTTGCTTATTATCACTCATCTCGTACCCATTTTTCAGAGGAAAGATTGAACATATAGAAAGCCTTTTACTGAAGCCAGTGAGTTTCCTCATTTCTACGTGCACATGAGCCAGCTGTCTAGCTGAATAAAGCATATAAAACTTGATTCAAAGTCAATTGGAAGTTACTGGGCTCTTTCTGTTGGCCCTGGTTGATAATGGATTAGTTGAATACTTCATGAATGCACCTTTCAGATGACTTCAGGTTGGCTGCTGCCTTGTTAGCTGGGTGCACAGTGTGAAAGAGGACTCACCTGCTCATTCCAGACTGTTTTCCAAAGACCGCTCCAAAGGGCAGGTCTCACTCTGAGCTGTTGTTTTCTTAACACAGTCCCTTATACCTGACTTAGCTTGAATATTGTCCTGGGATAGTCTAGGGGTGTCAGACTAGCACTTAAAGAACCATGTCATTTAAACTGTATATATGAGGAGAGTGGTTCATTTGATGGGAAATTTTCTTTAATAGGTGCCTTTAAACTATATGCAGGAAAAAAATCACTGAAGTATGGTGTAGTGTAATTTAATGCTGGGTTAAACGATGCAATCCAATGCGTTTTCATTAGATGTTCTGAGACACTTCTGTAGCATTTATGCTTTAAAGACTGTTGGATTGCCAGCTGCAATAACTATTTTGATTGCAGCCTGAGCTGATGGTGGGCATCCTACCAGAAAAATAATGTGCTCTGTTTTAATTATGGCACCTGCACTCCAAAATAGGAGCCTGCGTCACAGTATATGATATAGTTGTACTTGATACAGTGGAACAGTATAATATGCAACAGATGGAGGTGAGAGCATTTGCAAAGGGACTGAGATGCAGACTGTCCTGGCTAGCTGTTCTTTTTCTAGGGCAAAAGAAGCATTCAATTGTGGGTTGCACCTGCTGAGCAGAGCAGTCAGTGGGTCTTTGTCTGGTGCACAACTCCTTTCATAGGCGGATGGGACAATTTTCAACTGGGGAAGGACGTGGCATTAGGGAAGATGGTGATATATCACAGAGGCGAGACAGCTAGGCTCCATGAAGAGTGGAGAGCAGCACACCCAGACCCCAGTGTATGGTCCAGGCGTTGAGCCTTAGCAGCTGCTGGCATGCTGAGGGGCATTAGTGCTCATGCTGCTATGGAGAACCTGTAAAGAGGTGGTGGTTACAACAGCAGCTAGTTTTTACTGGCATCAGTTCCAGCAAAGCTGTTCTGTGAAGCAGATTTTGCTGTTCTGCAAATGGGGAGCCATGCACCAGAAATATTTGCAATGTCGCTGGCAAACCTGAGGCAAAGAATGAAGAAGAATGCAAATAGAGTAGAGGATTTCTGTGTTGATTTGTTTTGGTATATTGATTTTTGCCGTAGTGTGAAGCAAGGGCAAGCTTATGAAGTGGTATTTCTGGCACTGGTTTAGTTTGGTTCCTCACAGTAGGAGCAGAATTAAGCCAATGAAAAACACATTGAAAATCTCACACAATCAGTGTTGGCTCCAAGCAACTTAAGGGGATAATCACT
Organism: Buteo buteo; assembly: GCF_964188355.1. Lineage (NCBI taxonomy): Eukaryota > Metazoa > Chordata > Aves > Accipitriformes > Accipitridae > Buteo > Buteo buteo. The sequence continues at coordinate 2,192,669 of NC_134186.1, forward strand.
CAATAATCCATTTGGCCAGAGGTACAGAAGAAATGGAAGAGGATTATTTGTGCTGTTATTACCACCCTCACCTTCTTGTTATGGCCCTTAATAAAAGCAAGGAACAGAGTTTGCTGCTTTTCTTTCTCATTAGTGTGTGTGTGTGTATATTTATTGCTACACTAAATAATGGTGATGTCAGAATTACTGTTTAATGCATGAGGCCAGTGGGGAATGATTTCATATTCTGTCTGCCATCATCAAGTTGATCCCCATGCTTTAAATTTGCCTGGGCTGCAGATTTAGGGAGGAAGGCATGAGGACGGTTTGCCAGCCAGGTCAAAACAAGGCAGGGTGTCCTACCAACCTTGGCTGTTCTGTGTCTTTGGAACAGGACTGCTGAGGTTTTACAGGAGTGATTTGAGCGCGGGCCTTGTTAAATTACTGTTTCTTCAGGAGGATATTGCCTGAGCTCTTGCTTGGAGAAGACGAGGTCATCAGAAGAAGGAAAAATTTTGAATTGAGTGTATTGGTTGAAGGCTTAAGAGGAGGAATAACTTTTTTTTTGACTGCAGCTGCTTCCAATGAGGAATGGGAGGAATTTAATCTCATTTCTAGTGCAGGTTTTCACTGCAGGAGGAGATATGGAAATTAGTGGCACAGAGGGTAGGAGTTGCTATATAGATAGATATTTTTCTTATTGAAGCAGTATTTCCTGCTTCCTTCTGAATAAGTTTAGTTTTAGTACTAATAGGGGCACTTTTCATCTTTTGTGGGCAGAAAGGCTGTTTGATCTGATGGGGAAGACAGTGTTTGGTCACCTTTTGTGCTGTCAGGCAGCCCAATTTCTTCTGCTTGCTCCAGGGACACTAGATAGACAGAAATGAACCTCTGAAGTTAAGGGCCTGGAGAGATGGTTGGGTTTATTAATTTTTAGAGGTTTAGGAAGCCCGGAGGTTCCCATGAAAATTGTCTCTTCAATCAGTGTGGAATCTGTAGAAAGACTGAGAACAAACCCTCAGTTACAATTTTATGCCCTTATGCACAAGCCATCCTTTTCTTTTAAGGCCCTGTAACTAGAAAATACGAATACATGCTTACGGGAAGCGTTGCTTCAGGTAGGACTTAATTCCCATTGACTCCTACGGGATGTGCACTTGCTTCCAGGTAAGCCGACACGTAAATGTTGCCCTGAATTAAAAGCAACATCTGCAAAGTGGGGTCCTCCTAATACATAGACTGTGAACAGAATCCATGATGCAAAAAGCTTAGTTCAGAGCGAACAGGTTTACTTGGGATATAAAAAGCACAGGCTACTGTTAACTAATTCCTGGATAATGATAAAACACTGTGATGGTTAGAGGAAGAAAAATTGACAGGTTCTACTGTCCATTGTATGTTTTTATTAAAACTGGTCCCTGCGTTTCCTGGTTTTTTTGAGTGCATGAAGGTTTCAGTAAGCCATTTTAATTAAACTTCAAAATAAATTAATAAAAACTATGGCACTCTTCCTCATTCTGTGCACAATAAAGCTATTTTGAATCCTTAAAAATCCTGGAACCTTTTATTTTTAATAAACGGGAGCAGTTGTTCTTCCAGCTTGTACAGACAATGGATTTTATGCTGAGAGTGGGTGAGTACTTTTGACATTAAAACTTGACTGCCATCATTGGCTGGCAACTGTGTGAACTTTGCCAATAACTGGAAACTTTGCTTTAATAAGGTTCTCGGACAGAGCATGTCAGCTTTCAGTAGTCAGAGTTTGATCTGTTTGAAATAATACTTAGGTTTTCTAAATTAAGGCCAGAGTAAGAACAGTAGGGAAGTTCACTCACTGTCTCTGGAAGTTGCCAGGGGACTGGTGGCCACTTCAAGGAGAAATTGCTTGGGCTGGAAATTGCAGTGTACTAGTACCTGATATCATGGTCAGAGAGAGGATGGTGGCCTCCAGAATGGAAGAGTTGATTTTGTTCTGTGGGTGCTTTTTTCATTCCACATAATATATGAGGAGAGGAAATACTCTGAATGGAATATATACTTACAAGTATTTCTTAAGGAGTCAGAGTGCTTTGCATCACAAGTGATCTTTTGCCCTCTGTAAGAAAGACTAGCTGCTGTTATAAAAAGATGTGGGATAAACCTCTGAGTATGTGTGTAAGGAGCTTTAAACTTTCTTTCTTATCGTAGCCTGTTTATCTTGTGCTACTTGTGTCCTTTTGATCCAGCTTTTGAATACTCTTGATCTCAAATGATACCGAGTAGCAGTGAGTTCCTTCAGTTACTGCTGCTTCTGTGGTTTTGTAAAAGTCTGATTTTTAGGACAGTTATCAGGCAACGGGGATTGCATCTGAATTTCTGTCCTTGATAAGAGCAGGCAAGAATCTAATACAAGTTTGCTTTAAAACAATGTTCCTTATGTAAATCTATCATGTAAATCACCTTAGCTAAGTGTAAGGAGAAGGCTTGTAAGTTGTAAAACTGTATAATTGTTGTGAGAAACATACATTACTTGTTTTTGGGCTGAGTCAATACAGTATCAGGGATTTAGTGTTTGGGATCTAATAACACGAGTTTAAAATCTTTACTAAACAGACTTTTGTAACAAAATTGACAATTGTCATTTAGCTCTAAGGCTGTAAGGAAAGCTGGTGGGAGGGCAAGGCACCTGGGCTATGGGTTTTTGCAGTGCTGTCTTTGGTCTATTCACTAGACTTGTCCCGTTTTTATATAGTTCTTTCTACTCTGACTTGTGGGCATGTGTCTGTATTCCAGGCAGTTCCTGCAGTATATCTGCTAAGATGATCTAGTGCAAACAATTTTGTGTCTGTGGGCTTTTATTTCCTCAGTGAGTAAAGAGGTGTTAACCATCACAATCTTCGCTGTGGTACATATTGGATATTAGGATGTAGGATGAAAAAGTGCCATCCTTGGATTGTTCTTGCAGGGACAGTTGGGTGGGGGTTGGGGAGGATTCCTAGAAACTTCAAACCTTATCCGTTGTAAAACTACACAACAAAGAGTCTGAAGACAGCCACCTTGATGGTCTTTAATCGGTAGCATCAGGGTTTTTTTGCCTGTTCTCTTATGCTATTTTAGTTAGTGTTCAATTTAATGTAGCTTGTATAATGCTTCAGACCCGTATTGGATATTTTTACTCCGAGGTTCTCGAAACATGCTATAAGTGTTACTGAATAATGTCTTGGGCTCGCTCAGCAATCTTAAATATTGCTCCCATTTCATGGATGGGGAAAGTTATTCTGAAGGGCTCAGTGACTGCTCTGAGATCACAGTGCTGGGGTTAGCAGAGCGCTGCAGAGCAGATGTTGTTAGTGAACAAGGTGTGAAGCAGATAGATGGGTTTAAAGTACAGTCAATGAAGATATACGTTAGTAGTTACCCTGGTAAGCCAGAAGGTGTTTAAAGCCTAGGGTGGGTTTGCCCAGCATTTGTTGTACAGCTATTGAATTCAAGCTGTACCAGTCTGTTTTCTTTAGCTTTGAAGCTCCCCGCTTCAGGCTGTGGTGTATCAGCCAGAGTGGCAGCTGCCCCACTCTTCGATTTGCGAGCAGGTCAAAGGCAGAAATGGTGAGTGTAACCTTCCTCTTGATTTCTTCCAGGTTAACGGGTTTCCAGCTGCCTGCCCCTATTGTGAGTACGGGTGTTGTGCTGTCCTTGTGGCTTGTGAGCGATTATGCGGTCAGTGCTCAAGGCTTCCAGGCAAACTATGAAGGTAAGTGTGCCCAGTTCAGTTATTCCCTTGAATTGTATCTGTATTTGGCTTATGGCAGGATGTTAAACTAAGGTGCAGAGTTTATACCAGGATATATACACATGCAGACACTTAATGCAGGACAGGAGTGCCTGGTTTTTGGATCAAATTATACATTTTTTCAGAATTCAAATTGCTGATTCTTTCCAAGTGTAATGTATTTTTTCCTCTCAGCATCTGTGCTCAAAATGTTTTTAAAAGCTTACTCTAACAGCAAAGCTAGAACGAATGAGAAGGAAAGGTAATGTGGGATTTGATAGTGGAATCTGCAGGGTTACAGCAAATGCAGTGCCCCATGTAGCCACTGGGATTTGTAGCTGAGACAGTGGGGGACTGCAGAGCAGTGCATAGGATGCTCAGATAAGTGCATTTTTCCTTTACATTCTCTTTGCTTATTTGTTATTTTCCCTGCACCTTTGTCCCCAAGTCCTTAAATTAATCTCCTGTGTAACTTGTCATAAATAATGTCTAGTGTTTGGTGGTTGTGGAGGTAACAGATTGTATGTGAAGGTTTGATAGCTTCAGAAAATCTTGGACAGTGGAAGTCATCAGATGTGAAAGAACTGTTTATAGTGATGATTGTGATATGACCTGGTGCTGCTGGGTAAATGACAGATTAACCATGTTAAAATCTGAGTAACATGTATGTTGATTATTGAACCTAGAATGTTGTTTGTATCCCCATAAATGTTTTTCTTTGGAGTCCTTAGAAGTTTTTAGCCTTAATGATAATTTTTGGTAATGACTCCAACCAGCCAATTACCCAATACGTTAAACCAAGCAGATGCCTTCGTTTAGAGGATGTTGTAGTCTCTCAATGTTTTCTGCACTTCGCAGTTCCGGTTCGGGGGAGTTCTGTTTAAACACCCTCTAATTTCTGATTAAAAACTTTGCTCTTCCTTGAGGCAGCAGTGACACTAAGATGTGTTTATTACTCTTGGAAGTGATTGGTGTGTTACCAGGTGTTCAGTATGGCTTAGGCAATGGTGTTCATCTCGGAGATTGTGCTCTGTTTATTCACAGGGTAAGTGCCTAGCGGGGCTGCTGTTGGCTGGTGGTGTGTGGTGGCTGTCAGGGCAGGTGAGCACAACAGTGTGGTGAGGAAAGGCAGATCCCATTGCCTGTTAGCAAAATCTGTGCTAGAACATGTCAGTCACTGTGGCTAGTAGACATGAGAGTACATCGCTCCCAAATTGTGTGATGGAGGACATACAGCCGGTTTGTACTTTTTGACATTTAGAGTTCACTTTTTGGCATTTACACACAGTTACTTGTACACTTTCTAATGTTTTTTTTGTTACCTTGATGCAGCAGGTTGTCTTGTAGAGAGGCTTGTTCCAGGGCTGCCCTTTAGTCACATGTTTTTTAAATTATCTGAAGTTTATTTGACTGGTGATTAGGAGACTTTAAAGCAGGTAACTGAGTGTGTCTCCAGGGGAAAAAGAAGAAATGTACTTAAACTGAGCCACTGAGCGACACAGAGCATTGGTGTAAATGAAAGCTTCATTTTGCGGGAGAGAGGGGCAGCCTTGCTAAAAGTGCTGCTGTGAGCCTGCCTCAAAACAAGCTACTTGCTTGCTATTTAGATTGTTGTTAACTAAGACTAAAGGAGGATGTAAGTGTGTTTTTGATCAAAGGGGCACGCTGCTGCTGTAATGCTGTTTCAGTTCATTGGTAATCTATGACTCAGTGAATAGCTTGTGATTCAATAATTCATGTTTAAAGACAGAACGGTGCATCAGAGTCCTTGCAGTAAACGGCTCCTTTATGATCTGCCATCAAAGCATGTTCATTATTCTCCTCCTCCCTTTAAGCAATCATTGGGAAATGCACCAAAAGAAACAGAATTTTAAAATCGGAACAAAAGATCTCGGGAACTTTTTTAAAGGAGGACAGGAAGAAAGTACATAGTTGGAGGTATCAAAGTGACACAAAAACATTGTGCTTACGCTGATCTCTGCTGTACCCTGACCCTCTGGGAAATACATAAATTGAGGTTGGCTTTATCGAAGTAAACATTTTCCTAGCTTATCTAGTTGGTATGATGCCTGTATGATAAGATCTTTTACAAGCAATTTCTTGAAAACAACACAGACGTCTCCTGCTCATACCTGTATATATGTTTCTTCATTTCTGGTTGTTTCAGGACGCATAGTTCAGCTATACATTTCACTGGCTAAAAAAGGGGAGAGGTTGTGTGCAGTGGTGGTAGAATCTATTAAATAACACTTCCACTATGAGAGGTTAGAGATGCTTTAAGAACAGATAGGGAGAGTGGAGTTTCTCAAAGTCTGCAGAGCTTTTTTCAAGCCCCAGGTAGGGCAGGTGCCAGAGGTGACAGTGGAATTTGAGGAATAGCCAGCTCTGGGATTGCTGTGCTGTGACGATTCCTTCCTGAGCTCGTGGTTTTCTGACTTCATTATATGTTGTTGTGCCTGGTTGCTAGATCTTCCTTAATCCTCTTTTCCTCGTTGTCTGACTTCCTCATCTCTCTTCATTTAGTTTGGTGTGTGTTGCCAGCTTGTTTCTGTTTGTTTTCATTGTCTGATTCTTCATGTTCTTCAATCTCTTACTGTTTATTGTGATTTTTCTCTAGATGCCAAATATTGTTTCAAAGCTCAGTAAACAGTAGGGATTTTATATTCCTTCTTATGCTGTGGAAGACAGTGTTGAGAGCAAACAGAAAGGCTGATGTTCTTCCCTGGCCCAGCCATCTCTCAAGGAGTGGACACAGTGGTGACTGAGGATAATGCTGCTGGGGGTGCAGCATCTCTGGGTTTAGAGTGCCAGCTCACAGCTTCAAATATGTGGTTTCTCTTCCCAGTTGTGGTGCAGATGGTTCTGCCTGATCTCATGTTGGTCATGTAGTCTGGGTTCCCAGCTTCCAAGTTGCAAAACAAGGTCAGAATGGCTCCTTGTCGTATGTGCTGTTAGAAATTTGCATCTGTGAATGCACATGCAGCATTCAGGAGCTACTGTATGACATTGTGAATATGGGAGAACCCACAGCAATACCACGGTTTAAGAGAGGATATACGATTAGATTGGCACGAATACCTGTCTGTTGTTAAGTGGATGATCTGGAAAAAAAGGGGGCAACCAGTGCAGAACGACTGGGAATGAAAAATTGTCAGCTTTTTCTTGCTGAATTGAAAGAACAGAGAAAACTTCATTTCCATTTAAATATAATACCTTGATCTGAAGGCAATTTTTTTACTTGTTTCTTCTACTAAATATAGACAGTTCTTATGAAGCTCAATTTCAGAACATAAAATTTAGAAAATATTTAAATGAAGTGCTTTCATGCTTTTAGCATCCTTAAATTTGTGGGTTTTTTTTTTCTGTTAAACTGTCCCTTGAATTCAACATGATTTCACAATTAGCCTTGTTCACCCTCAGTCTGGAGGATTTTCTCCCTTCTTTTATGACTAAATGATTCTTCTCAAAAATCCTAACCAGCTGTTGTGGAGTCTTGCATTTCATTTCAACTGCAGGAGCATTTCGAAGTAAAGACAGCTATAAATAATCTAAGTTAGAATTTTACTAGGATGTGAATCTTGACAGCCTCATGTGAAAAATACTCCTGAAGATTTAATGACCAAAAATGACCAATGCTTCCATTTATTGCTTTGCCTGAAAGATGTGTGAAGCTAATATTAAGGCACATGCCTAGACTACAATGTGAAATTAATTACAACCACTGCTGCCGCACATCTGATGAATACATAGTAAGTTGACATTTTAAATAAATTGGGCAAGTCTTTACAATAAGATGAAAATTGATATAAATTCCACATCGTTTCCTCAATAATGCTAATAACTGTTCATGATGAATAGCAGGGTTTTTTTTAGTTTACTAATTACATTATTTTTTGTAAACCATTACCTCTTGGCTGCCTTGTTAGTCCTGAGGGTATGAAAAATAGAAAGGGATTTAAGGAAACATAGCCAAACCTGCTCTTTATCATACATGACTAGAGAGCAGTGCTGTGAACCACTGAGGCTGATGAGCTTAACGAAACTATGCTTTTCAAGGCTGCACAGGTCCTTCTTTGTGAGACTCTCCGAGTGTTTATCAAACACTAAGGAAGCAGTCAGGGCTTGAGTGTCTTGCATAAAACTTCCTTCTGCTCTGCCATTGTGGGTTACAACTTCTGCCGAGGTTGGGGGTGTTTCGGTAGCTGGCTGGGACAGGACGGTTGTGCAGGGGTTGCAAGTGGGACGAGTGCTGGCTGCGCAGGATGGGGCTGAGGAGGAGAAGGGTGCAGCGTGCCAGTTGCACTGACCTGGGAGCTCAGTGTCTGAATGTCGTGCTCTGGATGTGGACAAAAGAACAAGCAGACAAGGACAGAAGAGGACAGATAATGCTAAGATGAGAAGCTGAAGCCCAAAGAAGAGCAGTGACGGATTGAGTTCATGGAACTGAAAAGGGTTTTTTCTGTATCCCAAGAGGGATAGCTGATAACTTCCTTAGTCTGCTAAACAGATGTTTTCTTTAAACAGCGTGGAAATCTGTAGAAGGCATAGGGCTCTCACTTGAGTCTTGTCCTGCTGTGGCTAGGACAGTGTTGTCCAGTGGATTTCTAGTAGGAAGAGGAAGGAAGTGGATTCTCACTTTAACTTTGTCCGTCCTGCTATACTGATGTTTTCAAGTCACAGTTTTTGTACTGTGCCTCAGTTTTTCTCTCTCTCAGATGGGATTGTATTTTCATTCATGCTGTTTGTGTCCTAACAATGAAAGTGCTGTATAAAAGAGGGATGTGCTGATGCTGCTGAATGCATTTTTTTTAGGAATCCTTATCTATAACTTCTAGAGTTTTAATGTTAATTTTTTTTTTCAAAAGCAAAGTTCAGTTAGAAACCGCTGGAGAGCACCAGGGCGTTTTGGACTCTGGACTCCGTTGCTGCAGAAGCAGTGCTGTGTAATGCAGCAAGATTTAACAGTAGGTGAAGATTTTCCTTCCCAAGACATCGCGTTTGATTACAGCTGCAACAAATTTGATAGCTGCAAACACTAAGTGCCTGATTGAAAAGAAACAATTATGCCTAGAAGAACACTGCTTATTTTAAGAAATTAGAAGCGTTTAAATACAGAGGGAAACAGCCCCAAGTAAATGGTGCTGTTTTCCTTCGTAATAAATACCCTCCTCTTTCTCAAGCACAAATATCTCATTCTTTAGAGGGTTGTTTGTGGAGTTGTGCATACATATTTAGAAAATACAATTAAAAACTGGTTCCTGTCCCTTTTTGATCATTCCTTTTGCTAAACCCAAAGGAGGTTTCCTGATTCTGTGCTGCTCTGTGGTTGTATTGCCACTGTGCACAAGTTGTGAAACCACTTCATTCCTCTGTTTTTCCATCTGTCATTTGACTTTACAGTAGCAGTTGCCCCATTAATGGAGGACAAATTGATCAGTTTGAGTGCTTTCTGTCTTTGGAAACAATATTCAAGGTTTTTGTAAAAACAGATAACTGTCCAAATAAGCTTCTGATTATGATAAAGACCAACACTGTCCTTGGGGGGGGGGGGGGGAAATGGGGATTCCCCGAGGTGTTGGGCAATGTGCGTTTCTTTGGAAGTCCTTTGATAAATTGCAAAATAGTGATCCCATTTATCAAAGACCAGAGTGGAGGAATTTGGATGCAGAAATCCTTTGTCTTTTGAAAATGAGTCTTTAATATAAAACTCTGAGAAGGGTTTCTGAATATTTGGCTCCAATTTGCTTGTGCTGTGAGTAAAGCTTGGGCTCTGGCTTGGATCAGTTTCACTGGGCTTCAAGAAAGTTCTTCAGTAACAGTTTGGGTTTCGGTCCTACCTGCTTGTAGTTGACCCTGGGGGGTCAAAGCTCTTCTGGGGACTGGAGAGTCTCTAAGGCTTCAGGAGATACTAAAGTAAAAGGGTGGTAGAACAGCTGGGAGCAGCCTACCAGAGATAATGTGTGGCCATGCTTTCCCTATGGGCTGGTCAGTGGTTACATGGTGATTCATGCTTGTCCAGTGGCTGCTCAAAGCATATTCTCCATACGTGTAAATAAATTTCAGAACTGCCAGGCTAGTACTGAATAGGCTAAAATTTTTAAAGTCATAACCAAACGTACTTTTTATGCCAATTTGTCTTCTGTGTGAACACCATACTAGGTTCATTTAAACATCCAGCTGGGTCCCAATTCTCTCAGTACCTAAATCATAATTTGAAGTATATGTGGTTCTTGGTAAATTTACTCTTGACGCTTTTCTCCTTCTTCAGACCAAGACAAATGAATGGGAATCGTGAGTTGCGGCAAAGCACAGATTAGCCCTTGTTCTGGTGGCAGTGGGAAGGATGAAGGCTCTGAGTCTTGCTATGCTTGCTCTTTTTTTCTGGAAGTTTGATGTTGCTTTATTTGTCTGATGATTGAATCTCTGCAAGAGATGGTTTAATGTGTTCAAAACCAAAATGGCCTTGTGGCTGAATGCGTGGATCTGGATGTCAGAGTGTATTGACTCTTTAACAGCTACTTTTGCTTTGGTCTGCTTAGCTATTGGGCATGTTGAGCGTGTGGCATAAAGCTTTCAAGGATTGTGCAGTACCTTTTAGGGCTGTTTTGTTTTAATAGACATAGTTCTTCACCTCCCATTCAGGCAACTGCTGCTGCAATTTTTGCCATTTCATCCTTATCACTGGTGCTTAATGTACCTTGCCTTAGTGGCTTTTTGTTCTTTTTCTTTACTATGCCTCCTAATCTTAGTATCAGTTGTGACCTGGGAAGGATACAGTTTTGTTTCCCTCAGGCTGATCTCTCCCTCCTCCCCTCCCTCTGTATCTCACAAGCTGAGTTAGGGTCACGTTGGAGTCCCTACTTGGAAGGGAGACCTCCCCGGGAACTCCCGTGATGCTGATGGGAGGTGGGTTTGGTGAGTCAGCAGGTAGTACTGAGGTAGTAGTGAATCTAACAGCATTGCATGTTTCCTTTAGAAAGAATAAAGAAAATTCATATTGGGATGAGGAATGTGATTGCAATCAATGCTGGTTTGCTTCTCCAGGTGCTTTTTTTTTTTTTTTTTTTTAGCTTCAGGCATATAATCAGAGTGGCTTGGTGCCTGTGAATAGTAAAGTGTGTGTACCAAATTTATGAGTGCTAATAAGGTGTAAAATACAAAGCAAGTCTGGCATACTGGTGTTGTCTTCCCATTCAGACAGTATTTCTTGTTTTAAAACTTATGAGTTTCAGGTGAAGTGTTCTGCTTTTTCTGGGCTGGAGCAGTGTTAGACTGTACTGTTTGATGTTCTACTTCAATGGTGCTTGTAACTGGTGAAATGATTCCTAAATATATAAAAGGCCAGAGCTCCATGCTGAATCCACCCTATTACTTTTCATTATTAAAGAGCTGTGCTCAAGAATTAAAGTTTTAATTAAAAAAGTTTGCAGTCCTCACAGTTTGTAGTGATAAAGCTATGGAGAACAGCAGCATGGGAAGCCATAAAATGGTGGTTCTCTGAATGTGCCAACACTCTGAAACAGTGGGTTTAAAATGCCCCTTCATCTCTAAGAGCCTTTAACACTGTAAATTTGAGACGTTCATTACTGGTTTAAACTAATTCACAGCAGATGATTGCAGCAGAGATGCATAGTTGGTTTGTTCCTTTCAGCATCTTTCAGCTCTGATTTGTTTGCAAACGGGGAAACCCAGCTATGCTTTATGCTGCTATCCAGGAGCAGCAGCCTAAACTCCAGTGTCTCCAGTGATGTTGGTACAAAATACTGTTACCAGTCTGAAAATGTGCTGATAGAATTAGTTATGTTGAATTGATGATAAAAGTATCAATGTGAAAAATTCTGTGCTCATTACATATTATTCTTTTTATAGTTAATTTGTTCAAAGTTGTAATTAATTTAAATTTTAGAAAACTTCCCATCTGTTCTTTGTGGAACTGCAGAAGCTAAAAACCTTCCTGAAGAATTTAAATCCTGATGGTTGCAAATTATATGGAGTGCTGTAAAGAGAAATTGCCCATATTTTGTATGTAGGCCTACCATATGGAGAAGCAAGGAAATAGCAGAGGATAGCAGCAGATGACCCAGGAGTTCTCATCTAATCCTATGTAGCAAAAATTGTTTTATTAGTTTATTTTGCTGCAGTAACTTGCTTGGAGCATTCAAACCAGCCAAAGAGATCAGCAGTTGAGATCCTAAATTGGCTGTGCTGGCCTCATGCTCTTCTTAATAATAGTTATTGTCACTGTATCTTATTGTTAATGTTTACATCTTAGCAGGTTTGTGGATTAGTTGACTTGTTTTGAGTCACACTGCTGTTTCCAAATGGCTGTAAAAGAACTGATTGTTTAGAAATGGAGTGTTGTGGTTTAACTCCAGCTGGCAACTAAGGACTACAGAGCTGCTTGCTCACTCTGTCCCAGTGGGAGGGGGGAGAGAATCAGAAGAGTAAAAGTGAAGAAAACTTATGAGTTGAGATAAAGACAGCTTAATAAGTAAAGTAAAAGCTGGGTGCGCAGGCAAAGCAAACCAAGGAGTTCACTCGCCCCTTCCCATCGGCAGGCTGGTGTTCAGCCATCTCCAGCAAAGCAGGAGTGCTGTGTAATGGTGACTTGGGAAGACAAATGTCATTGCTCCCAGTATCCCCCCCCTTCCTCCTTCTTGCCCCAGCTTTATCTACTGAGCATGACATTCTGTGGTCTGGAATATCCCTTGGGTCAGTGGGGGTCAGCTGTCCTGGCTGTGTCCCCTCCCAAATTCTTGTGCCCCCCCCCCCCAGCCTCCTCACTGCTGGGGTGGTGTGAGAGGCAGAAAAACCCTTGGCTCTGTGTAAGCGCTGCTCTGCAGTAAAGAAAACATCTCTATTATAAACACTGTTTTCAGCACAAATCCAAAACATAGCTACATACTAGCTACTATGAAGAAAATTAACTCTAGCCCAGCCAAAACCAACACACAAAGCAAGAACTCCCCAGATTGTGTTTGAATGTTGATACTCCTATGTCTGAAATGTCCCAATCCATTTTAATACATGGGGATTAAAAAAGCATGATTGATCACAAAGAACATTGTGCCTGAAAGAAAGGACAGGAACAAAACCTAGGTGTTGCCTGTCAAGTAGCAATAATCCCGGAGGGAAGCAGAAAGAGCTTGAGTCTTGCTGGAGAGGGAGGCAGTGATGCAGTGAGTGACACTGTCTAATGATAAATAGCTAAAGGATAACAGAGCCCTGCAGCAGCTTTGCTGCCTGCTCCTCTGTGCTGGAACATCTGGCACAGTTTTGCTATGAAGGAGCGTGGTGGGGAGGTGAGGAGCAGGAGAACGCTGCACACTGCTGTGTTCGCTGCTCATTTAGGGTTTATAACACCGTGCTTATGAATGCGTGCGTAGAGCTGTTAAAGGTATGCCAAACCATGCAGTCAGCACAGCGTGTTTTAATTTGCTTCTTGTTTGCAAGGTATTAGTATTTGGACTACATGATAAACCAAGATACCAAATAAGCAGTAAGGCAATGCAGTATTGTCAATAATATTGAGTGACAGGATTGTTTTACACAGTGTAGCGTCTGGAAGCGATGTAGTTTTATAATTAGATTTAAAGCATAGCATTGAATTGATTCTGTCTCCAATTAAGTGTTTTCTAGCTAATGTAAAAAATTTGGTTGGCGATAGGTTTGCCTATCATATGGTTTCAGATTTTTTTTATGGCTGCTCTTTGGAATTTTTCCACAATATCTCAGCTCTGTAGCTGTGTCCCTGCTTGTCATCAGCTGTTTGCAATGTGCGACTACTGTTTCGTTTAATGTACCATATGCATATTGGAAACAAGTGAGTTTGCAGAGTCAACTGTTCTGTTCAGTCACGTGTTTGGATCGGTGGATGCAAACTTGATGAGAGAAATAGTAAAGTGTCTGGTTGGTCAAAGTCAGTCAGCTGGGCTTTATATCCCAGATTAGCCTGAGTTCCTGACAGTGCTTCTTGCTACTCTTTGCTACTGGCCTGTGCTAGCACTGGAAGAGCTGGCGTTGACCTGACAGTGAATTCATACCTTTGATGTCTTAGCTGTCATGTAGTCTTTTTCTTTTCTATAAACATCAGAATTTGGTAGTGGTTTAGACAAGAACAGTTGCTTTATGAACTTTTAAAGGGCAAAAAGCCACCTGAGAAATCTAAAGTTGGCTTGTAAACCTTATTTTGCTGTTTATTTCCAGTTATTTGTATCTGTTGACTCCTGTTTGTTCCATGGAGGAAACTGTTCTCATGGTCAGAAGCATATTCCAGTCATCAGTGGCATTTCAGCCAGCCTTGAAAGGGAAATGAATGGCAAATTGGCATGACAGTGGTGACTCAATTATTTTTCACAGCCTTGGCAGGAACTGGTCTAAGTGCTGCTCAGTCTGATGCTTGCAGATCATGTCCAATAAATTTGCTGAAATAAAATCAAGCAAATAAGCCAGGTGTTTGCCCCTTGCAGTGTTTATGAGCTTGGTGCTGCATCAGGTAGTCAGGCACTCATAAAACAAAAATCTCGATGAGAAGATGAAGAAATAAATGTAATAGCTGTGCTGGCCGCTGTGTCTCCCTGGGAAGTGTGGCTAGGGATACTTTACTTGTTTATGAACGGGCACTTCTTTAGGTGGGGGAGTGTTCAGGTGCAAATACCTCCTGGTGCACAAAGCTGAAATTAGCCGTGTTGCCAGCTGAGGTGCAGTTTGGCTTTGAATAATGAGATCTTCTCCCGAGTGCTCAAGGTCAAGCACTTGTGTGGCTGGTGCTGTTTGTAGTGTTGGCTTAACAAAGCAGCAAGCTCCTGGGCCCTGGTGACTTGCAGCAGCTGCATCTGAGTGAGGGGAAATACCTGAAAAGCCCCACTTCAATCAGTTGTCTGTACTTCATCTGCTGTCAGATGGGTGCGAGCTTGTGATTGACAGTGGTGCACACAGGGTGGTACTGGGCCAGATCCTCAGCTGGTGTAAACTGTGTTTGTTCTGATTCAATGGATCCTCTTGGTGCAGTCTCTTAATTCCAGAGTGTTGCTGGTGCTGAGCACCCATCAGGGTGGGGAAGCTAACCTGGAGCTTGGGTTTGGGTGGGGGTTTCAGCGGTCCTGCTGTGGGCGGACGATGCCTGTAGCAGCAGGGAGGCTGCAGGCTGGGGTTTTGTTGGACCATTTGTTTGCCGAAGCTGATCATGCAGCTTCCGTGGCAGTGCTTGTTCCCACAAGTTTGTGGTGTTAGTAGTGGAGAGCGTGTGCTGCTTGGTGGGGTGTTTCATGCTGTGGCAGCCTGGAGTCACTGCTCTGGAAACGTCAATGCAAGTGAGGTGCTGTTGCAGTGTAGGATTAATGCCGTGAGTACAAGGGCAGAGGGTTGGTGGCTGTAGATAATCTGCTCCGAATCTCTCTTGCTGCCTGTGAACATTAGTATTGTTCAAACAAGGGTAGGGGAGAAACTTGTACTAAAGACTGGGTGTTTCTTGGATATTCTTATCACTTTCCCTCTGAAGCCAGCAAAAATGGCAGAGTGGCTCCCCGTTTCAGTAAACGTGGCAGATGCATTGCTTTCCGTTATGACTTCAGATTAAAACAACTCTCTGGGGAAGGAAGAGTCAACCTTCCTATTCTTTTTCCTTTTAGCTATACAAAAGATTTTTATTACTTAAATGAGCTCCCAGCAAGTCTGCCTTAATATACTACTAATTGATTTTAAGACTTGAAAGCAGCAAAGCTTATTAGCATTTGCTGACTCAGCTAGAACCCTCCCCACATACTAGAGGATGGAGTGAGATATTGACCCATGTAGCTGCAGCACTAAATGAAGTTGAGCGAATATTAAGTGTCTCATACTGGCATTTGATTTGCATATGCAAACGAGATCAATCAGTGCAGACGCAGGAGAGCAGGAATGCTAATGCTTTGCAAATAGGATCCAGTATTAAGCATTTAAACATCAAGTGACACTTGCTCAGCTACAATACGGGACGCTTTGCTGTCAAGGAGGTCCCACTGCTACTGCTCTTGCAGTACAGCTGTTCTGTGGATCAGCCCATTTTGGAGCAGACTGTATAGAAATAGTGCAGAAAACACTACAGAATTTGAGACTTCAGTGTTGCTTCTGCTTTGTGGCATTTGGAAATGGAGGGCTGTTTGTGCTTGAGGTGTAATTGCCTGACCTGTGGGTTGCTGTCTGTGACTGGACAGGTGAAAGGTGTTGAAGATCAGTACCTGGAAGTCTCAGCACAGCAGTGTGAGGGTACTTTATGAAGGACTCTCATTGTGGTGGTTCTTTCCCAAAATCTTCATTTTCCTCCCTCTTGCCCCATTTTTTCTTTCACAGATAATAGAGACACATTTCTTTTCAATCAAGGAATCTATTTGCAGAACATGTAGTTGTTAGATGCGTTTGGTTTTTGTTTCAGCACACATTTCCATAAAAAGTCACCGCTAATGAGCTGTGCGAAAATGGCAGATTTGCTGCCAAGCCAATTTGGTTAAAAGGCTTGTCCGTCCTTCATTGCCATTTGATCCTTACACATGCACAATGTGCTCGAGCAGGTACAACCATGCATGGTAGCTATAAAAAAGAAGGTGAGATGCTGAGGATAGCATCACATCTCTGAAAAAATCCTTGTTGCTACTAATACAGCTGCTATTCTTTGTTGTCTTTTTTTCAATCTCCGTATTTTGGTTTCCCAGTTATATCTCATCAATGGATCAAGGTTGTGAGAATTAAGAAAGATCTTCTCAAAAGCTGTGACGTTTCTTTTCATAGTTAGAAATGGCTGATGTGTCTTCTAATTATGGCTGGTATTAAGGTGGTTTTTGGTCAGTTTGTCTTCCAAGTTGACTGCCATTGAAATTCTGTTGACTTTGAAAATCTGAATCCTGGGCTTTCATTTCCCTGTTTGGAAAGTGGTGTAGTAAGTAATCTGACCTGAATCCCAGCCTCTGATTTTAATTGTTGGCCCATCCTGTGTTCCCTCTGTCAAATGATGTTTCCAAGGGTCCACAGTCACCATCTGAGCCCATTTCTGTATT
Source organism: Buteo buteo (assembly GCF_964188355.1). Lineage (NCBI taxonomy): Eukaryota > Metazoa > Chordata > Aves > Accipitriformes > Accipitridae > Buteo > Buteo buteo. The sequence goes on from NC_134186.1 coordinate 2,209,427, forward strand.
CTTGATGTCGGGGCTTCTTATTGTACTTCTCTGCATGCATTCCAAGAAGTGTTGTTTAATTTTTTTTTATTATGTTTTAATTTGCTTTTAGGAGGTTGTACAGAACTCTGTGCACCTTGGCAGGGGAGGGAGCTGTTTATAACTACAGGTTTTATGATTTCAGCTTTCTGGTGTGACCAGAGGTTTGAATACTAGTTCAGTCCTGGAGCTGCCTGTAGAAATCCACCAGCCTGGAAAAATGTTTCTTGTGCCACAGGATTCACAAATGCAATATAGAGGTCTCTTTTTAGTGGGTATAAAATTTATCAGTTTTTTTCTGTGTGTAAAGAAAGGAACACTGGAGCTGGTCCTCAGCTGGAGAGATCAGCTTGTGTCTGTCTTGCATCAGCTGGGACTTCTACAAGAATCCTCATTTTAAACTGCTTTCAGTGGTCCATGTTTTTTTTTCCTTTAGTGGGATATGTATTTGAGTTTTTACATCTTGATTTAGGCGCATAAGTAAATCTTCCATCTGATACATGGATCGGATATACTTTAGAGGAAGTTGTGTGTGTGGATTGCTGAAAATACAGGCCAAAGCTGTCTATATGCAGTAATTTAGACAGGAAGAATTAGCTTTAAGCTCCAGTTTCTCCATTAGTAGGAGGCTAGTTGACTTTTCATTATGTAAGCAAAGCAATTACTGCAGAAAAAGAGGAAGTTGTTTGGCTGACCAGCATTGCTTTTAGTGGCTTGCTGTGAACTGGGCTTATCATTCATAGCAGTGATGGCTGGGAAATAGAAAGCAGTTTGCAGAGACACCGAAAGGAAGCTTGCTTGACTAAGTAACAGAAAACCTATCCCACAAAATCCTCTGACATGTGCTGATTGGATCTAAGCTCCTGAGAGACATCTTCTCTCAATCCGTTCAAATCCACCTAGCCTGGATGGTAATTCCTTCCCCTTTTCTTTACCCGGTGGTTTTTCTTTCTGGTTTTGAGATTAAAATGTCATCTGTCCAAGTAGACCCTGACTATATGTAAGTAAATAACTTCCAAGCAGTTTGCTGGGGTTCACCTTACTGGAAGAGCCCTGCTCTATCTGTAGCTTAAGCTTTGAACTGCTGGTGACTCCCGGTGGTTTCTTGGAAGGAAAAGAAAAATGGAAGGACCTGCACTCTTCAGGTGACTGAGATGCAGGCCAGCAGGAGGGATTTCATGGTGGAGGACAACAGAAGCATTCTCTCTTTCTGGGTGATCATAGGGTTGAGCTACATTAAGCAGAAAGCTTTGTGTTCTAGACGAGGGATTGATGTAACAGGAGGAGATCAGTGCTCAGGTCTCCATCGGCTCTACTCTTGCCCTGACGCGGAGGAGAAATGGGTGTGATTCTTAGCCTTGTACTTTTTTGCTTTGATCTCTTATCTCCTTCACTATGTCACTTTCCTGTGGTCTTTTTGTCACTCCTGTGTGCACAGAACTTGTGAACTACGTGGGATCATATAGGTGTCTCTCGTGCGTCTGAAGAGCTCTTTAAACACTCATCCTGTCCACTGAGGAGCAGGACAGGATCCTCCTATTGTTCAGTCCCCTCTGTTATTCTTTGGAAAGCAGAGAAGAGTTGCGAGCTGAAGCAGATGATATGAAAAAGGCCTATATGTATGTATTAAACTACACAATGCATCCTCAGGAAAGCTTAAATAAAAAAAGGCTACTACTCTGTGCAGGATACCTTTTGGTTTAGGATTTTGATCAGCTCAAGTAGAGTGAATCTATCTTAATTCAAATTAAATGAGTATTTAATTAACTTTACTTCCTCTTCCAGAAGTGAATGCACATGCTACGTGGTGATCTGTGTCTCTCTGATTACCGTGCATTCTCACCTTGAATAATATTTTGATGAAGAAAGCAGTGTGATTAGCTGTCAGCCATTTAAGATGTTAAAAAAAAAAAAGCCCCTCCTCCTTCAAAACATATCCCTTTGTGCAGGTTGTGTTCAACTGAAATAGTAATTTTAAAACCTAAGAGCATGGGACTGCTTACAGCTGTATGCAGCTGGGAGGATATATGCTGCTTCTCAGTTGAACACATTGGTTACTTCAGTTGAGGCACTCTGAATTCAACCTCCAAAATTGAATATAGGTTAAAGGAAAATGAAGCTGCAGTTGTGCCCACAATGCACGTTGAGGGATCAATGTGGCAAAAAGTCCTTTCCTGTACTGCTCTGCTTTATTCCCTGTGATTTTCTTAGATTGAATTTTGTTAGTGAGTCCCCAAATCATAGTCAAACACAGACTGATGCGGCTAACCCCAGCAAAACTACATGTATTGCAGGATGCTGGGCAATTATTTGGGGTTTGCCTTGAAATGCTGTTCTCGGTCCTTGCGAGGACCAACAGCTCTAGTGGTTCACGGACAGAGCTCTTTGCTTCTATTACACTAATTTTTCTGTTCCTTGACTCAGACCAAGGGGTTTTGTGTTGCACTGTACAAAAGCCGTTTACACAGATATAAGCTATGTTGAGAATGGTTCAGCTTCCTATATAAAAATAGAAAGGGTGCATGTGTATGTGTGCACATGTAAGAAGATTTTTCTCCTGATTTAGTATTTTCTTCATGTCCTAAGCATCAACTGCCTTTACAATTCTTGCTATTCATTACCATATCTGAAAAATTGCTAGGGGAAGAGGCATTTACTTGAATGTGCTTGCAGCTCATGTGTCTGGAAAATGCCACATATAGATATTTGAGGCTGAGCAAAAGCAGCGATGCTTCATTCAGAGCATGAGCTGCTGCTGTGTGAGGAGACTATTAACAACAGTTTTAGGGAGGTAGCAGGAAACAGCACCTGTAACACTGTCAATATCTAGATGAAAATATACTTTTACATGGATATCTGCTTTGCCATCCAGATCAGAGATGATTCAGTGTTCAAGGTGTTTGGGGCTGTGTGCAGGGAGTCTCGGAGTACGTAACCAGTGCAGAAAGTGCGAATTGGTTCTTTCCCCAAGTATTAGAAATGGCGAGATGAAATGCTGTTTAAAGAAGGGGGAGAATCAGGGGGAGGAGGGAGTGTCATCAGTCTGAGTTTGTTGTTCTCATTCTGATTATTATGGGCTGATTTGTCTGGAGATGAAATGGCTGGAGCATTATCTCAGTTGCTCTGTGGGGTTTTTTATCAGCTGTCAGTTTCAGCAGCTGCTTCTCAGGTGGGCAAGGTCACTATGGCTTTATGCTCTTGAGTTTTCCATATAAACCCTGTCGTGTTATTAGAAAAAACAATGGTTATTCAAGCACAGAAAGGCTCAGTGATATTATTATTATTCATAAGAATAGGCCCTGTCAATCAGTAATCCCTGAAATGTAGAGCAAAATAAATATGACCTGGCTTGCTTTCACCTTGTGGAAGTACTGATAGGTCTGGCCCGTGGTTCTTTGTAGCTATGCTGTGTCAAGCCTTGGAAAATGGATTCTTTCTCTAGATGATAGTAAAGCCTGATATAAAATAACAGGCAATCCAACAATTAAATATAAAATAAAATGGAAAAGCTGAACTAAACATAGTACAGATAATATTTAGGGAAAATTATTCAGACTTTTTCGTTTGCTAGATAACTCTGGTCAGTGAGAAATACTTTTGGTGGAAAAGTGAAAAACTTGCAAAATTGTAAAATTTGATGTAAACAGTCTGCCCTCCCCAATTATATACGGAAAACTGCTACAGGTTCCAATTTGTTACTGAAAATTGGCTTTTACACATTCTCTTTTGTACTGGGAGTATTTAATCCCTAATGATTGTAGTAATTCTCCATTTTTACTCCAAAAACTTTAATTACTTAACGATGCTTAATTATTAGATATGTTGGTCTGATATGACCAGTGCCCACTTCAAAGGAATGAAACTGAATCTCTCTAAAAGAGAATGAGATCAGGTTCTACCATAAAGTATCGTGCATATTTTTGTCCAGACTGTGGAGAGAGCTTAAATGACGTTAGCACTGAATGTCCTCACACGTACAGTGCGAAAACAGATACAACTTTTTCTGCGAACTGCCCAGTGTAAACTTACAGGCACATCTCTGTGCCTCCTGAACCTTTTAACATTGAATTACTGGCTATCCAGTTAGCTCTCAGTAAAGAGGATGCTTTTAGAAAACATTTTTTTGTTTGTTTGTGTTGTTCTGGGCATTGAATGTAATTATGCCAACTGTAGCTGGTCACAGTGGATGATTTCAGTTCGAGTTCGTGATGTGCATCATCACAGGCCTAGCCCAGCGCTGTAACGTGCTGTATAAACCTCATTATAAGGGAAATCATTAAATTTGTAAGAGTTAAGTATGTGACCTTTAATTTATGTAATAGATGGAAAGCAAAATGTGTTATTTATGGCATTTATTTCCTTAAGTGTAAATTTTTATTAGATGTGTCTGAGTATCCCTGTCATAAAATTCATCATGTTGCTTTTAAATTGGTTTCCGAAAGATGTGAAGAATGCAATTATGCCCTGTGTGTGTGGACTAAACATTTTTTAACCCAGTATTTCAACTAAATTCAAAATGGATTAAGTACTGTAAAACATAATTGAAGTCCTGCGACTTTAACATCAAGAACAGCAATGCACACAACAAAAATACTGCAGCTGTGACCAGTTTGGAAAGATGAAGCTTTTGTAACTAAAACAGTAGTAAAACAGACCTGCCAATGTTTGAAAGCTCAGCTTCATGTGATGCTAACCTGAGGTTCAACAATCAGATGAGATAAGAAACCATCTCTGTTTTTTTTTTTTTGGGGGGGGGGAACCCAACCAGCAAAAGAAGCAAACAAAAAAAAGGCAAACAAACCCCCAAACCATAAAACCCATCCAAACACCAAAAACCACTGAAAAGATCTTTCTCATTATTTCATCGTTTTCTCATTTGTTCAACAGCTTCATCCATTCCTTAACACACAGACTTGTCTGGTGCTTTGCCTTGAGGGATAGCAAATGCATTTTGCCTATACTTCTGTGCTGGCAAAGATTGAGTAAAAACAAACAAAAAGTGGATATGCATGCACATGACCACTTGAATATTGACCAGTAAATATAACGTGCACTCGTGGAAGGTTGTTGGTGTGCACAGTCTGTGGCAGTCTCACCCATGTAGTTATAAGCAGTCTGAGACTTTGTGTTTTGGGTTTGGTTTTTTTAATATATATTTAGCTCACACCAAAGCAAATGAGTTGCAAAAGGACAGATAACATCTTGAATGCACTTTCTGTGAGGTCATCTGCTTGCTTTGATCAGCTCATAGATGTTATTTTCTTCAGGCTGACACAGCTGCGATAGTCATTTGATTATTCTTGTTATTTGCATGAAAATTATAACTAGTTACTTGATAAAGTCATGGTGACTGCCTTCTGCCCTTAGGGAAATGCTGTGCTATGCTTTATCTAGGAGATTTCACAGCGAGAGATCTCATCTGTACGGATATAACTGAACAGTTGGTCTTATCCCTCTTTGCTTCTCTCACTGGAGCCTTCCCTCCACCCTGGCCACACCTGATTGACAGACCAGGTCCTTTAAAATACCTTTCACTCAAAGGATTAACTCATGTTGTTTTCATACACTTCGGGTACAATTGTTTTGAGTTGACTTTTAGCTTTTTCTAGCTAGGAGTAGTCTCCCAGCTACAGAGCTGTTTTGCTTTTGCAGTGGAGAGGTACCATCTAACTGGTCTTTAGCCTGGGTCAGTGGGGAGTCGACAGCTAAACATGCACTGATGAGATGCGCTGAACTCCTTTTCTGTTCATTTTCAGTGCTGTTGGTTCCTGCCCCCTGCTCTGCCCCGAGGTTTTAGCTATCTCTTCCTAATCTTTCAACTAGTTTCAAGGCCAAAACTGTTTAATGCACAACTTGTATTGAGATTAATAAAGGAATTTATAATTTTAGCTATGAAAAGTGTTTTATAGCATTGGCGTAAATCCAGAGGTTTCTTTTCTGATGGGTCAGATTTTCATATCCAGGTATTTCTGTATTGGGAAATACTAAATGCAGATGACAAATCACATGCCATTAGTGTATTTCAGACTGGGAAATATGAGCTCATTCATTCAAAATAGATCTTTCTGCCAAAGAGATATAAATACACATTGCTTCTTCAATGTTGTGGCCTCCATTCTTGATAATAAGCAATTGAGAATGGAGGGTGGGGAATTTGGCAGTTCTGTCCTTACTTCCATAAACAGTAAGGATGGGATGGATGGGTATTTTCAGCTTAGCACAAAAGCTGAAGAAAAGAAAGAGGGTGGGTATAAAAAGCATAAAAACATGGGTTCCAGCTAATCCATTAGAGCTTATTGCTGCAAGAAGTGGCCAGTTTCTGAGCATTTTTTCCTTGTTATTTCTGTCTGATGGTTTTTAAGATGATGAGTCTTTCAAATGCTTATTTATGTACCATGTAACATCTGAAATGTAACTAGTATACTTGCCTTCCAGGATTCATAACTTTCCTCTGTGCTCTGAGATGCATATGTGGAAATGGCATCTCCTAGTTGTTTGATGAAGAACACATTAATTTCATGATTGTTCTTCCTTGGCCTTATGGAGGAAGAAAACTTGCTGGATTTTTTTTTAATTCTTGCTTTTCTTTCCATTTGTACTCAATTCTCCATTCTGTAAGCTAAGGTGATGGGTTTTTAGATGACTGCATATTCAGTTGCAGACCATCTGTAGTCAAAGATGCAAACGTCTGTCCGTTTATCTTCTGAATGTGGGAACACGTCATGGTTCAGCCTTCTCCTGATCCCTCTATCCTTTGTAGACTGTTAGCTTTTTTGCTCAGCCTGAGCACTCACTGCTGGAGCTTTCTTTTCAGTGCTGTGTCTAAATTCCATGAATTTTCACCTCCTGCGGACTAATCACTTTAGTGCTCATTCTTCATATATCTTGGCTAGAGCTCAAATGTCTGAGACTGGGCATTTGGAATGATCCTGTATTTTAATAGAACAGATCCTGTAGTTTGACATCAAGTGAATTCTTACTTTTTATTAAAAATTACATAAACCCCACTCACTGCTAAGAAAACAGACTGTATTTTGAAGCACAAGAGTTTCCATAGTCCTAATGGAAGTGGCATTAAGGTGATTCCAAAATTACCCTGTAGGTCTCTAGAAGAGAGAGCAGTTTGTTTTACATGCTGTGTCAGAAATTGTTGTATGTATGTTTTTCAGAGTGTCCTGGACAGAGATCCAGGTCCCAGACTCTCCTGAAATTGAACTTCCAGACATTGTTATGTTTTTTTCAATTCTGTAAACTAACACAGAGGAACCTTTATGCTAATTGAAATTTCTTACAGTCACTGATCTTGCTTTTATCCTGTTCCTCCCACGCAACCTCTCATCCTATAAAATTAGACCAGCCTTGCAGGAATGTTACAGTGGGAGGAAAATGAGTTTGTGCTAGTATATTTCTTATAGTAATCTCATTAGCAGTTGTGCTCTGTGGTGAATACATGACCAAGTTGTCCGTACGTGCTTTCTTGATCTGTTTAGCCTAAACCATCTTCCAGCATCTTCATTTGTTGTTGGTTTAATGATGGCATGTGCATGTTGGTGTCCTTGGGAGCTGGCAGCCTTAGGTTGCTGGTAGGCAAGAAAGTTAGTGGAAACAAAAACTTAATGGAAGTTAATTTTCTTGTTCCAGGTATGTAATTATGTATAAGCAGATTCTCAGTGGGAAAACCAGCTCTAATTTTTATATTTTACAGAAAAATCTATGTTGCTGAAAGCGCATTGGACCAAAGTGCAACAAAGCCTGGTGCAACTTCTGTATATAGCAATGATAGCTGTTAATTCTCCCTGGAAATTTTTGTTTCAGGCTGTAGAGCTGAAAGTAGACCAGTGTCTTCGATAAAAGGAGGACTATCACAATCTTTTGTTTAGAAATGAAATCAAAATGAAAACTTTCTAGAGCTTGAAAAAGCATGGTGTTATTCTTTTGAGACTATAGGTTGCAATGAAAGCATACAGGCTGTGCTACTCCCTAAATAGATCTATTTTTATGGCATTTCTGGCACAAGTGAAGTATCCGTTATCAGAAATCCCATGAGAACTAATGCTAAATAGACTTCCAGCCTGGCTGACCAGTCCCCTGAGCTGTAGGTAATGCCTAAATGTGCTTTGAACATATAAAATATTATATAAATGCCACATGTTGTTAAGCTTTCTGTTATGTCTCTGTACTGTGGAATATATCCAATTTCATTTGAGCCTCAGGTAGCTTTCCAGTGCTAGTAAACTTTGTCATGGCTGAAATTCTACCAGTCTGGAATCCTAGGGAGAGCAAACCTGACTGCTTGTCTGCCTGTGCCGCTCGCCCCTCAAGGGGTGTTGGGCCAAGCCCAGCTGAGGCTCCTTATTCTGGTTCCCGATCTCCTGGGAGCTCCTCGGTGGGACCCGTGGGAGCTGCTTTGTCTGCAGGGGAGTTGGGGCAGGAGTGGGGAGGGGAAAGAAGCCAAGGAAAAATTGTGAGTTGAGTGAGGCTTTTTAAGTCTTTGATCAAGGTTTTCTGGTTGGAGGTAAAGATCTGGTAGAACTTTGTTTATCTGGTGGAAATGATGCTTTTTGGGAGAATTTGGGTGCGGTGATTTGGAAAGGATGGTGGGGGTTATTGGGTGAAAGTGTTTGGCTAGCCTGTGGACCAAAAACTCTTAAGAACTACTAGCATTACCTTACTTGCCTTTGAAAGATGAGAAATTGAGGTGGGGATGGGATTGAATGGCAGGTGTAATCCCATAACTGAGAAAGTATGTTTATCCTTGCTTATTAAATTTGTTTTAATTTTCTTATATTCTTCAGTTGTTTAATCCATGTGTAGGCCTCTGTCAGTAACAAAACACGGAACAAGACCACCTGTGATGTAGATGTATTGGTACTCACAGGCTGTAGACCTTGTTCCGGGGACTGTCTTTCCCAAATATCAGGGTTCATAAGAAGGGAGATGCATCTTTTGCCTCTGTGGGAATTGCCTGATGAAGCTGGAAAGAAATGTGCTGTAGGAGAATAGCAGTTTCTTTCTGGTCTTCTAATGTGTGATGTTGGTTTTCTTCTGACTTGTGGCACAACTACTTCCTTGACTGCAGTAAAGCCTTTCAGCATTTACAGAAGCAGGTGGGTGGATGCCCTTAAACATCACTGAAAGTTTTTTCCGATTACTCTGCTATAAGTGATGGAAGGTGTGCAGCACACCATCTCTCTTGCGGTCACAGCAGTGTGGAGTTTCTCATTTCAAGACAGTTTACAAGATGTTGAAGCTGTCTGGAAAGCTTCAAGTGTTGCAGTGTACAAATCTGCACTTAAAAGATGCTCTAGTGGAGGCTAACAAAAGCGTTTGCGGTGGGGACTTCATTACTGAAAGGTTACTTATGTAACTTTCTCCCTCCTTTGTCGGATGCCTGCAACTTTTTTGTAAAGTAAATCATGTCCTGAATGTTTTTATGATGTCAGCAGGAGACGGGACTGAGAAGTGGCTGTAATCCTGACTGTGTGGCAGTTGAGTCCAGCAGTTGCTTTGTGCTTTGGGAGAATGGAAAGGTTTAATCTGCAACCAAAGTAGTCTTTCTCTCCTACTGCTCTGATCTTTAGCTTGCATAAGACACAGCCTGCTGTGCTGCTTTGGAATTTTATTTAATAGCTCAGTTGTTTGGACATGATTAAAAATATAATGAATGGAATGAAGCAGTAAGATGAACAGCTCATAAAGGGTTTTAGTCTAAAAATATATGTTTTGGCTCAGCTAGTATAGTGAAGACTGGTGGCAGTCACAGAAAAGTCCACTGCATGAATCTCTTACAAGCTTTAGTGAGCTATTGCTGAGTGTGCGGCTTATGTGTTGCCTTCTCTAGTTTATCTTTTACAACGGGCCCTATTTTTTATTGCTTAAATGTTGCTTTGACTTCCTAGCGTTTCCCCTCCGAGTGCCTGACGCATAGCTACAGAGAAAAAAAGGTTTTACTTTTTATAGATTGAATTGCATGTCAAATAGGTGCTGTGTAAATTCTTCTTTCCAGCGTGAGTAATTGAAGGGGTTGAACTTCCATGCTTTGCCTGGATGTGTTTTGGCTGTTTGAAGGGTTCAAGAGCTGAAGACTGGTTTAGATTAAGATTTAGTGTTTTTGTAATAGAAAATGTTCAAGGCGTAAACTGATAGTCACAGAAGCTGGGTATTATTCTTTTCTGTGGTAGACAGGTTAAGGGAACTGTCTGTAATAAACAGATTTTGCTCCTTCGCCTTCCTCTCAGCAGTGGTAGCATCTGCAGTAGAGAATGCAAGGTTGGGTGGGTGAGTGTCTGCTTCCCGTACTCGCCACCTGAAGTTTGAGTAGGGTTTGCATCTTTGCCCTTAGAGAGGGTAAACTTGTGTTGCATATAAACAGTGTAACTGAAAGTAGCAGGGAAAAATGGAAGTAGAAGAAATTATTTTTGAGATGTTTCATGTTGAATGTTCAGTGAAGTACACCTTTTTTCCCTCCTTGTTATTTGCCTGTGGGAACCTAACGTGGTATTTTTGTGGTTACATTTGAACTCTTTTCAATATGATCTTTCTCACTGTAGAGTTGTATTATCAAAGACAAAACATTCAGTTTTAGTGTCAGTGATGTGAAATTTAAGCAGCATGTAGGTTTGTGCCATGTAGCAGAACAAGATTCAGGCCAGTTCTGAGATTGAGGTATCTTCTGGGTTCAGTCCCAGTCCTTTCTCTTTTCGTTAATGGTCTTCGAGTGTCCTTTAAAGCAAACCTGTATCCTGTTTCCATGACAATACTTACTCAATAGATGCCTTTCTTGTAGCATGTATGTATGGATTTTATATTTGTATCATCTCTTTGCATCAATTCCTGATATATTTAAGGTTGTCTTGAAGTATTTGGACCATCATACTCTTCTAGATAGAACTTAAAGGAGCATTTTTGGATAGATACACGCCTAACCTTTGGGTAAAGCTCCACAGTATCTTGTTTGGAGAGAGAAGAGTGAATGAGGTAAACTTCTGTTTTGCTGATGAGTAAAGTAGGAGGACAGGAACATTCATTGTGTGGTAGGTGTTCTCTCCAGGCTTCCCTGCATCCCCCATTTTGTTTTCTTCAGCTAGAAGATGGGTTTTGTTTGGGAGAACTGGAGCTGCGTGCTCATGCTAATGATTGCGCTAACAGCTATCAGATGTTTTCATCTATGAACTATGGCCAGCAGCCACTCCAGCTGTAGAAGTGTTAAGTGGGTGGCTGGGCGTTTCTCCCTCCCTTTCAAATACATATGTCAGTGCAAAGGTCTCAAAAGTGAATGGTAGTAATCTAAATTGGCAGGCAGGCTGCAAGTGTCCCTGTAGGGTCTGTCTTGCAACTGGCCTGGCAGCATATGAGAGGCATACAGTACAACTCAGCCATGCCTTGTCTAAAAAGAGCATGAAATTACACCCATGTCCTTCAAGCCACATGCTCAGAAGTGACAGGCAAGTCACCTTCCAACTTAAAATGAAGATATTTACTACAAGTGACCAGTCTTCACATCACTCAGAGAAAAACTAACTTGAAGAATGCAGTGTGTGGTTATTTGTTAATGTGCTTTGGTTCCGTATATGCATGGTGGTGTTTCTGTAATGAGCTGATGGATCTGGAAGCAGTAGATGTTCCCCCTATTTGCAGCAACAAAAGGACTGCAGGAGGGCTCTGCTGCAGGCTCCCTCTCAAAGCAGGAGTGTTGACCAACACTAGATCAGGTCATCTGTGCTTTTGTTTGCCTGGACCTTGAAAATCTCCAAGGACAGTGATCCTCCAGGGTCTCTAGGAAGCCTGTTAGCATGCTGTACTTCCCTTCTACTGACGGACATTTTCTTCACATCCACTCTGAGCTCTAAAGTTAAGATTTTTGGCTGTTGACTTTTTTTTTAAACTAGTCCTGTGGGCATTTCCCGTTTCGCCTTCCCTGCCTGCTTTAACCTTAGCTTGCATAAATGTCCTTTGAATGTCCATTAAATAGGTTGGGATGTATGAAAGAAAAGATAGGGCAGGTCTGAGCACCCAGATCCACAACATCTACCTTTGAGTAACAGACAAGGATTTGAAATCAGAGTAAGGTCCTTGAAATCAGAATAAGCTCTTGCTTCTGAATGTAGTCAGGCACTGGGGAGATCCCATGTGGGACTAAAAACTTGTTCTCTGAGATGAGTGCACGTTATTGCATAGCTTGCAAAATTATGCTCGTGGCAAATTTTGCAAGATAGGCACCTGTGAATTTAGGAAACAGGACTGAGCCCTAGGCATGTTTTTATGACATAATTAGATCACTTTAGCTTTGTTTTCAGTGAAGAGGATAAAATTACCCTCTAGATTTTTTTGATCATTTATGACCGCAAATTAATAATGCATCTCTAGTGCCGGAAGCAGAAGACTACCTAATTGCTACGGCAGCTCAGTGGACTCTTTCGTGGCACCATTTTTGAAATATATTTGCTTTCTGGTTATTGACATGAGGTGTCTGCACTGTGCGCTCAGCATTCCTGGTTGCTTTTATTATTGACCGTTCTACTCAACGGTACAATATTTCACCTTTCCTGTTCTCAAGGGCATTTCCCCACAAACTGTGCGTTATCGGTGATTAGTTAGTATACTGCTCTATCGGGTTGATGTCCTAGTTAGTTATGCTTACAGTATTGGCTATTATGTGGTATTGAGTAGCCAAGCTTCCTAAAGAAGGTACAGGAAAGATAACTGTAAGAGGGAATAAATTATGAAGGCAGTTGAAAAATGAAAACAAACTAGGTTTTCCATGCTTATTTGTGGGGGTGAGCCAGACCTTGTGTAGTTTGAGTGGATGCTGAAGCAACTGGAAGCTGTCAATTACTGGAGTTTCTGGCCCCATTTCTGAGGAAATGGGTTATTCATGTTTTAACTGTAGTATAGTTGTGAACTATGTCTTGCTTGGGAAGACGAGTGGGCTGCTGCTTGGAGCAGGAGCGTGGTGTGTGATCCCCAGTTGCCCCTCCAAAGGCTCCTGAAAGCCAGGAGTGAGGGGTAGGAAAGATGTGTGGAAGCCACTAGAAGAAAGAAAACGGAGCTACCTGTGGTGCGGGTGTGAAGGCTCGGCAGGTCTGTGTGTTTGGGCACAGGGATCACAGAGTGCTGTAGGTGAGACCTGAGGAGCACCAATGCTGCTGGGTTCCCAGCCGGCTCAGGCCCTGGCAGGGGCTGCTACTGCCCTGTGCTTTGATACCTGCCGCTTCCAGACAAGTGGGTGAAAACACTAGGAATGATATGTTGTGGTGAATGCCCTTCCTCTGCTGTGAAATATTTATTAAAACAGATGTAGTTGGCTACAATGTCTGTTTCTGGGTAATCAGCCAATAGCTAGAGGAGATCAATAAGCAGATAAACAATGTGATCTCTAAAGTTGGAAGTGGCTTTTTTTTAAACAGAACAAAGAGCATTCCCTGTCCAGGGACACTCTCCAGCAAAATGCAGAGCAGATCAACACTGGCACCCAGTGTCTAGATAGAATCAGTTCAAATCTGGGTTTCCAAATCTGACACCCTTTTTTCACACGGACGCCTTGCCTTTCAGTCTTGATGCGCACAGTGGAGCGAGGTGCTTAATCTGATATGGCAGCTGAACTCTCTGGGGCTGCAGTTTTAATTCTGCTTTCATTTGGTTCCTGCAGTTGTCTTCTGGTGCTGATAACCACTGCAGAATTGCTTTTCTTGGCTTGTCTTTTATGTTACAAAAAGATGCAGGTCTTTGTTTCCCTTGGAATGGTTAACCTTAGTTCAGGGAGGAAGAGAGAAAACAAATGTAAAACCACCCTCCTCCCTAGGGAAGTTTTTTCAAGTTACTCTGCAGCTGTTAAATGCCAGTTCAATGAAGCCTTTAAACATACACTTAAATCCATTCCTGCTAAGCAAAACACTTAACCACATACTTTAAATTAAGCTTGTGTTCAAGTGTTGTTGCACTGAAAAGCAGCAGGACTAGAGCATGTTCACAAAGATAAGCACATTCTCAAGTGCCTTCCTGATTAGGCTTCTGATGCAGGAGAGCATCCCAGGTTGGGATGGTGTGTGAGGACCACTGGTTCTGGAAACGAAGCATCTGCTGATGTCTAGGCATCTGCCAGCGTGACGTTGTTCTTCAGGGCCCACCAAAAGATTTCTGTAGGCAGGCTTTAGTATCTGTATCTTCATTCTAGCCAGGCTTCCTCTGCTGTGCTCAGCAAGTTAATGATGTTTATTTGAAAGTATAAATAATGAGTGGCATTAAGTCCCAAATGTTAAGAATCCCTGCTCACTGCATCTCTGAAGATACGTGGGACTGTTTGTTGCCGTATCTCCCATAATCTTACTGCTTTCATGTTTTGAATCTATTGCTATTACTGTAGTGGGATGACTAAATCAAATCTAAAGTAATCCTCTCTCAGCTTGCATGGTACTCTTGGAGGTTGCACTGAAGTTGCTGTAGCACATTCCAGGAAGGTAAATTGAAAACTGAAAATGAATTTCCAAAAAAGCACTAGAACTACTACCACAAAGAAGATGGATGATGAACCATTCTGGTCTGTTATTATCCAAAAGTAACTATCTGGCTGTTTTTTAGTGAATAAAGAAATATTAGAGAGAAAAAATAGTTTCCATTTAGCTTTATCTCTGTTGGCTGTACTGGAAATGAATCATGACATAAAAAAGGATAAAATGAAATGAAAAAGATACCATTTATTTCCTAGCACACACTGGACACTTATTCTGAAGGTTAAACTCTTCTGAACTAAAACAGATTGCACTAAAGCACTGGTGAAAGATACTAGAGAGTCATGGAGTATCCCCATGGTACTTGGCCCAAAAGTTACGGATGAAGAGGGAGAGGAAACTGGTCTATGTGGATCTCCCCCTCCCACTGGAGTTCACCTTGTGCTCGCTAAAGGTGCACTGTCCATGTTGTGCATAGGTGTTTCAGTTAATTTTTGAAGCTGTGATGGAAATCTTGGAGATATGCTCCTTAAAGGAATCTGTTTCTCTCTCTGAATTTCTAGGAAGGTAACAAATACAGTGCAGGTTGTCTTTTGAGTGAAATATCGCTCTGCCCAGCCTGGATCTCTAGCAGAAGCGACCTTTCTGTTGATTCCCAGGGATATCTTGACTTCCAAGCCTGACTAGATTCAGGAAGTGCAGGAAATTACAAAGAAGGGTTAAAAAGCATAATGAAGATTAGTTTGGAAATGAGTATGCAGTGATGACTGAGCCAAGTAGTTTAGGTCAATGGTTTTGTTATTTTGCTTGGTCTATGTAGCATCCTTTCATTTGGATTTATGAATTATTCCTGCTGTAATAACTATTCAGGAGCTATAAGTGCCTGCTCTGGCATGGCTTACTTGCGTTCTTTTTTTTTTTTTTTTTTTTATTAGGAATGAAAATTAGGTGGGAATGAGGAGATAATGTATGGCCTCATACCATAAAAGTTGCACTCCTTGATAAGATTTCAAGGTTAGAACAATGATAGCATTGAAATATCTGTCGTAAACTACCATAGATAATTCAAGCAATAAAAATGCTTCTCTTAGCTATGTAAATAGGGTAATAGACTGGAATGCAGTATCTAGATGTATTAAATGTTGGGGTTATTTTACATTCCAACAATATAAACAGAGAAAATGGAGCTGAAGATTAATTTGAATAGGAAACAGGCAAGATTTCTCTTTGGAATGGTGAGCAAGCCAGGGATGGATTTGAGATTGTTTTGTTTGAAGGTACCTGAATTGGTAAGGTAGCTCGAAATGTATCAATGTGCTGAGCAAGAACAGAAATGTCTCTCTGCTGCTTTTTTTTTTTTGTCCCCCCTCCCTTTTTCTCTCCTGACAAAAAGAGCTGTGGGGTTTTAGGAAAGGCTGATGTAATTAGGCTGAATGCGTTTTGATGGTGGGATGCTGTCCAAGGATGCGTTGAGTCACATCTAATGGCTTAAAAACTACTAATTAATTTCAAATGAACTGGAACAAGGAGACACGACTTGACAAGTACTAGATTTTGAAAGCTGCTGATTTTGAAAACTTCCAGTGTAGTGACCCTGGGCAAGGGGATGAGAAAAGTTGGGAACAGCCTGGTGAGCCTGTTGAAAAGGGGTAAAAATTGAAGTCCGTAAATGGTACGAAGATTCTGATGCAGATCAGCAATTCTGGTAGCTCTGTAGCTACTCTTTAGCAGCTCCCAGGAATGGGTGGTGGAAAATTCTCAAATCTGTGTTTCCATTTCCAATTTGTTCAGTTCATTTTCAAGCAACATGCTATGAAATCTGTGAGATGCCTCTGGTCTTGTACTAATAGATCTGGCTCCATGAGGGAAATGCATCTTCATTGCTCTATAAAAGCTACATAGCATGCAAGATCTTTGATGATGATCCCAGGGTAAGATGAAGGGTGAGAGAGAAATTGGTGGAATGTGCGCAGGTTCCAAAGGATGGGTCAAAAGGCGCCCAAACTGAAAGACAAGAGAAAACAAAAAAAGCAGAGAAAGTTTGGAGCAGAAGGGAGTGAAGTTGGGCAGAGGTTGGTCTCTTGCCCTACGGATTTCTTTGTGACAAATAAGTGGATTTGAAGGATAGACTGAAAACTGCAGAAAGCAGGAGAGTTCTTGGTTTTGGTGCATTTTTTTCTGACTGATGTTTGCCATGCCCTGACACTTCATAGTTTCTTGCTGAAAAGATGCCATTTCTGCCTTGCTCTCAGATCATTGTATCTCGTGTTATCTCTTAAGACAGTTATAGTTCTCACCTAATCTCCTTTCTAGAGGTTCTGGTCTGGTTCTATTTGTGTTTGTGCTGGCAATTAACACCATGATTATGGTTCCTCTACTGTGTCATCTTGGGGAGCGAGCAGTGGGCAGTGTATCTGAATAGTGCTTGGGACAGTGATGTTTGAGGTGTGTTGAGGAACTCTGCAGGTGCAACTGCAATAGAATAATCCTATTTACTTTCTTTTGTCATAAAATAAGATAATGGTTTGGCAGCTGTTCAAATCAAGACAAATAAAATAAAGTGCTCTAAATTCATCATGGAGAGAAACAGACTTAGCTACAAAATGACTAACAGGACCTTCTATTCATCTTTACAAATCTGGTCTGTGGCTGCATTCATTTCCATACAATCACTGGAAAATATTATGTTGATTGCCGGGAACAAAGCTTTTATGAGGAGGAAAAAAATCCATGCTACTAATCTACAGTGGAATTGGTAAATGGGCAAGACAAAGCTTTAATAATATTATTCTGTGCGACATCTGATGTAAATAATACAGTTCTATTAATCTCTCAAGCAATCAGAGAGTCTGGCTGTTAGAGGCAGCCAAGTATGAGCAATAATATTATCTCTTCTTAGGAATGTCAGAGTAGAATCACAAATCCATTGCTGTGAAAGCGGTTGCTGCACCAGCTCAGGGAGTCACACTCAGCAGCGAACAAGGGCACGGCCTTCCCGTGCCGAGGGAACCAGCTGGGGGGTTTAGGAGAACATCTCCCGACTCTGCACCCCGGTGGTTTGGATTCCCACCGGGCAGTCTGCTGTAGGGGGTTGTGAAGCTGTGCTTTCTCAGGAAGCGCAGGTGTTGTCCCCTTTGACTCTTCTCCTTCCCTCTGTAGAGAAGGTGTACTTCAGCAGCTCATGTTCGGTGCTGACCAAATTCATCTTCTGCGCCAGTGCCCCAAGGGCATGACTGACAGCAGATCCTGATACAGGCAGCTCTGCTGCTTTTGCTGAACCCAGCTCTGGAGGTAGCACCAGCCTCTTTGGAAGCAGTTCTTTTGGTCCATGAGGCAGCAATTTGAAGAAGTGTTTGTCTTCTGCACATTCGCATTGGTGGTTTGTTTTTTTTATTAAAAAGAAAAAGCAAACAACAAACCAACCACCGATGCTCGTTGGTTCCTGCAACAACCCCACTGAATCCAAAGCAGTCAAGGAGTTCATGTTGCCTCCTCCAAAAAGCATGTGTATGTTGTCTGTCCTGTAACAAGATGTTAGTTAAGGCAGCCAAATGAAGCAGAATTTTTAAATGAGATCCTGGTTTTCAAGTATGATTTTAAGATACGATGCAGGTCAGGGTTGTCTGATTCTTCACAGTTCATTAAGTAGAGAGCAGCTAGTGTTAGAGATTGACTTTTAAAAATGATAGATTTTTATTTATAGCAAAGTTCTAGTCATTAATTTTAAAGGATAGAAGCATAAAAGCAGGAATGGGTTCATTTTTAAAAAAAGTGACATTGGTAATTTAATTAAATTGGGGTTTTGAGTATCATTACAGAAAATGAAACATTAGTTCTACACTGCTTTTCAACCCATCTGACGTATTTAATAGCATCCCCCTGCTTACAAAACCTGCATGGTCATTAATATTTTTATGTGAAAGTTGCTACTGAACTTCCTAGCTCCAGGTGCTTTGTGGAAGGATGTAAATAGTATTTTGGGGGAGGGAGCAAGGGGAAGAAATCCTGTCTGTCAGGGCTTGTACCTGGGTCCTACTGTTGTGCAGTGGAAGGCTGCGTGGGGAGACTGGAGCCCAGGCCTGTGTCCCTGGGGTGCTGGCTGTGCTCTTAAAAAAAGAATAAAAAAGAAAAAAAAAAAGGAACTGAAGCAATGCAGGAGTTGACATGTATGTGCTATTAAAATGAATCAAGCTTAAGGTGGTAAGGTTGCATTTAATCTGGAAGTGGGTTAACTAGAAAACAAGGTGGTCTGTCTGGATGCAGGAAGCCTAATCCTATATTCATTACAGATTAGTCTTTTCATTTCCCTCGCTGTGAGGGATACTGTTTGCGTATCTGCTGTAGAGAGCTCTCTTAGGGCACCTGAGCTCTGCTCCGAGGAGGCAGCCGGGGCTGGAGGCAAAGCAGGGAAGTTTCAAATCCCGACTCTAAGGCACTGTCCCACGGCAGGACAGAAAGGTAGCGTCTTTGCATCAGTTAATGTTAGCGATTTATGTTTCATTTCACATGCTTAGGCACAGTTTTGCTTGTATTTTATTCTGCTGCATGCTGTGTATGCTGGCATATTGTTTTTCCTTTTAATCTTCCTCTTCTCCTTGGCAGAGCTGCAGACTAAACCTCCCTTTGCTTGTAGAAATTCATCTGGCTTTGTTCGTGTCCCCGACAAAATTATTTTTGATGATAAACCATCACTCAGCCTTGAATGACCGTGTTTTCCTTCCTCTGATGTTTCAGTCTTAACACAAAAGAACTATAATACAAGATGCTGTACAAGGGCCCGATTCAAATTTGATTAAGTCATTCTTAGTCTTGGTTGTCTTCATTGGGTTTTATGTTGGGCTCTAAAACCACGATTTGAATGGATCTTTTTGGAGTGGCTTATGGGAACCCATAGAGTTTTATTTAAATTCTCTGAAACGGCTGTATAGAGGCATTGCTTAAGGATTTACTAGCGTTTTAGCTGTAACTTCTCCATCTTAGTCAAGTATTCCATATTCTTTCTGATGCAAACTTTTGTTGGACTATATATATTTTGTCTTCAGTGGAGCTGGGTCCAGCTGCATTGTTCACAGTCCGGTTTGATGCATGTGTGAAATCTGGATTAAACATGCAGTGCAATGAAGTATAAATCCTGGTGGGCTGAAATGTTGTGCTCTTTTTCTAGGTGATAGTTGCTAATAACAGGTTTTGCTGTCTTCTGTGTGGTTCTGAGGTATTATGCAACTCTGCTTACATTGCAGGGGCCTTTGAGGTGCCTGGCAAAGGTCTGTTGAAAAATGTTATTTCAAACAGGAATGTAATCTCTCAATTCTAATCAACT
Source organism: Buteo buteo (assembly GCF_964188355.1). Taxonomy (NCBI): domain Eukaryota; kingdom Metazoa; phylum Chordata; class Aves; order Accipitriformes; family Accipitridae; genus Buteo; species Buteo buteo. The sequence continues at coordinate 2,229,212 of NC_134186.1, forward strand.
GCAGTCGTGTTAAATAGAACTGCAGGGCAGCATAGGGAAGAGGGATGCTTTCTTTGGTTTAGAAGCTGGTAAAACTGGTCAGGAAAGAGTGGATCTTGTTTCTGACTCAATAGCTTGGGGAGTGATTTTTGCTTCCTTACATATACTTGATAGAAATGGTACTTAAATGTTAACCCTAACTGGCATAATGAATTCTGGTGCAATCCAGTAGGATAAGTTTTGTGATTATTTGCTCTTTACATTTTAAGTGATGCATTTACTTTGAAATGAGCTTTCCCTCTGGATTCTTCACGTGACAGCTCTGTTACAATGCACTGTCCCTAACCAAAAGCAACTTTCTTTGGCAGTTCTACCAAGTCATACGTGTGGAAATCCAGGAAGGCTGCAGAATGGGATTCAGCAAGGGACAACGTTCAGCATCGGGGACAAAGTGAGATACAGCTGTAATCCAGGCTTCTTTTTGGAAGGACATGCGTTGCTCACGTGCCATGCCAATTCGGAAAACAGTGCCTCTTGGGATTTTCCTCTCCCCTTCTGCAGAGGTAAAGTGTCCTCTCTTCATCTGGAACAAGCCACAATGAAACGGGATTTAATGAGCTGTTTGGGGTTGGGAAAAACTTCATTGACTGTAAGCTGGATTTAAAGACTTGAAAACTAAATATGACATAGTTAATATTGAGGTTCCTTTTTATTGGATTCCTTAAAGCTGCCAGGGTTTGGGTGAATAATAGGAAGGTTATGAAGTGCTCAAAGTATTCAAAATGCTGCACAGCTACTTTAACTTCAATTTCTTTGTCTAAGGTGGGGGTGGGGAGGAGGAAGCAGGAATATTATCCATAAGACAAGGTACCTACCCAAGATCATGCAGGTTTTCTAGATCAAACAGTAGAAAATGAGACTGGATTTTCTGCTTTCTGCAACGTCAAGCTGGCTTCCCTGGTGGCACGTTCCACAGTGATTCTGGTGCTTTGCCTGTAAAGAAATGTGAGTCTGTGCAGTGTGCTGCTGCGCTGTGAGTTGCTGGCAGTGGGGCTGGCAGCCTCAGACGGGGGATGCGACATGGGAGGTAAAACCTGGCCTTTGTTTGAAAAGGCTGGCCAGCTTTCCTGTAAGCCCCTTTTGGAGGAGGGCAACTTAGATTTCTTTATCAGTATAGAGAGCTCCTTGCTAATTCACTGTGGCCACAAGGGACTAGAGGGTCTGTAAATATACAAGTGTCTGTGTTGTTTTACCAAAACAGTTGCTGCTGCTTTGAAGTCTTTTCCCCTCAATTCCTTGTGTACTTCAGCAGAGCATCTTATATTGATTCTTTTTATTGACTCTGCTTGTGCAATCAATCAGCAGTTCTAAGCTGTAGCATAAATCTTGAATTTAAAGTGAGCAAATATTGTTTGCTTGGTGTGTTTTTAAATACTTGCTTGAATGAGTTACGCAGCAGTCATGTGTGCTACTTAGTGTATCTCTTGTACACTTACCTACTGTTTTGGGACCAAGGGCTTTATACAACTGAAGGAGTGGTTCATACAGCCAAACTGACACTGGAGAGGGACAGCTGTCATTGCCATTTTACTATGATCAGTTATGATTCTTTGCTTTTCCTTCGAATTAGGACTCTTACTGTAAGATATTTTTTTTAATTTTGTTTTTCTAATTTCACTGGAAGTCCGTGTGGGAAAAACATTCACTGAAATTCAACCTTGAGAGTATGCAAAGCAATATCCTTTTTAGAAGAGAAGGAAATGATCTGCATTAATGGACCAGTGTTTCCTACAGTCTGACAGCATTTCTGATAGCAGCCTTCCTTTGGAGGAAGGCAATATCTTCTTGCCCTGCTATTATTCAGACATTAGTGTAGTAGAGCCCAATAAGGGAGGGATTATCTTTTGACCCCGACAGGCGTTGAAGTCAAAGGTTGACATCATTGTAATTTTTGTGATCCCTGCTGCAGATAAAGACTCTTTTTGCATTTTTGTCTTGAACTGCCAAACTCAATTTTAATGCTACCATTTCAATCTTGAATCTAGCAATGATGGTGGTGGCATCTGATATACTTCAGAATGGAGGAATGTTCAATTCTCTGGTGCTTGCATCAGTGCTGTGTGAATTGCTCTGATGGCAGCAAAATATGTGCTTGTTAGGTGCACTTGTGTAGCAATGTGCCTGAAGGTTCCTGGAGGTAGCCACTCCTTTTTAGTAGATTTGGTCCTGATCCTTCAAGACTTTACCTCAAGTAAAACTTCCAAGGCATTTTTTGGAGGCAGGCACCAGAAATCTCATGTAACATTTATATCTTGTTCCAGGAAAGTAGAAAGTAGCAAAGACAGTGTGCAAATTGACTTGCTGAATTTGAAAACCAGCTGCACTCCTTCTACCATAAGTAGGCTTTCAGCAGTTAGACGTTCGTGCTTGGCTGATAAACTGGTGATACAGACTTCAGTTGTTGCAAGGGGCAAAAAGGTTTGCATACTGACAAACAGGTTTACGATGCCTTCTGCAGGGAAAAGAATGTTTTCAAAACTGTTGCCTGAAGAAGAATATATATTTTCCTTGAGAGAGAAAAGACCTTTGTGGCCTATGTAGCTTACAATTAATTCTATTAATAGTGTCTTACTGGTATTTTTCACCTGAAAGTTTGTTAAATATATGTATTCTTTTCTTTTTTTCTAATGTAAGTTGGAGATGGGTCATGCTGCTGGGTCAGATCCTGACAAATGGAGATGAGAAGTGCTTCTAGCTGAGCAGGTGTAAAAAATCTCAGGAGCTGCTATCTTGGGAATAGACTTGTCTAATGTCACTGCAAAAGACAGTGTTTGGTTTGGGGACTCTCCCCTTTCCTTCTTTTCCTCCTCTCCAGTATAGTGGCAGAGGTATGAGACAAGTGTTGAAAGCAGTGTAAGTTTCTACCATGCTGATCGATACCCTCTTTTGGTTTCTTTATGCTCTTTTCTTTGTGCTTATCTTCCTCTTTGTAACATCCTTTTTAATATATTGTTAGCCTTGTCTCTATTCCAGTCTTCATGCATTGAAATAACTGTAGATGCAAGGAAATGCATGGTAGAAAAGAATAAGAAATCAAAGGTGTTTGAGAGGATGTGCCAGGACAGCAGCACTTTGAAGGACTGGTGTGGCTTAGCTGCTTTTTCTTCAGAGGAGTTGTCTGCACTCCCTTTACTCAACTCTCAGTTTATAATTACAGGTTGTTTTTTTTTTTATAAAGGACAAGTGTAATCTCAATGAGAAAGCAGAGTAGGAAGGAATTCCGGATGCAGAGAGGATGGCTTGGTGAAATGTGTCTTTGCAGAGCCAGTGAGAGTAGCTAGTGCTGCAGCTTGCCAGTGGTTTTGAGAGCACAGTTATATCAAAATTGATTCTTGGACTCTCTGCTAAAAGAGACTATAAATTCAGTCTGCACAGACTTTGCTCTGGTGAGTTATGTTTCTTGCTTACGTGGCAGGAAGGATTAAAACTGCAGTGATCTCATTCAGGGAGCACCAAAGCAGCAGCAAATGACATCTCCATGCTGATCTGCAAAGTAGGAGAGCACAGAACTGGGTGGCAGCTGTGGCTGCCCAGAAGAGAAGCTTGGCTGTGCCTGGTAGACCATGTGTAACTCTGAAATTTGCCTCGAGGACTGAAAGTCCTCGGTGAGTCTGGGTCAGACTGTAAAATCTGGACTAAGCTGACATTTATCCCATGTGTATAATGTGTGTCAGAAGTATCTGGAATGGCTTCTTCATTCCATCTTGTGTGTTTTTACATGCTTTCTGCACAACTGTTCTGTATTAACAGAATGAAATGTGGCCTAGTACTTAATCTAAAGGGGGCCTTAAGCTGAGTCCTACAAGTGTAGCTGTATTTTTATCTTGACAGTTGGTATGCTGGAGGCAAAACCCCAGCAGACTTGGAATGCTGTCTTCTGTTCTGCTGTAGCCATGGAAGGAACAACCCTCACCTGAGTCAGTTGATTTCAAATAAAGCAATATGTTATGTTTGAAGGACCAAAAGAATATCCAGAAACATCTGAATCTGTTTTGTAAAGCGCTTTCATGCGTGTGGAGAGAAGTGTTGCCCAGACTGTTTGCTGAATTTAAGTAGAACTGATAGGTTTATGATTCTGGTAGGCGGTTGAGTAAAAATTCAGTAAGCCGGCTGAAAAGTTGAGAACATTTGCGAAGCTACTTTTTAAGCGTATCAAATATGCATAATCTCATTAAAAGTGGTCTGTTTTACTGTAACTCAAACAGCTGCTTAGACTGCACTGTGCCCAAAATAATTGAAGGGCTGTTCAAGAAGATTTTAGAAGATTGTAGAATATGTTTAAACAGTAACAATCTCTACAAACTTTGGAAGTGTGTATTTAGAGGTGGATGGGAAGGGAATACGTTTTCCATTAAATACCTTTTGCAATGGCAGTTTTTCAAGGAATTTAAATTAAAAACTCCCCTTTTAATAAAAAAAAAAAGCCCAAACCGCCATTCCTTTGGCTAGATCTTCAGCTACTGTAAGTTAGTTTAGTCACATGAAAAAAATGTAGTCCTCTTGTTTAAGAATTCTAACACAGCATTAAGTCAAAATTCTTTAGCATATTCTCCGTCCCCTCCTGTATTCCTTCTAGTACAAGAACAACTTTAATGTACCAGATCCAGTCTCAGACTTCCCGGTCCCCAGTAGTAAACGTGGCTGAGAACTTGCTGATAGGAGTTGCTTCTTCCAAGCCCCCATTGCATTTGCTCTTGGGTGTGTGTAAGGGTTCTGTGCACACCTGAGCTGCGTGAATGCATGATCATAGTGAGAAGCAAGTGTTTGGCCAAGAGCAGCACCTATGCCCTTGAACAGGGTGTTCGCATACAGAGGCTGGATTGCTTGCAGATGTCTCATGGTAGTGCTGTAGGACCTTATTTGCAAAGATACTTTGAATAGTTGCCTAGAGCCAATAGCAGCCAGGCGACAAAAATGTTTAACATGTTATGTAGGGGATACCCTTACCTCCAGAGGGGCAGCTATCTTAAGAATAAATTGCCTTTTCAGTTCCCCGTGTGTTGCTGAAGCAGCTAATGACCTTGCTCCTGCTCTGTCTTGCTGCTAGGCATGCGGTCTGAGAGTTCACTGGCGAGGAATCTTTTTTGCATCTATTTTTTTCTAGCATCTGCAGGGGCACTTATTCATGAGGAATTAAATTTGAACATACCAGTAAACTGTTACGCTTTTTGGCTAGAACCCATTCATCCTCTAAAAAGCATTTTTATTCTGTCTGTCAGAGGGAGGGGTTTGGAAGTAGCCCTTTTATTTTTTGCATGGACCTTCTTTGGAGGTCCCACTGTGGATCTTGTGTATGATGTATTGAAGCTTGAAGGATTTTCTGGTGCTTGGACTAGACACGAGATCTTTCAGCCTAAATTTATCGATGAGTCTAACTGCACTTCAGTGTCTGTGAATAACTTTTAATTCACTGGCAATAGGATTGCAGCAAATAGATAACTTTGACTGTTGTTAAATACCAGGGAATAGAGCATCGAGTTGGGATTTCAGTGGCCTCTTTCAGTCCTGGCTTTGGCTGCTAGAATGGCCCAGAAGTAGTTGCATGTCTGTCTGCATGTCTGGTTTTTTATCCTATTTTTTTCTGCCTCTCCTGCTTGCCGTGGGCTCCGCAGTAATCAGCGATGCGCCATCCCAGTCTGAGCACAGAAGCAGTTGCAAAGGGCCATGATCTCCACTGGGGCTTAGAAACGTCAGTGCAACCTGTGTAGTGTGTTAATGCAGTACAAACAATATGTTTTAGCCTGGGGTGTTCTATCTCAATCACTTGCTATCAGTCACTGGGAAGCATGTGTCTGCCTGTGCCTTCTGCTTGTTCAGGTGGCTGGCTGCACTGGGGTAGCAGATGGCCACGAGAAAGAAAAGTTGGCATGTATGTTTGTCTTACTTTGTCTTTCAAGTTTCATGAGTTAGAGGCTGCAAATTTCAGCTCTGCTGATAGCACAAGACACTAATTCGTGAAAAAGTCTAAAAGCTGAAGGATCCTCCTGAGCAGCCCTGCAGAATTGTCCTGCCCTTTCCTTAGGTGCTGATGACCCATTGTGCTTAAATGTTCTCACCTGTGTTAAATTTCAGTTTGGAAGGTGGTGGGGTTTTTTAATAGTTTGTAATGAAAATAAGTGTTTATAATGTGAGGCCCTAAGCTCCTTGACTAAAGCATCTGAAATGCTGCTCTGTAATACATGTTGTAAAGTTAACAGGCTTTTCCTAGCAGCATTCCAAATAATGCTGAGCTGATGCTGCATGTACGAGAGCAGTGAGCTGCTCTGGCACTAGACAAATTAATTCTTGTCTTCCTTTATCTTCCTGCCCATGTTTTCTTTAGATCCTCCTCCTTTAATTGCTTTAATAGCTCCTGGTGATAAAATTCAGGTTGTAAAAATGAAAAAACCTGCAGCAAACAGGAGATCCAGTATATGATGAGGAAATGTCACTGCTAGATTTCTGAATGAGTGGTTAAGTTTTTACCACTGTGATTTTGGTAACAACATACATTTCCGTAAGAAATCAGAGCAAAGACAGACGTGTAAGGCAGGTATGTGGGATAATCCACTCCTTTTCTATTAGATTTCTATTAAATACCGTGTTTGTACTCTTAAGTCCTGTTGTCCCAACCCTTGGTGGGTTTCTGTTGCTGATGAAGGTGCTGAGATTTATGTGAGTTGGAAACCAACCTCTCTCCCTGCTTCTCAGTCACTGAATTCCTGGTGATTTTCCTCCAGCTTGGCTGGCTATGCAGGTGGGAGGAAAGTTGCAGAAAACATCTCAGAGGATCCTAATCAGGAATAAGGGATGGAACAGAAAATGCAGGCAACAACATGAGGAAATGGTGTCCTGACAGCGGGACGTGTTATGCCGAGAACTGCCTTCCCAGGGAAGTGGTAGAAGCTCTGTCACTTGGGGTGTTGAAAATTAGACTAAAGAAATCACTAGTAAGTGTATGGTGGGGAATAAGCTGGTACTTGCCAGGAGACACTGGCTGACCTAATAGGATTTTGCATCCCTAGACATCTTTGTTCCTTAATAGGGTGTAGTAAAACACACCCTGACAAAAGCAGTGGGGCTTTTAAAGCTTTGCTTTGAATTTGGGCTTACTCTTTTTTGATGTACTGCTTTGTGCATTTCAGTAAAATCTGATAACTTGCATTCTGTTTCCAGCTGATGATGCTTGTGGAGGGACTTTGCGGGGACAGAGCGGAATAATCTCAAGCCCTCATTTTCCTTTGGAGTATGGCAATAATGCAGACTGCACATGGACTATTCTTGCTGAACCTGGAGACACTATTGCTCTGGTTTTCATGGATTTTCAACTGGAAGATGGATATGATGTTTTAGAAGTTGCTGGAACAGAGGGATCTTCGCTCTGGTAAGTTAGTACTGGCCATACTTTGTTGTGGTCTGTACAGTCATGTATTACCTGCTGACATTTTGTGTGCAGAGATCCAAACTTCATAGGATGTTCCGAGTGAACAGTTTGTGCCTGAATGAGGGTAGTTCCCGGTTATTCCCAGTCACAGGCTGTAGCTGCTACCTTCTAATGAAACTCCCTGGGATGCTTTTTATTTGCTCGGTAAACTTTGTAGTGACTGTTGTCTATTTTAAATTATGTTCTCTCCCATAAGATTTCTTAGTGTAACTGGTTAGAAGAAATAAAGAATTTAAAACCAAAACAACACCCAACACTTCAAACCCCAAGAAACCCCGCTCAGACATTGTCATGCTCAAACCTTGTTTTTGCTGAATTGTTTTCTGATTATCGCTAAACATGTTACTGACAAGTTGACGTACTGTTAATGAACTTAAGGCAAATGTTTCTACAGATCAGTTTGTCCTTTGGACAGAAGGCTGTGTCTAGAATTTCAATACCCCTCTCACCCCATTGTTTGAGCAATGCTTTCAGAAATGCTTTTATGTATAATAAATGCCACACTGATTGTTTTTTTAATATATGTAAGAGCTACCCAGATGATCAGTGCTATGAAGTCTGAAGTGAGGGCTTACAGAAGGAATTTGACATATTGGTTATATCGCTTTTATAGGAAAGGACAGCTCTCTCTAGTTGATATAGACACTGTGATCTTCTGCACTGTGATTGCACTCAACAAACAGTTAAAAGTCTTAACTAGTAGCAAATGCAAGGGAGTAGTCTTAAACCCGACATCCTTCTGGAAGGGGAAGAATTAAGCATTTGAAATAATTAGGTGTTGCCTGGGATTATCAGCAGGAAGTTAAATTACGATTATTTATGAGGATTCTCTCGCAGCCACAAATAACATTCATTTCAGTAATTTATACTTGCCTGGCAATTATGGGGGAATAGGATTTGACTGTTTAGGATGTGTTGATGTGAGAGAAGTTGCCATTTACCGTGTACCAATTGTTTACTGTTCCCAGGACCCCTTTCAAAATTAGATGTTGCAGTTTCATGAAAAAAACCCTGGTTTTATTAGTATGCATTAATATTTTCGGGCACTGTTAGTTTTTAGCCGTTATGTACTGCAGTGAGGATCAGTCATCTGTGGTATGTGGTAAAGATGAATGTAGCTAGTTAAGAAACATTATTCAGCCTGGAGGTGTTGCCAGTGCAGCACTGTGTCTTGTCATATCAAAAATAAAACAATGCCTGTCAGAGTGAACCTGCTGGAAAAAAATTAATAAACTACCCATAAATACAGCATGGTAGAAATTTAAAAATGGCAAATGTCTTAGAAAATCAAGCCCTTTGACTTTCAGTAGTACACGTACGTGCGCACGCACTCTTTTAAAAAGGAGATTTAGTAGCTCTTTTAAAGGTAGTATGTTTTACAGATGGCAGTTTTGGGGCCTTGTCAGAGGGAATAATGATGTATTTACTTTCCTTCTTCCCCCTTCCCCGCCAAGAGCCCATGTGCTGCATCTTTAATGATGCCTTTCCTCCAAATGTATTTTCACTGGGAGTTGGATGAACTCTGTGAGCTGTAACAGCGGTGGACTCTTGTTTGAATCAGCTGGTAGAGCAGCCCAGGCGAGATGCACTGTGTTAACGAGTGAAACACAGATCACACAAACATGAATTTCATCCAGGGCTCATGGAAGAAGCTGTTCCTGCTTTTCGAGGTTCATCCTGCACTTTTACAGGGCCATGAAATACACACAGGCAAGATAAACACGCCAGTCAATTCAAGGAGATCTCATTTAGTATTCTTGAGAAGTAAACTTTTCAGTCTCATAAGCAGAATTACAAAGAGTCTTATTTTGTATTTCATTTTTCAAAGCTGGCCTTCACAACTCAGAGCCTGATAATTAAATTCAGATGACTCATTTTTCCCTTTTTTTAATAATTTTTGCCCATGGGGGAAAAACACTGGAGCTCATATCTCCTCTTTAAACATGTTGATATGATTCAGCTTGAAAATATAGCTAAAAACCTTTTTCCCCTCTGTCTATGAAAACCTAGTTTTAATTATTGGTAATATGGCAGATAGACTTGCAGCCAAATAAACTATTCTATTGAAGTATATTGCAGCTAAATATTTCATTTCCTAAGCATTATAAATAGTTTTAATCTGGTCCAGAGATGTACACAAATAAACAAAATTAAATTTCATCTGGAGTATAATTCATATGTATTTTCAAGCTATGGAATATTATACAATGGTAGTATTTACGAGACCACCACTCAGCACATTAAACTTGACTTGGCCTGCACTTAGTAAAAAATCTCCTGCGTTGTCATTTACCCTCTCCTCTTTAAAAATAGATGTTTTTTAATGACCCAGGTTCCCTTAACCTCATGCCTTCCGCGGTTGCCACAGCTGTATCCGCGGCGTTGCATGTTGATCTCGGCGCACACAACTGCTCCCCAGAGAATCCCGTTACGAGTTTCATTTGGTGCCTGACCTGTCGGATGTGAATCCTGCAATAAGTCTTGAAAGGGAAAGGGCATTGCAGGTCTGAGCATCCATATGTCAAGCAGAGCAATAGAGGTTGAGTAGCTATTTGAGACATATTAATAAAATAACACATTTACAGCTCTTTTAACTGCTATTGCAGTTTCTGTCATGGGACCCTGGGACTAGATTTCCTTGACAGGTGAGAAATAAAATTCTGCTGAGCAGAGAACAGGAGGAGAAAAAAGTAGCAGCGTGAAAAAGAAAAGGACAATGTGGGGGGTCTCTAGGCTAGAAAGAAAAATTGGAAGGATGGCAGTAGCTGCCCTGTTCTCCTTTGAGGTCAGCTGGAGTGGCCATCCTAATCATGGCCCTTCTCTACCAGGGCAGGGATGCAGTGGACACGGAGAGGGATATGAAGTATGTATGTTCTGTTATGTCATTATTCCCTGAGGTTTTTTTGTCTTCAAGACTTGGGGTTCTCTTCCCCCTCATTTTGTACTAGCTGAGGGATCTGAAAGGTTTAATGAAATTCTTCTCTGTAAATACATGTAGAAGAAGAAAATCCCTCAAGGCAGCTCGGGCTCTGGTCCTTAAGGGAACTGAGCTCCGTCGGTCATGTGCTTTGTGTCAGTCTCTGCTCAGAGCTGACTAAATCCCTTGGCTAGCACTTCTCAGGAATATCTGCTGATTACGGCTGTTCCGTGGTACCTGCTGTAAAGCTTTCTTCAGTGGCGAGCATCCCTGTGGGTGCTCAACTTCTCTGAAAATACCAAGGCGTTTCAAGCTGAGCACCTAAAACATCCCAAGACGGTGTCTGATGACGAGGTCCTGGATGGCGCTGAACCTGCTCTGTGTCCCAGCCTTGTCTTCCCTTTAATAGCTCAGTGATGGCTCGGAAGCTTTGGGTAGGTTTTGCTTTAAAATCCTGCCTTTCATCTTCTGCATGTTCTTCTGTGAGTCCTTAGAGAAGTTGCTTGGGGGATGTCCGAGGTGGCAGGATGGGAACTCCTGCGGGGTCGGTAGGAGCCTGGGTCCTGCAGCTCAGTACCGGTGGCTGTACCCTTTTGTCACACCTCCAGCATCGATCTGTCCCCTGAAGGTTTAGACAAAGTAGGAATGTGCTGTGCAGCAATTGCTTGGCTGCACTCTGAGCACGCTTTCATAGAGGGTGAGTTTTTGCTTTGCCCGTGGCGGAAGAGGTCTGGATTTCCTATGTTGGTGCATATTTGCTGCAGTTTAAGTATATGCAAACAATGAAAATGTGGATGTCTCTTGCACTTCTTTCTATCATCTGTTTAGAGCTCATCTAGCTGGTCTGGGACCTGTATCTAATATTAGGCATAACGACTTGTATTCTGATTATTAAAGCATTGTGCTGCTATTGCCAGAGAAGGTGGTGGTGTAGGAAATGACTAATAATCCAATTTATGTATGTGTGTTTACAGGAATTGACTAAGATCAAGTGTATGTTTTGCTGGCTATAATGCTGATATTTAGCAAAGAAGGTTTTGGCAGTCATTCCAATATAGCTGAAGCAGGCAAGATGGGTAAAAGATAGAAGCCTTCTTCTCGGGCTATGCAGAGCCACATGCAACAGAGTTCCTCTAGAGTTGTGGAAATCTGGGAAGACAGTCTAATGTTTGCCATATAAAGATTCTTTTATGCTATTGAGTTGGAAAGTAGGAGGAAGTGAAGAGGAGACGCTGTAAGCTTCAGCCTGTCGTCTGAACGGGTAAGCAGCTAGTGATAGCCTTTCCCCTCAGAACAATGTTTGGTGCTCCACGGCTATTTGTTCCACCTATGAAACTATTTAGAAACCTCTGCTCCTGCCAAATGAATTAGTTCCATGACAAAACTAACAAGTATCTCATTTGTCTGACTATGACAGACTGGCATGTTTTGAAGGTTCAGTAGATATTTCTAATTTTCAGATGGGAAATTTACTTTGAGATGTAGATGACTTCTTCAATAATGAGGCTTTTAAAATCTTTTGTAGCTATGTTGCATTTTGCAACTGTATAGGGTAGGTGATGGGAATCCAAATTGGTAGGAGGGACAGTGATTTTAGTTAGGAGAGGTGCTCCTGTTGCTGCTACATCGTAGTGTGGTGATTTTGGGATCAAAAAAATAGTACAGTATGTGAAGGGTCAGAACCTTTTTGGGTTGTTCTTTAGCCTTGTATTAGGTTCTAGTGCAGCAATTAACCCTCTTCCCCCTTGCTGTCCATAAACTTATTTCACTTAATCTTCTTGCTTCAGCTCAGCTGAAACTATACGTTACCTGGTAAAGCACTTCATGGTATCATGCTGAGAAGTTGCATGTTGACCGGGGAATATGATTTGCTTTTTGAATTACTTCCTTCACTTGCTGCTGGGCCCTTGTTTTTCTATCGAAATGTTGAGCCTGCTTAGCCCAACTTATAGAAATCCCACCATAGCTTGGGAATGGAAACTGCTGTTGTTGCTTATCTTTTTCTTCTGAGCAATCCAGGCTGTGCCTATCCTACTGAATTACAATCTACTATGGTGTGTCACATTTCCTCTTGAACTTAATTACGTTTATTTCTTATTGCAACTTTTACTGAGTGTGGCTACATTTTTGAAAATTCAAATGCTTATCTTTGAAAGAAAGAAATGAAGCTGACAATTTCCAGATGCCACCTACTCCCTTTTATTTTTTAATGTTTCGTAGTCCTTTAAAAACTGCTTTCTCCTCAGTTGCCTCTCTTGTGTATTTTGTTCCAGGAGGACATGAGCACATACTGAATTGCCATATTAATGCAGAGTCTTGGTCTGTGGTATCTTTCTTCCCTATGATCCTCCTACTGACTTAATTATTCTACTTCATGGAGCACAAGTCTAACTTTAGGGGGGTTGCATCATCTGTCATGTTGCCCCTCTGCTGCCCTCCCACTCTTTGAGTCTTCCCTTGTCATTTCCTTGGGAAACATTTCCTTGATTTTTTTGTTAATAATTCCATTCTAAGTGAATGCAGTGGGAGAAGCAGGGCTTTAAGTGAGGAACTGCCAAATTGCTGGAGTTTATTCCTGTCTGAATCTAGTTCTTCCTCTTCATTTTGCCTTTTCAGCCTTGGAGCCATATTTTGCTTGTCTTGCACAAATGCTTTCCTTCTCCTCAGGACTGTTTTTGCACTTAATTTGGGTAGAATTTGGTTTTACCTTTGTCTCCTAATTTCCTAGAAGCAAGGGAGCATGCCTTAATGTGTTCATGTGTATTATTTTGCATTACTTTTCTAGCACAACTGCCTTGTGTGAAGGCAACACAGGCATCTTGTTCTGCTTCAGAGGCACTGTGGTACAGATGTTGAGCAATGGGTAAAAACAAAAGGGACCATGTGCTGGGGTGAGCCTGGGAGGAGAACTGAGGACCTTTGAATTTAAGGTTCCTCTGCTTAGTTTTCTAACATCTTCCTTTCTGGAGCTGAGCCAGGAGACCCCTTTCAGATGTCAGCCCTTTCTGGAAAAGCATGTTGGAAGTTCTCTCTAGTTTCTGTGTTTTTGCAGAGAGTTGAGTTAGGGGGAAGAATGGTTGGAGGAATCACCTATGTTTCAACAGCTCCTCTTAACTGTTGCTGACTTTATTTCTTTCCTTTTCATTATCTGCAGTTGACCTTTCCCTCCCCACCACCCTTGTCTATCTAAGTGGTTTCTAATACTCATTAAAGTTCTCCTATGCGAGATGTGCTTTGTGCTTCCTTCTTGATGCCAGTTATTTCGTACCACTGGCCAGGCTAATTTATTTGCACATCTTGTGCTCCATCTGTAAAAGATTAGAGTACCTGTGTTCTGGAAGGTCACAGTTTCAGATGATGGTAACGTTGGTGAAAAACTGTTCTCTATATGTGCTTCTAATGAACCAACCTATTTCCTTTATATCAAAGCAGCTTCTGATCCTTAGATAGCCGTCTCAGAGCTTTTAGCATTGTATTTTCATCTCGGACCTCAGTCGATGTCTGGTGAAGTCAATGGAAAGACTTTGGCTCCAAAGGGCTTGTGAATCAGGCTTCGGTGTACTGTCATTTAATAAAGTGCATTCTTGCCACCATATTGCAGCTCAGGAGCTGTGGGTCTGCGTCTGATGTTGCTGCTGGTTGCACTGATGCTGCTGCTACCAGTGCAGGTTAGTGGGAGGGTGCTTGCAGGGATCTTGCAGACTTTGCGTTACAAAAAACAACTGCCCAGCACGCATGGCCGCCGAGAACGGGCCCTGTCCACTGTGGTCTCCCCCCGTGCTCCCCAGCAACTGCCATTCTTTGCAGGGATTCTATAACACAGATTGCCTGATGGCTGCTTTAGAATTATTTTCATCTCAACTTGCCACTTCCTTTTTGATGATTTTTTTTTTCCCCCCAATAAGTAATTGCTTTTATTTGAAAGTTGACAAGCATTGTCCTGCCCTGGTCCATGCGTGAGGCTGAAGACTTGAAGTTTATAGTGTGTCTTGAAATAACTTACTGCATCGCTAGTTATAGCCTAGATAATGCAACTGTGAGGTTTTTTCCTGTGCAATGAATTAAGCTTCCTTATTGTAAGAGCTAGTTAACTAATGGATACTTTATCTGTAATATTCAGATGTTTTTCTTCCATGGTAATGTTTTCCATAAGGCAGCGAATGAATAAAAAACATGTGCGAGGTGGCTTTTGAAATCCATATTTAAATTTAAGTTACATCTTTGTTGGGATCTGGAAAATAGACTTCCTTACTTGACTGATACAGTTTAATTTTATTTTTCTTCTAAAGCATTTATAGTGCTTTTAATTAGAAACAAATTCTACAAAGGCTTTAAAGCTGTAAAACACTGTCTTATTGGGAAATAGTCTTCTTGCAAAACCCCCACTTCTCTTAGAAGGTGTATTCGCTGGAGATAGCATTTGTGAGTTTGTGAGAAATGAGACCATCCCTGCTGAGGCAGCCAACTTCTGAAATGCCTGCAACTCTCCTCGCTGACGGTGCAGTGGTGGTGGGTCCCTTGCTGCCTCTGGCGTGTGTGTCAGCTCTCTGGGATGTACCAGCCTTTGTAGCTTGCTGTACTGCACTTCAGGCCTTATCTGAATACGGATCTGCAGTATGAAGAACAGGAATTTGTAGGTCAGTGAGCTGATTTCTCCCTGATGGGGACAGCTGGTACAGTATTGGGAGCCCTCGGTTCCTGGTGGTAGCTGAGAGGTAGAACTGATTGCTTCCCTAGTGAATGCAAATGATTCCTGAGCATCTTGATGGCTGTTTTGAAGTTGAAGGGGATTGATAATGCTTTGTGGAAAGTAGTTTCTGTAGAGTAATAATGCAGATTGTCCTAGAGCTCCTTGGCCTGTTGCACTGCAGAAATAGCTGGGAAATTCTGGAAGAAAGGGCTGATCAGGGGAAGGTGGTATTTAAAGATGTTCTGTAGCTTCGCATATATTTCTGGTAGGGAAGGGAAGATTTCATCTGTACCCCAGCTTAAAATAATGATGTGCAGACTATGTTAGCTGTCATCAGCTAAGGACTTAGTTGACAATACATGCAACTCCTTCCTGAAGTCTCAGCATGGCCAAACACAGAGGCAGCAGAACTCGCTTCTCCTTGCTGCTGGCTGCCCATCCTTCTTTAGGGAGGTGTGTACTCAGTGCTTCCGAAAGCCTGAACTGCTCTTCTGCCAGGAGTGTGGCAGAGGGAGAGACTTTTGTGACAAATTACAATGAAAGGGCCTCATGACCTCTCCCACTCTTGTTTCATTCAATAAAACATGATTAGATTTCGTATGCCACTTTCTGGCTAATCTTATTTTTCCATGCATTAATATGATTAATTTTATTTGCTAGATAGTAGAGAGCATTTAATGAATATTCAGGCTGGCTTTTTAAGCCAAGGAAGAAGATACTTTTAGGCTGAAAATTACCCTGATCATGTTTTAATTGTCCTTTTTATCCCAGTTTGTCCTTCTTTGTTGTTTGGTCACCTCCAAGGTAGAGAGAACCCTATGCGAAGGCTGCTGTTGTGTGGACTGCACCTCAAGGGATGAGGTGCAGGAAGGCCTTTAGTGTGTGGGGTGGAAAATCCCTGAAGGTTACTAAATGAAAAAAAAAAAAAAATTAGCTATTTCTGTCCTGGATGCAAACACATGTTGGAAGAAAAAAACAGACAGGCTTGTTTGCAAGAACACTCAATACCTGCAAGCTAAAGAGTGTTGTTGAAAGACAGACCTCATGCAAATTGGTATAACACACCTGGCTGAAAAAACACTGGTAATCTCAAGAGCACCCTCTGGATGTGACCCAAAATATAACTGACCATATAGATTGTAAAATGGTGAATATTATTTGGCAGGGGAAGGAGACTTTGCGTAAGTGCAAATGGTGTCGCAGGTTGTAAGAAGTTACACATCGGGGGACCTCTTTTAAAACACCGTGTCTCTTCCCCTGCTGTTACAGCGGGACACTGAGCTTTCCCAGTTTAAGCAAGGATTTGGTCAAATGTTGGTGGGAAGGTTCAACTGACTTCACTTCAAGGGGCTTCCAGGAGATGTCTCTACCTTCCCGTCGCATTTTTTTCTTGCTCAGAAACCAATTAATGTCATTTTCTGTGCTAGGCTCCACCATTGTTTAAGCTAGCTGAGGATGTGCATATGCAGAGGGGTCTCCCTTTGCAGAGGTATTCACTGTGTTGAGGGAGTTGCGTTTATGTGTCAAAATCTGTCTGCCAGAGCTGATAATAGTCATGTTTTACACTGCTCACCCTTATCTACAACTTCAAAGTGAGAGAGCGGAGACATCTCTGCAGCTGTTTCAGTACTTTCAAAGACTTCTTTCTTCTGGGGTTTCTTTGTGGACCCATTCATGGCTGCTTTCTTATATCTACTAGTTGTGTTGAAGAATGTAAGTACTTTGTTTTCAGATGTCACCTGTTTTATAAAACATATTTTTACATGATCTTTGCCTGCTGGGTTTTCTTCCTTGGGTTCACTGCAGCTGCTTCCCATATGAAAGCACGTGCTTGTTCACCTGTGTTCAATGTCTGCAGCTCTCCTTCACGTGCTGTAGGTAGAAGTCACAACTGATAGATTCAGTTTGGTGCTGAATTATTCTCCTGTTTAAAATTATTTTTTTGGATGTCTGATGCTAGCATATTGCATGTACTGTGATTAAACTACAACTTTTTCTAATTTGCATTATATGCTAATTCATTAAAGTTGGGGAAGAATTGCATTTAGCATGGTTTGCATAAGCTCAAGCTGTGAAGGTGTCATTTATTTTTTGACAATTCTCAAATGATACGCATCTCTCCAATCTGATCTTTCTACTCCTTTCTAGAAATATTTAAAGTGCATGAAATACAGGGAAGAAATATCTATAGAGAGCCTACTTTTAGGACATGTTTGCTGGCTGCTAAGGGTAGTGTGGTAAAGTACGTGTGTGGTGTTTTCTGCTTTTTAGACTAAGTGTAGCCCTCTAGCAAGATGGAGGTGTCAGATCAGCACCTTCCAGTCATGAACAATTGCAGAAGAGAAGTGTAAGAGGTCTCTGAACGCTCTTGGTGTCAGGCTCTCGGAAGTCAGTCTCTCCTGTATAAACAGGGGTTGGATCGATATCTTGCTACATAGCAAGCTGGTAGCAAACGAAATTTTAGGTGGGGAGGAAGGATGTTCTCGTGCATTGGATTTGTTTTCATTTTACCGTCACGGTGGGCAAGCAGCTTATCACTGCACCTTTGTCTCTGGTGTGTTCAAGCCCTTTGGTCCAGCCTCTTCCTGTTTAGATTGTGGCTGGGATTTAGGTTTGTGAACTGGTGATATCAACATAATTACAGGTTTATGAGATAACACATCAGATCGTGACTCAGGAGAACTGAACTTGACAGTAACATGTTGCAAGCTTGTCAGAAGATCATTTTACTTCTGTTTTTCCTTCCCTTGCTTTTTGTTTCTAAGGTAAGCTACTGAAGTTGGAGATTTTCTCTGTTAATTTAGAGCTGACTCAACAGCATCTTGTTTCCCTTTTGGGGGTTTAGGTACAGGACCTATTCCCTGTTTCATCTAGGATGATAGAATATTTGGATAGCACAAAGCTTAAATATATTACTGTTGATTGGTACAGGTTTTGAGGTTCTTCTGAGGCTGGTATTAGCTGCATTCCTTCAATCTATGCAGATGTGCTCTCAGTTTGTACAGAGATACAGCAAGGAGCTTTATTTTAGTAGAAGCTTCTGGTCTGATCTTCACGCTTGAACAGCTCCACCACCCTTCTCCAGGTATTCTTAGAGACAGAGGCTGTGAGATGGAGTGTAGACATGGAGACAGGGGAGGAAAATTTCAGTGTTTCAGAGATTAGAGAAACACTAATGTATTTTGTTACAGTTCCTCTCAACAGAACAGATTAAATAGTGTTACCACAGCCCTCGCTGCAGCCATAGAAATGGAAGAACTATTTGGGTTAAGAATTAGAAAGTGTGTTTTCAGAGCTAGTCCATTGTATTTAAGATATATATTGACATATCTATATATCTGTGACATGTATCCTGACAAATATGATGGAGTACAAAAACATATATATTTAGCTAGCCCAACTTCTGCAATTTGATAGCTGTAGTACAGTCCTGGTGGAGGCCTTTTGTCCTTGAGTAACAACCTTTCAGCTAAAGTGAAAAAATTGACTTCTGTTCCTGTGTTTTGCTTACTGCAGACCTGACCTGCTGCTACTTTAAAAATTAAAGATGACCCTGGCAAGGAGCAGTAATGGGATAAGCAGGGGAGCACAGAGACTGTTTTCTGTTCCCAATCCCTGTGATGCTTCTGGAAGCGAGCTATTCACAGGGAGGCTCCTGAATTCATAAATGGAGAGGGTGTTGCAAAAGATGTGTTCAAGTGAAAGGCCTAATAGCAGTTCAGAATTGGTTAATACAGTATCACCTAGTAAAGCACTGTCTGAAATATTAGGTGGTGGAACCCTGAACTGTGCATCCTCAATGTGAGGTGTTCCTTTCCAGGGCTTGTTGTTTCTTTAAGAAGTTAGTCCAAAACCTGGTTCTGAGCTCAGGGAACAAGAATGGGCTGCCAGACAGAAATAATTATTTCTGTGGTGGATGTAGGAGTGGAACAATGAATTCTACAAATTTTCTTGCACCTTGGTATCTGTGTTTCTCTGTGCTTCAAAATCCAGTGTTTTTCTTTCTGCACTGGGAGGTGCTGGCACTGATGGGTCTTGGCACAGGTACAGTTTTGTCTCACATGCTGCCTGACTCAAGCATGGACTGCAAATCTAGTAGTAGCAGTGGTTAAATGCAGACAATCTAAATATCTTGCCTCTTAATGTCTCTGATATCTTGTACACAGAGGTCTAATTGGCCTTCCCAAAGCCCAGATGAGGGAGGGAAGTCATGGGTTTGGATTCATGTGGCTGCTATATTTTGCTGCTGCTTCTTGGTGGCATTTTGTTTTGTCATGGCAGGTCGTGATCTCTTTAGCTCATGCTGAGTTTGTTTTTGACAGTCTTGACTGTTTTACAATATGGATGTTTTGATTCTTACTCACAAGGACCTTTCTTGTGGCTGGATTTATAGCGGAGATCAGGAAGATGTCAGGGCATCAGTAAATATCAGAGGATTAGTAATAGACAAAATGTTGTCAATGGCTAATGTCTAATGAATGTCTTCCTGGCCACAGTAAGCTGGAATTTTCCAAGACTCTGGAAAACTAGGGGCGTTAGGGTGCTCTGCTGGTGTGGTTCTGTGTAAAGGGCGATTCCTGCCTTGTAGAAGTCTAAAAAGGCAAAAGGTGAGTAGCTGCTTCCCTGGCACTATGGTGACCCACTGATTTGCTACTTGTCAGTGAACTGTTAAGAGTTTCTTTTTTACTAGTGACCTGGTAAACTTGATCAACCTTCTCCACGCTTTTAAAATAGGCATGTTGGTTTGATGCTTCCCAGTTGGAGCACGGGGGAAATACCCATCTCTGCATGCTTTCCTTTATCCCCTTGTCTTCATTCTGCACTTTCTAAATTAATTTTTATAATCATCTTTTAAATGATGGAGCTGTTCAAATTAGTTCTTTTAGTCAGAATTACCTGCATTAAAGATCTCCCTTAAAAAGAAAGGCATAAAAGTAATTAATTGCTTCAATTATAATAATGTGGCTTAGCTTGTGGTTTTCTGTTAGAAAAACCTGTTTTTGATAAGTCAGCTGTTCTTAAAAGGGAAAAAATAAAAGCGCTTCAGGCTGGAAGCTGGCATGAAGGAATTTTGAAATAAGGTTGTTCGTTCTGTAATATAACAGAATAAATTAACACCATCGATCCTGGAGCGGTGCCCTGTGCTCGAAACAGCCTGATGGGCAGCGGAGTGCTTGGAGAGGATATTTTTTTGCCCAGTCACAGATGCTTTATATATATGACTTAACAAATATCCTTTGGTTTTTATAAAGCCACACTGGAATTTCTGGAGCCTGGAAGAAAGTCAAAAGGAAGGGAAAACTAAAGGAAAATCCTGAAAGAAGTTTCAAAGCCAGCCTGTGCAGTGTTGGGTGACTGGGTGCCTGGATATTGAAAACCTACTTTGTGTGAGTGGCTGAGGACCCCCCGTGATGGTAGAAGGGGGGACAGGTTGACCAAACACTTGCTTCAAGCCTGCCTCCCTTCACCGGATAACTTTGGGCTGCTGCATCAGAGAGGATCTCCCAGGCTGGAACGGACAGGGAGGTGGCACAGGGTGATGCTCAGGATCGCAGTGCTCTGCTCTCCTCTTTCTGCTTTCCTTCTGCTGCTTGGGGACTGTTACACCTCCCTCTGCCTTCTCGCCCTGCACTTTTTGTGCTCCGGGCACGGCTGCGCCCCGGGTGCTGGGGCTCGGTGGGCACCCGCGCTAGCAAAGTGGTGCTGCTGCTTACTGAGTGATGTCCTGCTGCAAACCCAGATGTTGGGGCTCTAACGTGTCCGATGAGGCATCCGTGGGTTTTACATCTTACTGCTTTTAAGTGGTGCCAGAAGTGTACGGGCCTCTTATTCCAACCCAAACACAGGGATTTTAAAAGGCCAACTGATTTCTTGTTGTAGTTAATGGGCTGTATTAGGTGTACTGCGGGAAGTGGTTCCTGATTGTAAGAACATCCAGTATGAAAAGCTTGGGCAGTTCTGTCCACTTTGCTTGATGTGTGTGCAATCATTGCAGGCAGAGGAAAGCTTGCAGTAAAAGTCTTTTGGTCTTTCTGAACTCAGATAATGCATGCTCTGGTTTGAGCTTCATCTCCAGTCTAAAAAAGAAAAAGCTCATAAGCATCTATATTGTCACAGTTTCTCTAAAAATAAAAACAGAAAATGTTTAAGCAGGAGGGTCTGTATATTGCTGCTCGACATCTGTCTGCCTGTCCCCACTGCCCCCTCCCAACAAGAAACTCTCAAAAGTAGGAGGACCTCAAGTGACTATTGTTAAGAGCATGTTGTCATTGATTTTTTTTGTTTTCTTAAACCTCCTAAGGAACTATAGATTTTTAGCATGAAATTAATATATTGGAATTTTTGTGGGAAGAATAAAATACTCATTAAATTTTGCAACCCTGGATTATGTACAAAATGGAGCTTGCAATTAAAATTCATTTTGAAGCAAGTTAATGGAAGTTTTGTTAATGTTTAACATCTTTATTGGTGTCATTCTTTGTAAATTTGAACTAATTGAGTCCAATGGGACAAAGTAATAGATTCTGCATTTGCTGTGGATGCCAGTGCTCGCTTTATTTTTGATGCTTTTCCTCTTTCTTTGTGCAAATTCTGATTTTAATAAGTTGCCAAAAAAGTAACTGTTTTGCTTTTTATGCCAAATTATCAAGAATCCGTCTTCCTAAATCTCTGAAAGACTGCAATGAATCTTTGGTAAAGACTTGATGCTTGCTTACCTCCACTAACTCCAAGATGTTTGCTGCTATGAAGTTCAGGAGATTTCAAATCTGGATTTTTAAAATTTTCTTTCTAAACATTCTGTTAAGACAACTTGCAACTGCTCTGGGCATGTAAAAGTCTCAGATGGACTGGAGGCTGTATCCTGACGTTTACACTGAAGTTCTGAGGTTTCCTTCACTGAAACATAAACCAGTGTGAAATGTTTGGAATTGTGAATTCCGTGTTTCTTCCTCTCCTTAAATATTTTTCTGGGATCCTTTTCTTAAGCAGTTTATAGGTAGCAATAGAAGTAATGGAAAATATTTCCCAGTATGTGGCTGCCATAATAAATCTGAGACCAGAACCTGACCTCGGCAGAGCTTTGAAACTCCCTTTGGCTTGCAGGTTAGAAGATGTCAGCCTTTGCAGAGTTAGTGGTTTGTAAGACTCTTCCCAGCAAAGTCGTATTGAACTAAAGTTCAATACAATCAAGTGAGAATATCTTTAACGGGCTGCAGGCTCTGCTACCGTGGCTGCACCAAGCCTCTAACGCTATAAACTATGTAGAGCTTGGAATAGGCTGTTAATGGCACTTTATTGATTGAGGGGTAGAAAGTTCATCTAAACTGTGGATAATTCTGGTAATTTCCTTGCAAGTTTGACTTCTGTGTAGCTAGAATTTCTGCACCAAGCTTTGACTTACAAGTAGCAATGCTAATAAACATGTTAATGTACGTTCCTGCTTTCAGTTGTAAAGCTGCAAGGTTTCTTTGTAAGGCCACTTGCTATGTCAGTTCTTCAGATCCCTTGGCTCAAGTTTAACATTGAACTCCTGCAAGGGAGATGCTCGGGTCCTCATAAAGCAGATTGGGATTTCACAACGTTATAGACTGGCTGCAGCCTAGGATGTTGTTGGTCTGCTTGCTGCAAGGTGACACAGCCTTGTCCACCAGGACCCTCAAGTCGTTCTCTGCAAAGCTGCTTTCCAGGCAGTGAGCCCCCAGCCTGTACTGATGCACGGCGTTACTCCTCCCCTGGGGCAGGACTTTGCGTTTCCCTTTGAACTTCATGAGATTTCTGTCTGCGCATTTTGTCAGCCTACTGAGTTCCCCCTCCAGGACGGCAATACACCCATCTGGTATGTCAGCAGGTCCCTGAGTTTTGTGTTGTCTTCAGGCTTGCTGAGTCTGTGCTTTGTCCCATCAGCCAGGTCATTAACGAAGGTATAAAACAGTATTGGCCCCACATTAACTATTGTGTAATGGTAGGTTGGTTTTTTTTTTTTCAATAAAGTGGACTCTTAATGTCTGCTGCCTTTCTCTGAATGCTGTCATAGTCTGTTTAATTTCAGACTGAAGCATGTGTTTCAGGATTTCTTATCTGATCAAACACTTGGAAATACAGAATGATAGGCAAGCGTGGAGCAATCTGCTCCGGTGACACAATTCACATCAGCTGAGGAGACCGAGCGGAAAAGATGCAGATTGATCTCCTCTGAGAATCTGGAAGAGGAAGAGAAACTGTTATAGCAGCAAAGAGCACACAGAAGGCAGGTTTAAAAAAATAAATAATAAAGTAAAACCCACTGACAGTGCTTTCAAGTAGTCAACAGTTTCTGCAGTTGGAATATTTCATGTTGTGTGAAGGTCACCCACACAGACTTCTTAAAAGGGACGTTTTGCCCTTGTACAGTTCTTATTCTGCTGTCTTGGCAACTTTAATATGTCTGCTCAGGTGTTACAGGCCTCTTCATCTTCCAGAGAAAGCACCTTGAGTAATACCCAACACAACGAGTGTTTGTGTTGGTCACTGGAGGGAAGAGACCGGCCCAAGGTCCTGCAACAAACCTGTGGCGTAGGCGAGTTCTGACGCTCAGCCCACACCAAGCTCTTGCAAGAGCTGTTGCCATCTGATAAAGCTTCTCTCGAGTGCAGCGAGGAAGGATTAATGTGTTTGTTTTGTCTTAGCTGTGTTGGATGCAAGGCAGCGTTTCATTCAGCATCAGGATCAAGTCAAGCGGTGAAGTCTTCATTGATTTCTCGAGGAACGAGGTCGTCCTGGGGTGTGTTTTTGCCCCTTTAAAATGTAACCCTTGCTGAAACCAAGTGGGTTTTGTGTTCTTCTCTTCATGCACATGTAGTAGCATCCTCTAATGCTAGTGGTGTTCACGTGCATGTGCCTGGAAGAGGAGTGAATATCTTCACCCTCCTGATCTAGTCAATATGGTGGGTCATCCAAATAAATGAATCAGCAGTAATAGGCGGTTGTTAGATTACAGCTTTACCATCCCCGTCTCAGTCAAGTCCTACCTTACAAGCAACCACTGTGACTCTGCAGCTGATACTTAATTTGCAGTTGCTGTTGAGTAAGTTCTCCAGTGTCTCGTAAATTCACAAGTAGGTATTTATATATTTAATTTATTAATATTTACTTAAACTTCTGTGAGTACTTTTTTGTTAGTTGCTGTTCTAGGAAGCATAAAACTTCCTGCAGTGGAAGTGATGGAAGATATACTTTAGCAAATCAAGCAATTTATTACGCATTTAATATTATCGTAACTGGTGGTTGTGGTCTCCTAAATAGTAGTCTGAAATTTTTACTTTTCATGTAGAAAAGAAATTAATATTTTAACCATATTGTGCATGTTCATATTCTGTGGTATTTTATGCATAGTATCACCCCCTAGAGAATTGCAAGTCTCGTCTCTCTGCCCGATTGAACATACCTGCTGTGGTTTTATGTGAGGTTAGGAAGAGCACAAGCAAATATTTATTTTATCAATCTAAATGATGAACTCTGGGAAAGACAAAATTGGGTCTGTCAAACTGCTGCTCTAATTGTACTTCTGATAACTTAGCACCTGCTTTTTTTAGTAACTGGTATCAAATAAAAGAAACAGATGGGTTTGTAGTTCAGTGGGATTGGCACACTTTTGAAGACCTGTTTCATTATCTTCACTCAGATTTGGAATTAAGGTGCTCTCTCACCAAGAACTGCAAGGTCAACAGGCGTCATCCATGCTAAATACGTGACCTTGTTGGAGGGAGGGCGAAATGGGGAAGCTCATAAAACAGTGTTAGCTACCATCCGCAAACCAGGGCTCCGCTGTGCTGAGTGCTGTACCGGCATGCAGAGAATGAGTTTGTTATTGCAGTGATTTGTGATCTAAATCAAAGTTAACAAGGGTGGCAGGATGTACTGCCTCTCAAATCTGTACAGATGGGTATGTGCTCTGTAATGCTCAATCTGTGCTTTGTTGCAAGATGGACTTAAAAGCAGCAAGCTGTTGCTCTCTTCACCACAGTCCTGGTATTTTTTAGCTTTTAGTAACTTGGTGGCTTTTCGGTCACATTAAAATCAAGCTGTGAACAAAAGCGGTTATTGATTCTTTAAAACAAAAAGGTTCTTTGCCAGTTGAGCAAAGAACACACTTGAGTTTCTGATTTTTGTAAGAGGGTTTAAGTTGTAACATCTCAATGAACTCGTGGCAGGGCCCTTCCTACAAAGTCTCGAAGTAATAACAAATTAAACTGTTCCTGACTAAGCAGAGTTTTGGGAGAGGTCTCTGCTAGGCTTGCCTGACTCAGGCTGCCGTGGATTGTTCTCAGAACCCCTTTTGGGTGGCCATCAGCTGCTGGGAGCAAGGAAGAGAGAAGAGGCCATCCCTCTGAAACTGCCCAGGCTCAGGGCTGCTTTTTGCTGTTCGGCTGGGGGGGATTTACTGGGGTGACTTACCACCCTCTGGGGACACCAATGCAGCCAATGGCTCACTAAACTGCACTGTAGTTGGCATGAGGTTTTGCTGTAATTATTTAATCTTATGTTCTTTTAATTTCCTTTAACTCTCTGAAATGTGAATAAGGCTAATAACTTATTAAATGTGCTGAGGGATGCCAAATCTTTTCAGTGATGCATCTGCTAAACCAAAAAAAACCCAACCCCCAAGGCCCCAAACAAGTGCTTTCAAAGGCTTAACTTCATGTCTAGAAGGAATTGCAGTGTTTCATTTCTGGGTTTTGTTTTGCTTTCAGTCCCAACCTGTGTGATACACCCAGTGTATCAGTAAGTGTATCTGTGACTTCTCGTGGCTGCCTTACAGAGCAGGTAAGGTGACGGTGTAGAAGCATTACTGCAGAGAACAGCTACTAAATAAATCTTCTATTCAGAAATACTCTAGTGCTTCCACTGCTATCGCTGTAATATGAGAGCTGTTGGACTATGTCTCCTACGCACACAGAAGAAAATTGCTAGCGTAAGGAGAGAAGAGGCTAAATGAGGGAGGTAGGATGAAGTGCCATTGTTCCCATTTAACAAGTAAAAGAAGGAATATCTACAGAGATAGGCTTTTTCTGTATCCAACAGAAGTATTAACTGTAGCATCAATGTCTTCTTACTGCTATCTTATGCTTTTGTGTTCTGATTGGTTTGTTCTGTCTTTTTGTTTGGGGGTTTTTTTGGTGGGTTTTTTGTTGTTGTTGTTTGGTTTTGTTCTTTTTTTTTTTTTTTTTTTTTTTTTTTTTTTTTTTTTTGGACAGCAGGGGGAGTACATGAAATTTTGGCTTTGGGGTTTGTTTGTTTATCCAGACTTTGAAGTCTGACCAGAGTGTGTAATGTATCTGTGATCCAACATGTGCAAGTGCCGCGCGGTGTGGCTGTGGTGACAGATGTGTGTTTGTGCCCCTGTTCAAAGCACAGGGAGGTGGATTTCTGAAGGCTTTGGATAAAGATCTAACACTTCTGGCTCTTCTCTCTCACTCTGAAACTCAACCCCTTTGAAGCCCCCACGTCGAGATGGCCGGGAAAGCAAATTCTGTCTCTTTGTCAGCTATCCAGATGAATCTGTTTAGCTGGATTGAAGGAAAGGTAGTCCAGCTAATTTTCTCCCACAGAATTTACGAGGTATTCTTCACTCTTCTTTCCCTCAGCAGTGACAACACAGGTAGCATTCTGATAAAAATTATATTACTAGATCTCTTACAATGTCATTAACATTAGTTTTGAGTACATGAAAAGTGCACGGAGGCTTGCCGTGAGCCTAAATGACTCCAATACTGGAAGAAAACATACGCTTCAGTTAGAGTTTCATTGCACGCTTTCACTACAGTGTGGAAAGTAGATGAAGGAACCTACGCCAAGCCTCCAAGATATGTTCCCCCTATAATAGACGTATTAATTGTTTACGCCCCTTTCTCTATTAGTTGCCCACAGGCTCTTCAAAGACTATAGCTTCCTTGCTGCTACTGTAAGGCATCTCCAAAAGTGTTATTTTTCATTGTTAATGCTTAGCTCCAACAATTATTTTCATCTATAGTCTGTATGCCATTAGTGTGAAAACAGATACAGGTGAAAAACAATACACTTGAAATTGGTAGAGTTTTCCAGGCTTTCCTGTTTTCCTCTCAGTAAAAGATTTCCCACTGCAGATAACTGGAATTTTATTGTATATTCTGAGCTGGCAATCAGGGTTGTCCTTCAGCCTCTCAGATTGAATTTCAGCTGAAGAGGCTGGTAGAAATAGCCATACTGGGAGTTTATTGGAGTGTGTGTTTGCAAAGAAGTGTATGTTTTGAGGCAGTGCTGCAGGTATTTGAAGACATTGCTCATGAGCAGACTATGATGTGCTAAATTGAGTGGAACCTGTGTGTCAACTTCACAGAGCATGATTTTGCCTGAATCCCAGTTGTTTATCAAGTATGCAAGTTGAGGAATGGAAGACACAAAGATTTCATTAGAAGTATAATTGGATGGGTAATATCTTGGGCCTTTTTGATGCATCTTTTTTAACCACTTCATATTTGTCATGTGCCAAAAATAGCTGCACAGTCTGCTGTGGCCATCACTAGGGCAGCTGGGAATAGATTTTAATTGATGGATACTGTCAAGCTGTTAGCGGCCATGCAGTCATGAGAACCATTAAAGTGATATTTCTTGTCCCTGCTCACTTAAACACTCTGCTACCAAGTCATAGCAGAGTATTATTTTTTTACTTAATATTGTCAGTATTTGTACTGATGGCTTACTAGGGCTGTACCCTAGATTTTTAAGTTGCCCAGCAGTGAGAGCTGCTGACCACTGACTTTATCTCCAGGTATTACAGTAGATGGTGGTAAGACCCTAACAAAATCTGGTGTATGGAATAATAAGGGACAAGCACATCTTTGGGTGTCTAGTTTGCTTGTGACTTTTGGAGCTGCAGTGTTTCCCTTGGTGCACATGGAAGGTAAGAAGGTGGCATTTGACTGCGGTACTCTGATGTGTCATGCTGAGGCCATGCTCCGTCATGGACAATGCGGAAATGTTTTGGAGTGTTCCACTTATTATTGAGTCTTTCACTGTTTCCTTTTGTGTGTGTGTGCATTATGTCAGGTAGAGGAACTGGTTTTGAAGCCTTGGCTTGAGAGGAGACTGGTTGAACCTCAGCACTTTTCAGCCTGAAATGGAATTTAAACTTCAGAAAAAACTGGCCAGTAAACCCAGGGCAAGGATGTGGGAAAAGACAGCAGCAGCTTCATATGCAAGGCAGCATTTAAGTATGAGTGCTATTCCTGCTCTCTCCTGCTAATCTTTCCCTTTAAAAAAAGAAAAAAGAGAGAAATTTCAGAAGTGCGTGAGTAGGGAGCAGAGTGTCAGAGGCTGTGCTTGTGGACCAGACAAGTTGGCAGAGCATTGGGCTTGTATGAGATGCAGGGAGAAAAGACTTCAGAGAGCCTAGAAAGCAATTGACCTGCTCTCCAAAGTGCAAACTTTGCACGGATGTCATTACGAGCCAGATAACCTCTTACCCAAGCAGTGCTTGCTGGTTATTTCACTTTAGCTGTTATATAGCATGAGCCATGAGCCTTTCTGTAACAGACTTAGTCTTCTGGATCAAATTCAGGCTGCTCTTTGGTTGAGTCAAAGGAAGAAGGTTGAGACAGAGTTGTTTAAAGAAGAGAAATAGGTGCTGACCCTTGTGTGGAAATGGGCTGTGACTCTTCCTTTAGGAACCTGTAGCAAGGCTGCGTTCAAGAGGAGAAACCTGTCTGATGCAAGTCTCGGTCCTCCAGTCCTTCAGTGGCTTCAGGTACCTGTGCTGGTTTTGGGTCTGAGTTTGTGCACCTTCCCAAGGCTGACCTGCAGAGAGTTAGCTGTTAGTTATTCCTGTCCTCTGAGCAGAAACTGCCATCCCCTCTGAATTATGCTGCTGTTCAAAAGGTTGAAAGTTGAAAACAACAAAACAAGCAAGCTTATTTCCATTTAATTCTTTAGATCAGTTGTGTAGGAGAACCCCTGCAATTTCAAGTTGCACATTGCATATATATTAATGTGCTATATTAATATACTAAGTTTTATATCATTAGTTGATAATCTCCCTGAACAGGGCCCAAGACCACAGAGACAGGGTGGATGGCTAAGAGTTTGCAGTTTCCTTTGGCATGTTAGCTATACCGGTGTCAAAAACCTCTGGTGAACCTCTCCAGAAGGTAGGTATGTTCACTGGAGGCAATTGGCAGCTGCTCCTCTTCACTTCCAAACCTTGCCAGCGTTGGGGACCAAATACCGGTTGCGGAGATGACCCATCCTAACCAGATGCCTGTCGACACGGTGCCGTCCGGCAGGTCTTTGTGGGAGGCTGCCTACACAAACTGGGAGCAGGGTGCCATGATTCCCGCACCCTCCTCCCGGCTGAAGTGGATCAGAGGCTTCCAAGCTCGAGCTGCTCACTGGTGCAGGGCAGCAGCAGAATGTAGGTTGGCAGCATTGCTCTGTCCTACTTAGCCGCTCGCCTCCGAGGCATGTACGGCGTGTGCTGTGGACGGGACCCATGGGCCAAGCGGGTCACCAGCTAAAGAGCCCTGGCAGCAGCGGAGAGCCTTGTGTTTCCCCTGAGGCAAGTCTGTGTCAGTTGTTTTCTCTGGCTCCAGGACCTGCTGCGTTAGAGGACCAGAATTCCTCTGTTGCAGAAGGAGCATGTTTTAACTCATGATTTGGAGGAGAGAGGAGGTGCAGAAGACTCATTGCTATTTTCTTTGTGGATAAGCAGGAAACATCCATCTCTAGGCTGTACAAGCCTTCCTGTTGCCATCAATATGGAGCCAACTATTAATTCTGAATTATTGCCCTGTCTAAAAAATTGTGGTTATCTAGCGTTTGCAGTTATTTTACTAAGGCTTATGAACTTCAGAAGGAGCTGCAGTAGTTGTACAAGTGATGAGATGAAATTGCAGAGGGTCACAGTCTTATCAGCAAAGCAGACCATCAAAGTCTTCATTTCCTCCTTTATGCTTGGATATTTTTCTGCTGTGAGCTCCTTTCCTGGCTGTTTCTGGCTCATGCCCTGACCCGTGCTTTTCTCTTTTGTTTTTTCCTCCTCAGCTGTGCAGCCCGCTCTTTGTACATTTCTTTGTCTTTTTCTGGCTGTTCGTGCCACATTGTCCCTAACTTCTTGACAGTTTCTACTGCTGTCCAGTATGGATTTGATTTCTGAAGCCCTGGACGATGCTGTGCCATGAAGAGAAAGAAAGGAGGTAGCGACTGCTTCGCTGTAACGAAGCGAACTCTTTTCCTTTGCCATGTTCTCTGCCTTTTCCTCACTTCCCTTGGACGACCTGATCTTCTCCCCTTTGGGTGTTTTGGCTTGTGGTGCTTTGCCATCTCTTCATGCTTCTTCCTCTCCTTCCTGGACGTGGTTTTTCGTGTTTCTGAGCGTTTCTTTGAAATCCCTTTGCTAGTTGCAGGCTTTTGGCTGGTGTTGGCCTTCTTGATGGTGATGTAGAACAGCAGATGAGCAATGCGCTTCCCCCCTTGGAGTTTACGAGCAGACTGAGCCATGGTGCGGTGAGCTGGTGCCCGTGACAGGGCTGAGCCGGGCTGTTCTTGCTGCTTTGTGCAATGGAAGTTACTTTTCCCGCATGATGGTGAGGAGGAGGAGGAGGAGGAGGCGGCTCTGCCGGCCGGCAGGGTGGCTGCTGGAGCGCGCTGGGATGAGTGGTGGTGACGACTTTATGCAGTTATGACGCAAAGTTCCCAGAGCCGATCGGTTAGGGCCGTATCTGCTTCCTGTAACTCTATTGGCTAAGGGTTAGGATGAAGTCATAGCTGTGATGATGTAACAGCTCTTTGCTGGTTTAGGATTCCGTTCCTCCCCCGGCGCTGGGATTTAGCTCCATTTAATGCACAATATCTTACAAATGTGTGTAATACCCAAGGAGATAACTGGATGCCTCTAATTTTTTGTCATGATAAAATGTGAAGCTGCTGTTAGCTGCTGAGAGGTGGCAGCTCATAATGTGAAAATGGTTTAGTAGCAGCCCTAAAAATAATTGTATGTGACAGCTGTTTCTTGGTTCCTGTCAGGATAACTACTGTAATTTAAATCTGCAGCTCTTGGACTACATGTCTAATTTATTTGGGTGGACTTTTCATTAATTTGAAAGGTTCTGAGGGTTTAAAAGCCTTCATTAATTACATTTTAGTAAATGAAAGTGTAATAAGGTTCTGCAGGTTTGTGTGGGAATAAAAGAAAGAAATTTCCCATGTTTTGTTTGCTTGCTTTTAAAAGGTTAAATCAGTTGTTCCCAGGAAATGGCTAGCTTTTCTCTCCTTTTCAGGATTCTTGTGACTAAGAACAAGAGTATGAATAAAACAAATTGAAATTTTGACCATTCATTGCAAGTACGAGATGATTTATTGAAGTTCCCAGTAGTGTTAAATATTCATATGTAGTGGATTGCGTAAGTATTAAATTATGAAACAGACCCTACTTCTGTAGAACTTGTCTTTCTGAAAGATAAAGATGGGGGAACAAAAGACTGGAAGTAGGGAGTTATCCCTGTATTACACATGGATAACTTTTTTTATTGCATAATTCCGTTGCAACTGGTAGGACTTCTGTAATTGCTGGGCTGTTTAATTATGTTAGAGCTAGGGGCAGATGATTTGTCAGGCTATGTAGAAGCTTGTGGCAAAAGCAAGCCTAGACAAAATACTTCAATGTGATGGTGCTTTTGTGCTTGTCTATTCCCCTCTGTGTTTACTCTCAGTTTTCAAGTGACCCCACAATAGTAAATAAAATTGGAACAAACTCAGCCTGTTTGTAGTACCATAAGGCTTGCTCCTTTCATGTCATGGCTCTTTTTTGCTTTTTCTGTGAGCGGAGAGGGTTATTTGCATTCCATTTATCTATCCCACTTTCCCTTCCGTTTTTTCTTTTGCTCTCAAAAGGGAACCTGCATTTGTGATTATTCTGGGGCAATGAAATAATTTCATTACAGCATTCAGAGGTCTCTTCAGCAGGTGCTTTATTATCTCAATAATTCAGCCTAAGAGACTTTTCAGATTCCCCAATTCCCAGAGTTCAGGAGCTACAAATAAAACTCTTTTGCTTTTTCCCCAATTTGGTTTATTTAGCCTCATTTATCTGTGTTCTTTCTCGATCTTCCCCAGGAATTTCATTTAAATGTGGAATTGATGATATTCAGTAAAATTGCCGTAAGGAGTGCATTGTGTTAAAATGCACATGAGACAGTGTGTGTCCCACTTGGTTTAGGTCATTTATAAAATTCACTTTGAATTGAGGCCATTAATCTGAACTCAGTAGAATGTTTGCTCATGTCCCTGAATTACCTACATAATTCATCAAAATAGGCCAACTCTGTTCAGATAAATCCTGGGATTGGAGTGCTGGAATAAACACAGGTCAGTGCCGGTGTGGGGACGCAGCCATCCATCTTGTCTCTCTCTTCTCCAGCGTGGAGAGGTGTGGGAGGGTTTAATACGCTGCCGCTTCCATGAGGCCTCTGTGGGCAAATATACTATAATAAAGTAGCTTTATTACTGCAACTTCCTCTAGATTCGAGGTTTTTCAGGTGGAACAGTAATAGTTAAGAACAAATCAATTGTGGGCAGCAAAGGCCGGCAAAGCCTGACCTGGGATGCGCTTGCGTCTCAGTGTTTGTGCAAAGCTTTTCCTACGGACACCGATCTTCTCGCTGGGGTCTAATGGCGAAACCTTTTCCTCGGTGGCACGTTGAGCATCTGCCCTCTGCTACGCAGCCTGGTTTTTAGAAACTTAGAGGAGCTTTTAATGCCTTCGAACCCTCCAGCCTCTGGGAAACATGGCTGGGGTTTGTCAGTGGAACCACAGACCTGGTTTCTGGTTGCAGAAAGCCAATGTAGAAGGCTTGTGCTCCATCTTGACTCGAGCTGCAAAGTTTGTGTTATTGGCTAAGTCTAAAGACCGAACTTGCTGGTGTCTACTAAATACAGATAGCGTCATCCTTCAGAGCAGACCCTTGAACTCAAGGTCGTGTTCTTTACTGAGCACCGAGGAGGCAGCGAAGCTTGACTGGGTCTTTGTCATCGGCTCTCCTCCTGCTTCTGTAGGGGCAGAGACTTCACAGCTGTCTGCAACTAATCCCTCAGACGGGGAGGAAAGTTACCCTGGGAGAGCAAAGAATATCTTCTCAGTGGGGTTTTGTGTGCTTCACCTTGCGTTGGTTGAATAACATTGCTGAGCACTGAGGAACTTGGCCATCGGTACATGTTTCCAACCCTGCGATATCCTGCTGCACCCCTTTGTTAAACGGGCTTTTGGCTGTGCAGTTATGTGGACAGTGAATTCCAAGCCTGGAGATCAGATTAATTTAATAAAATTTGTTTTAAATATTTTTTATACAAATGTCAGTAGTTGGGATTATCCCGTTAAGAAATGGAAGCACTACCTGATGAATGACAGCCTATAAAACAGTCTGAAACAGACCCACACCCTCTCTAGAGCGTTCCTGTGTGTAAAGCATGTTAATTGAAAACTGTTAATGCATTTAATATATCAAATTTGAAATAAAGATTTTTTTTTTTAAAAAGTGTTGGGGAAAACCAAATAATGAGCAGTTTCAACATCTTCACGTTCCCTGGTTCAGTCTCCTGCAAGCAGTTTATCTGTTGGAGGTGACAGCTTGATGTTCCTACAGTGTGGTGTCTGTTCAGCCACGTGCTGTATCTCACTGTCCACAGCTTGGCTTTTTCATTGAGCTACGGAAAACATATTACACTTGTCTTAATGCTTCTGGAGTTGACTACAGCTAGGAATGGTTGCAAGGTTGTTGCTACCCCCCCCCTTCCACTGCTGTCATATATGATAAGTCAGGAACATCACAATAAAGTAAAAAGAGTTATCTGATATGAGTTTATAGGGAGCTATAACTTCAGAATGACTGTCCCTTCCTGATAACACAGCAAGGTACATTGATTTTGCTGTGCGTTTTGCTGAGGGAAACTCATTCCCCCACCTGTGGGATGGGGGAAAGAATCAGAGAGTAAAAGTGAGAACTTGTGGGGTGAGATAAGGACAGTTTAATAGGTAAAGCTAAAAGCCACACGCAAAGCAAACCGAGGAATTCATCCACCCCTTCCCATGGGCAGGCTGGTGTTCAGCAAAGCAGGGCTCCAGCATGTGTAATGGTGACTTGGGGGACATTGGGAGTGATGGCATTTGTCTTCCCGCTTCCTCCTCCTTCTCCCAGCTTTATATACTGAATGTGATGTCCTGTGGTCTGGAATATCCCTTGGGTCAGTTGGGCTCAGCTGTCCTGGCTGTGTCCCCTCCCAAATTCTTGTGGCCCCCCCCCGCCCCAGCCTCCTTGCTGCTGGGGTAGGGTGAGAAGCAGAAAAGATCTTGCATGTGTAAGTGCTGCTCTGCAGTAAGGAAAACATCTCTGTTTTATCAACACTGTTTTCAGCACAAATCCAAAACATGGCCCCATTCTGGCTAGTATGAAGAAATTATCCCAGCCAAAACCAGCACGTGTGCGTTCAGCGCATGAGTACAGCTGGCACATGAAATGAGATTCTTGAGCTTGAAACCCATTTAAGTGCACTTTGCTCCAAGCTGCCCTTCCCTTTGGCTTGGCTACGAAGACGGTCTGGTGGAAGCTGCTTTGCCTAGTTCTCACAAGTGTCTCCAAGATAAATAAGTGTTGCTGTTCTTATGTGCTCGTGCATAGGTTTCTCAAAGAATTCATGGAAGTTGTGGGAATGAACTCCTACACACTGGTGCTGATCGTTCGATAAGTCTTCTTGTATAAAACGATTTTTAGATCAGTCAGGAAACTGCAAAATGTTTGGGGTGGTGGTATTTTTTTTATCATATGAATACACATAAGGGCATCCTGAAATTGTTCATTAAAGTGGATTTTTGTCCATTTTCCTAACAGAACCTGAACAAGGCCTCTGGCTGTTGTGAGGTCCCTGCTTAGTGTCATTGTCTAGTCAGTGCAGGAGTTAGAAATGTGTCCTGAGCCTGCAGACTACTAATTATGAAGAAAAGAGTTTGCCATCAGTCCTGGCAGAAGAAAAATCTTTGTTGTGGACCTGTTTGGATTTCCAGTGAAAAGTAGAATCTATAAAGCTTGTATATAATACATAATACTGTTTCTTTATAACACATAGTACTGTTTCTCTAGTATTTGACGTTTCATTTAAAAACAAAACCCCCCAAAAACCCTCACAGACTTTGGCCACTGAAATGGCTCACTCATCCAAGACCTTACCTCTCTGCCTATTAGTTAATGAGTGTTGATTAAGGTATGAAATTGGTTCCAATTTGCCATGGTAGGTGAAAATTTCGTGCTGGAAGGAATAATGTAAAAGGCAACACAGAAAATTGACAGAAGTCGAAGACTACATGAATTGCAATTAATGTAAAGGTAAACCTATTGCCAGAGTGCTTCCAGCAGGGCTCGAAGTTACTGCCTCATCAGCAGTAATGTTTGCAATATACATTAGCTGTTAATTTGAAGTAACAATTTTTTACTGTTTCTTTAAAAAACTGGAAAAAGCCCCTTGACAGAAACTATCAAGACACAAAAAAGCAGGAAGATGAGAAAAATGTCACTGCTCATAATGATGTTAATTATAAGGTAAATGAATGTTGACATTTGAGAGTTCAGCTGAAAAGATCAGACATGCACTAAGGTGTAGAGGATCTATGTAAAGGATGATGTAGAGAGAAGAAAAATTGTGTAATGTCTGAAAGCTTACCATTTATATAAGAGCAGAAGAAAGTAAAAGGTTCAGCACTATCTTTGTTGGTTCTCATAATTATACAGTGTGAATCTAGAGATACTTTTAAAAGCTTCATGTCTTGGAGTCTTTCTTAGTCTGATTTGTGATTGCAGAAGAAGGTCCCAATGTGGTAATATTATCTTAAAAGTCACAAGGTAAATAGAAGTAATATATTACCTTTCATAATCTGATGATATTTTGGTGAATGTTTTGCATTTATTAGAGATGCAGTATTTTCAGTTGATAAAGCTAAGGTCAGACTTAATCAGAATAGCTCCCTTTTTAGCTGAGATGTGCACATGGGTTCTTTTAGCAAAATATCGGTGCATAAGCTATTTCTATGGTGGCAAATACTGCTGCCTTTCCTTGTACACAGAAGCGAGCAAAGCAAACACAAACAGGAATAGGACACATTCTTGCCACTTTTTCCATTTTCTTCTTTTGTTAAGGTAAAGCAATTTCACTCTAGTCTTGGAAAGTGTCAGCCATCATCATCATGCCTTAATTCCAGAGTCTGGGAGACTTGATTTTTAGCTTTTGCAAGCTGGAGTAAGCAGCACTTACTCTGAGGAACAAGTGAAATTATGTGCTAGCATGCCTGCCTTCAGCAGAGCTGAGGGCCATCACAGATGGGGGTTTTTCTGGTTGTTTTTTTTTTTTTAGTCTCCTTTTTCCTGCCATAAAATTGGGAGATCAGTATGCTCTTGTTGCACCTGGCAGAAGGGCTGTTTAACCAGGGGTGCTGGTGGTTAAACAGCTTTAAGACCTTTGGCTGCCAGACTATCAAAATGCAAAGCACCAGTGTTAAAGTTGCAGCGGACATTGATGCTGTAATGCACTGCCTCTGCGACTAGGTCGCAGGAAAATCCTATCTATTGAGGTGCCTTGTCCTTGACCTGCTAACTCTGTATATGGGCCCAATTTATCCCCTTTGCATGCCCTGTGAAGTGTGTGCTTTCAACTCTCCTCCTCCTTTTTTCCCCTTTATTGTCCTGACTGTGGCAAGCAAAGGTGACTGGGAGGAGAATGGTCTCTCATGTGCTGAATTGGCTTTCAAGATGCTTCTAAAAGATGCCAGATCTTCAGCGGCATGTCATAAACTATTTATTTTCTCTATAATTCACACTATGTTGCCTTTTATTTCTGATCCTTTTTAATATGAGTAGTTACTCATGTTTTCCACTTTAATGCAATTATACTATACTTTGCTTTTTCTCTATTCCAGGTAGCTGACAAGCTTGTTCAGCCATTACATGGTATTAAATGAAGTAATTGCAATATTAAGTTCTTTCTTCCATGCCATAAAAAAATGCTATTAAAGAGTAACTGCATGATACCGCCTAGAGAATTGGGTTTTACGCTGAAAGCTCTGTAGGCGCATTTTATTGTTATTGACCTCCCCAGGGTGCCTGGGAGAAGGCAGCAAGGGCTCTCCTGATTTTTTTGACCTCTGCATCTGTGCTCTGAGAGAGGATTGAATGTAGCAGTGGCTTCGCATGGGCTGGGTGGTATCAACTGGGCTGTTCGTTTTTGACTCGCACAAGAATTAAACATCTCCTGCACCATTACGATTTGTCTCCCCCAGACAAGTCTATTTGGCTGATAGCCAGATGAAGGTATTACAAAGCTCTTTCTCTCTTTTAGCCTGGGTTAATTCATGGGAAGATACTCATTTTACTGCATTCTCTTGATGGCGTTACCAAGGACATCATCTTGCCAGCTTATCAGGATCATAAATGCTCGTGACTGTCCCCTGTTCTCTCTCTGGGTTGCTAACATAAGACCATTTTGTGAGGTGATACGCTTAGATGCGAAGCCGATCGCTTACTTTATCATCTTGATTTTGTGGCTGCCTGCGCTTCCGGCGCGTCGGCCATGGGCTCGCACTGCTTGTACTTTGTCACGAGTGTTTTACTACTTTAACCTGAGACACGGCTTCTCTTCACGTGAAGTACAGCTCTGATACCTTACATGTGGGGAAAAATAAAGGACAGACTGCAAAGCCATCTTGTAAGTGAGGGAGAGGGACATCATGGAACTGATAAGCGGTTTATTTTAGAGGAATTATTTTAAATGCTGTATGTAAATGCTGCAGAGCTGAAGTGCTGTGAATCCCCAGATAAGATGCTGGTGGGTAAGATAACAAAGGTTCAAGGAGTACTGATCTCAGGAATATTTCTTGATAGCGGTTGTGTTTGGATTGAATACACTGCCTGTTTTTACTTGATAGTGAGTTCACCTCCCTCTCATGCCCGCTGTGATTTGGATTTTGTATTTTGGTAATATTTGTCAACAGAACAGACAAAATGCTGCTGCCATTGCTGCCTTGATTTTTGTTTTAATGCACCTGGGTTTTGTTGCTACTAAAGACTTTCCTTTCATGAGAGAGTCCTCTACAAGAATGAAGTGAGGGCGTGTAATTTAGTCTTGTGGCTGTAAAAATCCATTCTTGGTTGTACTTGTTGATAATTTAACTGTGACACAGCAAATATTAAATGATGCAACTGCACTTTAATAGAGTTATCATAATGAAAGTTGATATATACCAACAGGTACAGGAAGTTGCTCAAACTGTATGTCTTATGAGCAGTTGTAACAATAGCTTTTTTCCCAATTATTTTCTTATATTGATTCCCTCCCTCCCCAACATTAACAAGATTTACTTTGTTTATAACAACTGCCTTCTCTGTAGTACTTTCATCTACAGTTGTCTAGGGCTCTATAAAATAGTATCATTTTTATTTTAACAGAAGAAAAACTGGCTAGAGGAGAAAGACCTGGAATAGATTGGGTTTGGAACAGGCATAATGTTTAGAGAGGAGAAGGGAAAGATCTCAGTGATGAAGGGTGGATTTCTTCCAAGGAATTTCTAGGGCAGAGCTAAGCCTTCTGTAAGCTGAACATACTTCTGTAGTTGGGGCACTGGTCTTGTCATCAGCTGAGTACAGATGAAACCTTTGGGTACTGGAAGGAGATCTAGGATTCTTGATTTTAGCAAAAGAACAGAAATTATTGCTTGGAACAAAACCAAACCTGTCAATCCTTGATGTTTTCATCTGTCACAGTGGTATCTAGGTACCTAGTGAAATTACTGCCTTGGGGTACCTTTATAGGAGGGCGTGTTTGTACAACTGGATGACTAAAAATAGAGAATGGGGTTTTTAGTATGTGGAAGAATTGCTAGCTTGAATGGCTGTCTGCGTGTGTTTTGTGTGTGCAGTAGCTTGAAAATCTAGGCATCTGGTGAGCTGAATCTTTCAAGGCTCCTCCAATAACCAGCCTTAATCTCATTATACCAAGTGGTAATTTCAGCAGGTTAGCTCTGGTGAGATCTCAGGCTGATGGGGTGATGTTTGGGGGTAATTCCTGTGTAAATTTTGGCAAGCCCCTTGGAAGGTGGCAACTGCACATCTTTCCCTTGCCTCCTCCAGCCTCACCACCGTTGCTGGTCGGACATCGGGGTTCTCCGTGTGAACTGTTTTTGCTGTAATCCAGCAAAAAGGTGTTGGTGTTAAGTACTGCTGTCCCTGAGGGCTTTGTGCAGTGCAGCAGCAGCAGCCAGAACCCTCTCTGCCTTCCAGTCTCACTCCTCAGCGTACTGCTATTGGACAAAAAGGAGCATTTCTACTAGCTGTGACTAATGTTAAATGCCAAGAAGAGTTTTTGGCCTTCCAGCTACTACTGGCTGTTGTCCCTGAGGTGTCCCAGTCAGGAGAAGGTGCTGTAGATACTGGTGCTAGACAGTAAACTGGGGTCCTCTGCATTTCAGGCAGTGCCACGTTGAGTTGCACCTGGCAGGAGATCTTACTGCTCTCTGAATTCAGCCACAGTAGCATCCTAGTACGAGGTCTATGACCTCTCTATCCAATCCTTCCCCCCCCTTCTCTGAGAACACTGATTTCCCCATGGAATTACACTGAAGAGCTCTGGGGAAGTCAGGTCTGTCCAGAACTAATAATTTTCAATTATCATTATGGATGATATAATTAATTTAGACGTAAGGCAACATTTAGTCAACCTTGGCACGTGTCCTCTGAAACTCTTAACCATTCAAGAAGTTTTCCTGTCCTGTATGTTATAGGACTGCACTGGAAGAACAGGTAAAGAGAAGTGAAGCGTATGGAAGTATGTTAGTGGAGGTGTTTGGTCTTTGCTTTTCCTCAGGGTGTCCTGCCTACTGCCGATGGTTAGCTGTGCTCAGGTGCATTTTCAGAAGATGCCATTAGTGGCGTGTGCCTGTGTCTGTACGCAGCCCTGACAGCAGAGTTGTGCAGATAGTCCCTGCAAAGCCATGTTCTTTGTAGACGCGTCCTACACCCAGGATGCCAAGCAAGACTTTCTTGTGTACGTGCCGTGTTTGTGTTTTATTAACCCCAAGTCCTGAGACAGTCTGTAAGGTAAGAAATACACCACGCTTTTTTTTGAGTCTTTTATGTCCTGATACTGTAGGACTCTGGGAAAAAGAATAGCTTTACTCCCAGACAGATAGCAGCTGTTCTTGGCAGAGACTGCCATGGGATTCATGCCAATTAAATCACTGGTACTCTCTCTGTCCAACTCTAGAACAGACACAAGCTAAATCCATTGATATTAAGCAGACAGCATGAAACAACCTAAATTAACAAATCCTTCTCCCTCTTCCAAACTTTTGACTGAGCAAAGTATTTTATAAACATTAGATGCTTTTCACAGGACTGTTGCATAGTTGTACTGTATGTTCTGTACATTAAATGACTTCTAAAAAATTTATTGGTTTACTCCTGTTACACAGCCTGCTATAACCCATTTGTGTGACCTTGGCTAATCCCCTTCTGACTTTACTTGTTTTGTTTGTGGAAGATGTAAGTTCTTCAGGGACGTGGTAGGTTGTGGCACTGTGATTGCTTATTGCCTGTAGCCATGGGGTCTGTCCTGATGGACTGTCTAGATTGTGATAGAAATTGTTCACATTATGGAGATTTTTATGATAATTTTGCAATGTTTTCTTAAATGCAGCTGATTCAATGAGCAAAATGACTTCTGCAGACATGAAATATTCAAGGGCTGAGACCGCTTTACAGTGCTGTGGTTTGCATGATAAAATGACACCCACAACTAGGTGGTTGATGTTACATTCCAAAGTCCATCAAGACCTTTTTTCTTCAAAACCTGCTCATGGCTTTGAGTAATTGGGGGTGATTAATACTGCAACAATAATATCCAGACCTTTCTTCCTCTTGATGAAGTAAGTACCATAATGTCTTTGGCAAGAATGATGCAGTAGGAAAACTTTGATTTGTCTTAAGATGAAAGCATTGCATGTGAAGACTGTAGGTTGGCAAGTCCTGAGAACAAATGCCCCCGTTTATCAGTAGAGGTGATGCGCAGAGAGTGGAAATAAACTGAAATCGGCAGGTACCCAGCGGAGGCCCATGTGTTGGGATTTCTGTAGGACGACTTGGTTCCTGTGCGCATTCAGCCCTTTCTAGGGCTGTGCAAGGGCTGGAGCGCATCACCCGGTGAGGTGTGGTTTCTGGTCTAAGGAGGCAGCAAGCGTCACTGATAACTCGATTAACCTAACTGTAAATATCCTACTGACTGAAGGCGGGAGTACAGTGGCAGGTGGAATTTAAAATGAGTTTGATTTCCTTTTTTGAAAGCTTTCACCAAGGGAAACTCTGAAGTAGTTACTACTGAGTTACTGGATGTGCTGGCATGTTAAGATAGATACAACAGCCCTCACTTTGCTGATGAGAATGTGCCCCTTGATCCTCAGAAACAATGATTTATTTACTGGGATCGAATGCTAGGAATTCTCTCAACAACAAACTATTTTGTTACACCAGCCCCTTGAAAATGGATTTTTTTAAATAATTCACTAAAAAGGGTAGGGACAGGCTCGTTTTATGCTCTTCTGCTCCAATTATTCAGTTGCTTGCTAAGTAAATATACATGATATTGCAAGCACCTTTTCAAAATGTCTCTCTGGACAGGAAGAGCTAAAGCCATTAACGTTGGCTTGGAAAAGAAAGTGTTAGGGTGAGCAAAGGGGGAAAACAAGTCTTATTTCTTCCATAGCTTCATGGACTGAATGTTGCTCAAGGGGCTTGCTTGTCTCTGCTGCTGGATTACAGTAAAGCTCAAGCATTATTTTATCAGTGAATGTAATCTCAAAGCTTCCTGTATGGTTTAAGCAGGTAACTCCTTTTCTTTCTAAGGAGGCAATGAGGACAATGTGGTATTCAGTGCAAAAATGAGAATCTAACTTCATTTGTTGCTTTAGCTGGTAGCTGGCACCTCTCACAGGGCTTTGATATCCTGGCAAAATAAGTATTTATTACTTTGCAGGTCTCGCCTTAAATAGTGTGGTGTAAAATGACAATGTCAAACCAAGTTAAGGATCTGCTTCATTATGAGAGATTTCCCTGCAATAATCCTATATATTATACTTCTGTAGTCACTGTAGAAATTACCAGGGGGACCACTCTGTACGAACGACTGCTTCTTCAACATCATCATTACTGAATCTTTGCTCCCTCATAAAAATTCCACAGGTAATCTTTTTTGTTGCCTGTCTTTTATTTATTAGCATAACCGAGCAACAACAGTGCTGCCCTTCTGAAGAGAAGGAAGATAGTCTGGAAAAGACTTGCTTTTTGTCAGGACAGGATTGATGTACTTGTTGGAGAAGGGAAGAAGCAGCCGAGGGGAGCTGGGGTGAGAGAAGGCTTCATGCGTGATGCCATCTGAGTTGAGCTGGGTCGTAGATGACTGGAAAAGGCCGATGCAGTTGATGGCATTGGTAAATTGTGAGGAGCTCCTGAAATGTTCGGCATTAATATGCTGAATTGGTCTCTGGGTAAAAACAGTGCTGGACCTAGAAGAAATTTGGGACAGAAATATTTTATATGCTATATAAAATACAGGAAACGTGGGAACAAATAAATTGGTGTGTATATATAACTTTTCTAGAACAAGGTCTTATCCCAGGCATGTCTAGACTTTTAAGCAGGTTGCACATGAGAAAAGAGCACCAGATGAGGGCTTGGGGACCTGGGCTCTGGGCCATTGGCCTGTTGTGTCACCTTGGCCGCTTCCCCTTTCAGTGCCGTAGATAATTATATGCTGACCTCTTCTGTGTAAGATAGAGAGATTTACTGGTGGGCTGTCTGTGGAAGATATAGTGCTCCCAGGCCGTTTTTCTGGGAACTGTGCCTAGCTTTTGTTTAATTTTTGCCCAATCCCAAGCACCTTGATCAGAGGATAGGAGTATCAGAAATTAATAAAGTAAACATGTTCACAGTTGGAAACAATCCTTATCTGTATCTTTTTCTCCTCCATTCTGCTCCTTTTGAATTTGATCCAATGTTTGACTTAGCACTGGATTTCCTGCCTTTTATAGCTCTCACTCAGAGCTTTAATAATATTTGATCTCTCTCTTTTTCTGAAGTTTTACTATACAGGACATGTATATTTCAGTTTTATGAATCTTCAGGGAGGCCTCATTTACTGAGTCTGCTTGAATGACCTTGGAGAGTAATTTAATTTTTTTTTTTTTCCCCCACTGCCCCTGCAACCACCTTGCAGGCATAAAATATTAATGGTTTATACTGGAGACAGAGGCATTTTTACTTCTAATAAGAAGGTGCAAAAGGCATTCCCATAAGACAAAGAGGGACTTGCTGGAATGTGCTGCCTTCAGCATGTGGATTATGCCGATGCTGTATCCGCAGTTAGATGTGGATGTGGTTGCTTTTGCACATTGCTGCTGCTGTTAACCGTGGCTCTTGCCATAACTGTGGCATGGTTTTGTTGCAGTTGCATAGGTATGGCGTTGCATACATTTCTCCTGACAATGATACACTGCTGCTGAAGTGTTCTTCCATTAAATTTACAAATTAAATGACTTGCCGTATTTTTGCCTGGAGCT
Source organism: Buteo buteo (assembly GCF_964188355.1). Classification (NCBI taxonomy): domain Eukaryota; kingdom Metazoa; phylum Chordata; class Aves; order Accipitriformes; family Accipitridae; genus Buteo; species Buteo buteo. Next base: position 2,272,932 of record NC_134186.1, read on the forward strand.
TGTGGCTGAAAAGCTGAGACCCTGCAAGTCACAGAGCCTTGTCTCACTGTGAAAGCATCTTCATACAGGTCCCAGGGATCATATAGAAGAGAGCATGAAATGCAGAGCAGATCTGACCCTGAGGTGGGTAACTTGTCATTTTTGTATTCGATGACGGCTTATGATACGGTGCTTGGCTAAGATCAGGAGTCGTTTCTGTTAAATACTAAACAGATAAGCCCTTGATTTGAAGGCAATTAAATGGTGTATTTGGGGGACTTTGGAGCAGACCAGGTGTGTCCTCTGTCAACTCTGTGCATCTCCCCAGCACCGCAGTTTCCCCACAACAGGAGTGGGAGGCAGGGGGATCACGCAGTCCAGTGCCCATGCTGGTGTCCAGAGGAAGTAGCAGAGGGCTTAGTGGGAGGAAGGTGAAGATAATCACTTCTTTTCTAGCTCCAGTGGTTTTAAGTTGGCTGCTGTATAGAATAACTTTATGCCTTCCAGACTTGAGAGAGAAAAAAACACAAAATCATCACACAACACAGTCCTCTCTGGATGTTCTCTTCCTGCCTTAAGCATGCAGCAAAACAAGCGCATCTTTATTCCATCTTTTATAGCAAAGTTGCTCTTGTACATCTGTTAACTGAGATGCCAGAAAAACACCATCTTGTAATAAGCCTGCCATGCACTTTCTGTTGAAGACGGTAAGATTGAGCTCTGAAATATTGGTTACCGCTAATGGACCTGCTTTCGTTTGACCTCTTTGTCCTGCCTAATTTCAAGGACATTGTTATTCTGAATTGGGGGGGTTTTGCTGGTATTCAGAGGAAGGTATTTTTACGTAGTTTCCTCTCTGAGCACGCACGCTTGCAACTGTCAGATACAGAGTTAATTATTTCTAATGCTTAAGTTTTGGCAGCTTAAGTTCAGTACCGAAGTAATTTCTGTGATTGAGTAAGCTGTTCCAGGAGGCTAACGTCTAAGGACAAACCTTCAGTGCTGCTATTAGAAAGGAGCAGGCAGAGTTTGGTTCGTGTGCTCTGCGGTGTTCGTCGTGAGAGGAAGGTTTAGTTCCTGACCGACAGAAATGGCTGTCGGGTAGTGCTGGAGGGGATGCTCGGCGAGGCTGCTTCTTCTCTTGCCCCCATTACTTCTGGCACAAGAGCATGCTCAGGAAAGAGGGAGTGGAAACAACTTTTTTCCTTGATGGGAAGGGTTCTGCTCATTCTTTCTGAATGAAGGGCTGAGCAAATATGCAAAGGTTTGGTAGGAGAGATGCAGCAATATGACAAAATGGAGCAGCTTCTTTGCAGATGTCCTGGAGTCTACTTCATCCATCTACCGAAGTACCTTTCGCAAAGAAAAAAAAATCAGAACAACCTTTTCCGTTTATATCTAAAATCTGTCTGTATTCAGAAATTGGAGAGTTTAATTTAAAAAAAAAAAAAAAGGAAAAAAAAACCCCAACAATTTCCAGCAAACCTCTTCAAGCTTTACAGACAGATTTTTCAGACATTGTTGCATTGTTTGCTAATGGGATATATATAATTTTCCAGCAGCTGTCGCATGTGGAGGGAATGCCAGTTCTGAATAAATGTAAGATTGGAAACAAATTCCCAAAAAGGCAGCTAACAAGGTCTGGAAAAGAAAATTGCTATGGAGATGAATGTAAAAGATGATGAAGGCAGACACAGTCGCTATATAAACATGCGTGGCTATACCAAGGAGGAAGGGAAACTACTTTCTCTTGGTAGTAGCTGAAGGTTAGAACAAGAAACTATTCCGTACCTGTCATGGTAATTTTTAAGCAATGGAGGAGGCTGCTAAAAGACTGTGTTGAATCACTGTCAAGTAGAGATGATCAAGAGAGAAAAGGATTGTGTGCTACTTTGAAGGAGGCTGAGGATGCTATCTGTAGTTTTCTAGCCTTGGCGTGTGATCCTGTGGTGCTGAGTGCAGATGAGGGACAGGTTTTGGTCTGCTATTCAGAATTAAGAGATGCAGCTGATTTACATGATGGAGCAGACTCCAGCTTGTTCTTGGCCAGCTCTGCATGAGCAGTGATAAAACCTCATTTTTGTCTCTTGTAAAACAGGCTTGCAACATAAATCTACAGTCTGGTCAAAGACCTGCTGAAGCTGATGGAAATACTGCCTTAGAATGTATTATTTTGTCAAATTATATCTCCTGTCTGGGTATTATTGCAAAAGGGATCTTGGGGTGAGACCTTGAGTCAGAATCCATGGTTTAGCGTTGGCTCTGAAGTTGCTGGCACTTGGCGGTGGTGGGTGGTGATGCTGAATGCTAGAAATGGCTGAGAGCTGTGCCATGTTTCAGGATGCCGCTGCACTTGGTGCTCTCTGTAGAGGAGGCACAAGAAGGCCCTTGCTTAAAGAATTTAGAGCAGGTTTGAGGCTGGAGTTTAGGGACCAAGTGGCTTCTGTGGATTTGGCTTAAAGCCACGATGCAGCTTTTCTTCGATTTTGGACTTCATGCTAAATTAATATCTAGAGTAAATAAGCAGATGGTTCCACTAAGCTCTTTTCAACAGAAATTCTAGTCTTACTGTCACCCTACTGCACTTGGGAGTTACGAAGTAAAACAGTCTTGACCGTGATAGTTCATAATTGTTCTGTCTGCTAAAAAGATGGGAAATGTAGTTGCTTTATGTAAATACCCAGAACTACAGAACTGGTGGATCCAGTTCCATCTTTCTATATGCTTTCTATAACAAGGCAGCACTTTTTCATGGTCTAAGCAAGAGCCAAGAATTCACAATACAGTAAGAGTTGAGCACCGTGTAAGCAATCTATGTAGGCTGTAACTTTTGGCCAGGAGGGATGTTGCCGTCATTCCAGGTTCACGTACACTTCAAAATGATCAAAATAAAAATAAATAAAACCTTCAGCCTCTTCTGAGTTGATGGGGGACGGGAAGAGGACAAACTGTTCCCTAAGCTGTGTGGTGCTGCTGTCATCAATCAGCGTCCCGTTCTGGAGGAACTGGTGGAAATGATCAGGGGACTGAGCTGCTGCGGACGCCCTGGCGCCCAGGGGCCATTCATCACTTGATTAGTTCAGACTTTTGCCTGGAGGCAGCAGCCATTAGACCTGGCTTACACCTTTCTCTGGGGGCTTTACCACCTCGCCTTGTTACACAGCCCATCGGTTCCCTTCATCTTTAAAAGGGAGGCAGGGGTACTGTGCCGTCTGTAAAGATGTATTTCGGCATTTGGTGTGTTTGTGTGCCACTGTTTATTATCAGCATTAAGTTGCAGTCTTACATAGAAACTCTGGTAACATTTACATCCCACTGTGCTAAATGTGAAGCCAGAAAATAAGTCCCTGCTTCAGAGAACTTGCAGTTTCTGGTTCCTTTCTTCCTGAGGCTGCTTTGCATTTTGTTGTAATTTCTATAGCCGTTACTGCTGTAATTTTAGCATGTCTTCTTGGAGCTGTCAGTAGTCTAAGCATCAGTTTCCAAATCTTGTTTTCTTCTAGTTTCTGTGACTTTTTGCTATGCTGTAGAAGAGCCTTTGTAGAAACTACAAAAAAAAAAAAAAAAAAAAAAAAAAAAAAAAAAAGAAAAAAACCAGAAAAGTAGTCCTTAGGGATGGGACATGGGCTGGTTTGGTGACAGCCCTTGACACCTGACTTACCATTGCGTCTGATAGATGACCTGCAGCTAAAATCCTGAATATCGTGGTAAACCTCGTAAGCATCCTTTGAGACTTCAGAGGGGTCACTGTCTTTTGCATGTGACTGCCTCCTTTCCACCTCTTCTCTAAAGATACTTCTTTTAGAGCCTGAAAGGTTATCAGAGCAGGCTTGGATATGTCCCTTTTTTTCTTCTTGAATGCCTAAGTAATGCTTGACCAAAGCACACCTGCGAGTAGAACCTACTGTAAACAGTGCCAGGCTATAAAGGCAGAATCTGCAGGAGAAAATAGGACAGTCATGAACTTCTGTGTCTGATGCGAATGTGGCTGAGCTTTAGTCTAGGCTCCGGTTGTCACTTAAGCTTAGCATCTTCCATTGTTAATGTGACTTTGTGAAGTTAGGCAGCAGAAGGCAGTATCAGTTCAGTGAGTTTTGTGTATTTAAAAACAAAGGTGAGGTGACCTGGTTGTGCACCAGTTCCCAAAGGAAGCAACTTCTGTGGCTGGTGAGCTGGAAAACTGGGAGGCTAAAGTTCGGATCGCCTCTCAACTTCTTGGTCTCAGTCTGCAGAATTTGTGGGCTGAATGTTGTGAAAACATGCCCCATGGCTTTCCAGCCTAATCTGTCAATCAAGAGTCCAAGTTTAATGGAACTTAAGTGCATTGTTAGACTGACAAAGATGTAAGTATATCTGTGCATGTAGTGATGGGAATGGTTGTTACTTATCTAGTAATAAATATAGTCTCTGTTGTTATCAACACATCTAACTCTGCCTGCCCTGAGAAAAACAATCTCTGTGGCACTGATAGTGAGGCAGAAAGGGTTTAGAGGAAATTGTAATAAAGCTATAGCAGATTTCTTTGGGGGATTTGCAATGCAGCATTAGTAAGCTTCAATTGCATTAGCCATTCTTCTGTTGTGTTGAATTAGTGTTTGTTTTCTCCTGAATAGAATAAATATAATCATGTTTGTTACCTTTTCTTTTCCTACGACTGGAGTCAAATGCTATTTCCATAGTAAAAGTATTATGGTAAGTACTTTCATGTAATAAAACACACCCATTTCAGCAATATGGTCTCCTTTTTCAGTACTGACCATCACAGTTGGTGGGTCTGTGTTCTTGCAGTCTTGCTTTTCTGAGCCATAAAGACACACATCTGTTCTGTCAGTTGACTTCCTTCTATCCAATCAATTAGCATTGAGGTTGGGTTGCATTAAGGGCCCTTTTACTTTGGGGGGGTGGGGTGTCTTCCCATTTGTAAGAAATCCACAAGATCTACCTGTAGGCAGTACTGTTCCAGCTGCTGACACATGTACAGGAGGAAGAGTCTTTTTTCACCTAATAGCTTTTGGTGGTGACCCACCCCCGGAGGGTCCACAGCACCAAGGAGTGGGAATTTTTCATGCCTCTGGGATGTGGCTTTCCCAACCCTGAGGTGCAGAAGAAAGTCTGTATTCTGGACTTTGGCCCTCAGTTTAGTCTGTGGCAGAGCACAGAAATCCCCCTCTCCTCCAGACTGTGTCACTGGATATGTCTCTTCTGAAGGGTTTTAGAATTATCCAGACATCCTCAGCTTTGAAGTTTAAACCTTATATATGACCTCAGTAACGTTTTGCAGCTGAAGCTATAATGTGACTTTAGCTGCATTACAGTGAAGACTGAGACTAGCTTTCTGTTCGTGGCCAACTCGAGTGCTTTACAATTACCTCTATGCACCATCTGCATTTTGCTTGTTGCTGCAGCAAGCAGCATGTGAAGTTATGCTTTCAGGTTGAAAAGGATTTTACTCCAAAAGTGAAAATCTAGATTCTGTTAATACCTTGAATGCAAAGTATTTGCCTGCAAGATGAGCCCTTTTTTCTATCTAACATGCGCATATATATTGTATATGCATATGTGTGTAATACCCTGTCTATGTACATTAAATATAAGAAACCAGTTATCTGTAGTGGGTGGGTATGTGCAAAAATAACTGCTAAATTTAATAAGAATTCCTCAGAGACCATTTTACCTGTTGAATGGCTCTGTTGTGACAGTTTCAGAAATGCATGTGGACTAATGAATCACTTCTTTCATTAAAGTGACCGTAATTAATCTAGCATAGAGATCCAAGAGAATTCAGACTAATGAGAGACTGAAATAATTTTGAAACATTCCATAGGTTAAGGAAAACAGCAGAGAAATTAGATTGTCAGATCCCCTGTACAGTGTAAATTAGTTTGGCTTTGTCTCCAATGGAGCCACATTATCTCGAATCAGCCAAGGATTTGGTTTGCACTCCTTTAAAGATGAGCTGGGAAAATGTCACTTAAAAAATGAAGAATTAAGAACTTCAGTGTAAAGGTTCCTGCAAAAAAAAAAAAAAAAAAGTATTGATTTGGTTTTAGCCAGTAAATATATTTGGGAGCAGGCAGTAATTAAAGTTGATGTCAATGACTGAAGTTTTGCTGCTGCATGGAAACACTTTCATCTTTCAACGGAATGTAAAAAACAAAACAAAAAAAAAAGAAAAAGGAGTAAGCAAGCTGTGAGTGATAAATTAATCAGATTTCCCTTCCAGCGCCAGCTTCTAGGAGTAAAGGCAGGTATCACTATAACTGGACGGCTTTGGGAGTGATTTGTTGCTCTTGGAGCTAAAGCTGAATTCTGTTGTTAAAAGATCAGTGGAGCTCTGTTAAAAGAAAACAAGAAAATTGCAGAGGGTTTGAGGCCACAAACACTGTGACCTGGTTACATCAGGAGAGGGATTTACCCTTAAGCTGCATCCAGGAACTAAGACTGAGGTGAAATCTGAATCAGAAGAATTCTTTCGTTTTCAGTGCTACAGTCCTGAGTCAGTAATGGTAGCATTTGCTGGACCAGACTGATTTTTGAGCAGACCTCTTGTATTCTGTCATTTCCAGTAATCATGAGCTGGTCTGGTGTCACCAGCTTCACTGGAGTCTGTAGGGTCATGGTATGTCTGAACATGCCAAGAAGTTTTCCACACTTCCATTTCTAAAATAACCTGTCCTCTTAAGCAAATTCTTGTACCTTTTGGAAAAGGAGGAGAGTACCACTTCTTTTGCAGAGAAAAACTTGTTTAAATCTGTCCGTGGGGTTGAGGTGGCCCCTTAAGACCCAAGGTCTTAAGACTGTGGGTCTTAAGAATGTGCTGATGAAGGAGAGGACTTTGAAGCCTTGAAGGTGGTATGTACTTCTTTTGATGACAAGACACAAGCCTGACTGGTCCGAGAAGTTCATTTTCATTGTTTGCAGAGTGTTTTTTTACAGGGTGCTCCGTAGTCAGAAGTCCCTAGGGATTTACGTGTGAACAGCCTGACGCTTGCAAAGACGTGGGGTGACGTGGGAAGCTGATGTCTTGCTGCATTTTCTGAGCATCTTCTAGGCTTGTGTAACTGTGCTTCTGAAACAGACTTAAGATGCAGGTGTGTTCTTTCCATTCCCACAGCATTTAGTGAGGAACAATAACTTGATGTAATTATTCATTTTCCCTGTAAAAGTCCATTGTGATGGGATGTCTCTTGTGACTGAAAAACGAGGTCTGGAGGTGCTTAAGTATACTTTGTTTAAGAGAGTAGACATGCTCAAATAAGATGTTCAGAATTAATGGTACAGCTCTCATGATAATTTGAGTAGAGGTTTGGATGAAAAGTTAAAAATACAGGTGAAGTGAATAATAATACACAGAGATATGAAGAGCTTCTGCAATGTGTCCCCTAGTTGTACTGAAAGGAAAATTAATCTCTGAATAGTCAGAAACCTTCAGTGTAATAAAGGCTGTGAGGAAATGGAAGTCTCTGTCAAGGCTGATGTGGTAGAGCTGCAAAGCAGCACTGGGGGTGCTGGGACTTGGTCTGGCATCAGTTCTGTACCCTGAACAATTTTGGTTAAACCAAGCATCTGCAGCTCCAAATTTAAGTAGTTTGTGTATGTTTTTCTCTTCTTCTGCTAAGGCTCCTCTCTTTATATCTCCTATTGACTGCGACTGTCAGGTGGCGTTAAGCTTTCTGTGACTGCTTTAACCTGCCGTGGAAATGCTGCCGAAACCTCACCTCCTTCTTGCAGATGGCCACATTGACTGAAGTGGGTCTCATTTGGGGTTGGTCTTAAAATACAGCCACAGCAGGTAAAGGTGAAGCTGTGCTCCAGAAAGGTGCAATATCAGATAGGTTCACCCTAAAGGTTGATGTTGGAGACTCTAGGAGGACCCAGTGTCTGTCACAGACTGGCTTGATGTTACTGATTATCAGCAGGTTTGTAACTAGACATGCATGAGCCAAGGGGATGTAAAAAGAGAGATTAGATTAAGAGTTGCCTTGTACTCTGTTGAGAAATCCTAGCTGGAACTGAGAAGCCTGGTGCACATTGTTGTAGGAGGACAGAGCAAAAGGCTGATCTTGAGTCCTTTTTGGTAAGGCGTGAGCAGCGCAGCAATGCTGTCGTTTTCTTGCAAGTGCTTGTGGTTGGACATGCCCCATACAAATCGAGGATTCATGGTCCCCTGACAAATCCTAACCAAGACCAGTTGCTGTGAAAGAAAGTCTGTTACTTTATCCTAAAGCTACGGGGCTGTTGGATGGCCCTTGTGCAAGGGGAAGCGCTGCAGAATTGCTGTTGAATTTGCAGTTAGCCAAGTGAAAGGGAGGAGGGCATGTATGCAGCGTGCAGGCTGGCAGCTCCCCTTGTCTCTTCTCCGATTGCTGGCCTTCCACAAGGTGTGTGTCTCAGCTGTGCTTGGACAGGGTCCTGAACAGTCGGAGGCATTAATTCCAGATATCTGTGAAACGCAGAGGTTTGGGATTGTACATACATGGGAAAGGGGAGACGTGGAGACTGCCAGACTGAATTCAATCCTTCATGGGTCACGTCTCGCTCATACCTGACACGAGCCATTGCTGAGTCAAAGTCCCAAGAAGGTCTTGGAGGTGCCAGTTATTAAATATCCTCCCCAAAAAGTTTTCTGTGAATCTTAAAAGCTCAGAGCGCAGCTCCCTGTCCTAAGCTAGTATTGGTGTGACCTTGGAAATGTAACCTCCTTTCTCAGAGGCTCAGCTTGTTCTCTGTTAAAAGATAAACCAAAACAAGAATAGTTCAGGGGGAAAAAAAAAAGGCAGGCCCTGCGATGTTCCTTTGTCTTTTATCTATTTGGGCTCACTGAGCTGGTGTTCGACTGCATCCTGATTCTGGACAGCACCAGGGCACGTGCGTGCCTTCAAGTTCACACTTAAATCCATTATCTCAAAGTAACGCACTTGACCTAATGCGATTTCAAGTGGAGTTCTTGCTTTTAGTTGTGACCTTTGACTCCACACTCTCCTACAGTCGGTTTGTATAGCATCCACACAATGAATTGCTCATTGTATTTGGGTTCTTTAAGAAGTACTGCGGTCAAATTCATGCTAATCAAATTTCAGGGTGGTTAAAATTGGATCTTCTGTCTGCAAATATCTCCTTCTACTATTCTAGTGCTTTTAGCTCACTTTCTGACATTTTATTGATTTTTTTTTCCCCCCTTTCTTTCTCTCCATGTGGAACCAAATTAAAGCAGGAATTGGGATTGTAAATAGATAATGGTGCATGAATGCAGATTAATCAGTGCCATCCATGTACAGTAATACTAATTGTGCCAAGGGAGGAATGGCTGAGTGAATGGTATAAATATTTAATGCCTGAATCCAATGTGAAATACAAGAGCAAGAAAAGAAATAAAGAAAATAGTTTAGTTGAGAAAGCCACACTTCACTGCTTTTGCTCAAAAGAGGAGTTTTGATACCATTAACCTTTCTGTATTATGCAATAAAGGAATTGGAGGAGCTGCGTTTAATGTGGAGGCTTCGGTTTCACTCAAGAAAAGAAAAAGTCTTAACGCTCTGGTGAAAAACAATATTGGAAAGCATTTGGGATGAAATCAGTTGCTTAAGAGATGCATTTTTCACAGGCCGTCTAAACTTGTAGACGGTGTTCAGGGTGGGGGGCCTGGGGACAGGGTGAGGATTCAGAGCTGTGCTGCCAAACTAAAAGGCTGTTGGAGGGGAAGAGTGAAATTCTGAAACTGCTGATGCTGCAGGTGTTTCTGATTGAGCAAGAGTAATGGACTCGCAGCCACCTGCTAGAGGAAGGGACTGGTTAAGAAGCATGTTGGGAGTTACAGCAGAGTATCTGTGCGGTTTTGGCTTCTTGGGTGGGTTGGTTTGTTTTCCTGGAAGTTCAGATGGTCAGAGGGTAAATGAATCTAGTACCTGGTACAGCAGAAGGAAACCTCCGTGTAGTGCACCAGGCCTGTTTCCACAGGACATTAATCTGCTTGGAAACAGCGAAAAGCACCTGGCATGGTCATATTTCTCTCTAGCTCTTTTAAAACTTGCAATCACATGAATTCTTGTCTTGTGTGTATGTTGGCCCTCTCCTAACATAGTTCCCTCTGCCATGTTGATATAACAAACAGCTGGGACTTGCATCCTGATCACAAATGTATGTAAATAAACTGTTCCACCGACCTCATTCAACTGCAAAATGGCCCAGCTGCCCCTAGAGCAGTTTGTTTGTTTTCTCTTCATGCAGAGAAGAGCTAAGATTAAACTGGTTGTTCATATTCAAAGCCTTCTGTCTGTGTGGGAGCAGGACAGAAGCTTGTTCTTCCCATTTTTTGTGGAGTGTTTACCTGTGGAGATGGCCGTGGGGAGCCCGGACCCTGCTGTCCTCAAAGCTCCCCGCACGTGGGCTGGAAACGGAGCTTCTGATGTCTCCGTATCACAAAGGACCGCGGTGTAAAAAGCCAACATCTGTTCTCTATCCGCTGCGTGCAGGATGAGCTTAAATTGCAGGAGAAGATAAGTCAGGCTTAGACATCAAGAAAAAGAAATTTGTAAATCGTCACTACCATTGAGTTTTTCTGAGGCTTGTTAAATGCTCTTCAAGGAATTACAAGAGTTCCTGTATTTTCTGAGCACTGATTTCTGTGCGCTGGTTGCTTGACATGGTGTTGGACACACTTGGAACTTGATCAAATTTATTCAATATCTTACAGGGCCTGAACTGTTAGGCATCTTCTAACAGGTTCTTTTTCATGCAGAGTGTTCATTGTGGTTCAAATGGTAACTTTAGCTTTCAAGGACCTCTCATGGGTAGAGTACAAGCTGAAGCATCCAAAAACGTGGTCCTTGTGGGACTAGACTGATGATTTGGGTGAAATAATGTTCAGAGAACGGCCGTTACTGCAATTCTTGGTCACCAGACCAGGGAGACAGAGGAAAGAGCCTGATTCTCACCCAACCTTGCTGGCCTCGGCATCCTCTGGTCACCTCTAGACTCAAAAAGGCAAAGCTGCGGAAATGAAAATTTTGGGTGGAAGCTCAATTCATCTCTTTCTCCAAGTGGCTTCTGGATTAAAAAGATGCTTAATATAAAGAGGGTACTAAATTCCCATCAGTGACTAATGATTATCGATTTTACTTAAAAAACAGTTCTTACACTGCTACTTAGTCATTCCAAAGCCTTAGATTTCAGTCAACATGTTGCCATATTCAGGAAGCTGAATATTTAATCAAGTGATTCATATCTCCTGGTGATGGTATCACGAAAGGGGAGGAGGGGGGAAATGGACATACAGAGGCATGAAAAGTTTTGCGAATTGCTAGTAGACTTATTTAAAAAAAAAAAAAAAAAAAAAAAAAGAGAAGTCTGGAATACTGAAAAATACAGTGGCAGAGGTCCAAAAGAGAAGGGCTGTTATTTACATGACTCACTGGACTATTAGAAATTCAATCATTTATTGGGCTAATGGTAGGTGCTGAAAATTCAGAGCACATAATGTAGTACAAAAGTATGCTGGGGAATGTGGAAAGGAGTTTCAGCTGCTTTTAATTAGTTCTGTGCATTTCTAAGTCTCTGTAATGTAGCTCCTCCTTTTTCATGAAGACAGCAAGGCAGCGTTGGGTTTATAAAGAAAAATAATGTGACCTTGAGAAGTTGGCGGTACAAACATTGCGTACTCTGTGTCACAGCGCAATCAGCATCCTCTCCAAGAGCTTGTCACAGCCTTTATCGTCTGCTGCTTTGTCTTAGGCTGCTGTCATTCTGCCTGCAGATTTAGCAGCGCTAATTGGTGCTGCCTGGCGTTATCCCCATGCACAGACAAGTTGGTGGTAGCTCCTGCAGGAGACTTGGGGTGTTTCTCTGGTTTTCGTGATTGCTGTTGACTCTTGCCTGCTGAGCATCCTTCCCATTTCATTTGAGATTCATCAACAGCAGCCAGGGCATTTGCATTCAAAGACCATGCAGCTGCTTCAGTTCAACTTTGTTTATCTGTAATTAAATATTCCATTATCAATTAACCATTAATGCTTCCTAATGATTATTTTAAACCTGTGAGAGCCTTATGGTGAAAAGCTAGCAGTTAACTGCAGGTGAGCATGATGTTTTCCATTAAATGCCCAGCTCTAGCTATGTTATTGCTTGTCCATCAGAACATTTCTGCCCCGGACCCATCTAGTCTGGTGCTGGACAATATGCATTTCGGTGGGCAGGAACCCTTCATCCTGCAATTGTCCACCAGCAGACTCGGTGGTGGCAGCTGGGGAAGACGAATTGGAAGAGCAGGATGCTCTTTTTCTGGTTGTGTGAGGCGGCCTGCCTGCTGGCTGAGTCGTCTGAAAGAGGAGAAGGTGCAGCTTTGGGATTAAAGCGTCTGCCTTCTAGCATGTTCCTGCCTTAAGCACTGAAGAAAGGGTGGTGGTTGTTTTTTTCCATTAGGTGCTCCACGTGCGTAGGTTTACAACTGCTGTGTGGCTGGGAGGAACAATAGTGTTCACAGATTAAATGTTCCTTTTCCATTGTATAAAGATTTCCCTTCTTGGGGTATATGAGAGGGCTCGGGGCTCAGTGCAGATATAAGGCCTGAAGTTCTATCTCTGCAAGCAATTAAGCTAATCAAAAACTAAGGCCTTTATTTTCCTGAACTAATTATATTTTGCTAACTGGAATCAGTTGAAGAAAAACAAACTCCAAACCCCAAGTTCCCATATGTTGCGTGGTGCATTTCCACGTGCTTGTCCCAGGGATTCCATTACTTCCCTTCAATGCAAAAATCTGAGCTGGGTGCCAATGACCAGCAGGACCTGGGATCTAAACTAGCTCGAAATACTGCAACCTGATGTTAACAATGAGCTGCATAACTTCGGATATAAAAGGGAGACGAAGATAAAAGGGAAAAATGGGAGTCTGTTAGACTAGAGCCCTAGTGAATACAGCTGTCTTGTGTGCTGAGAGTTTGAGCAATGTTGTGTATGGAAATGAGGACCTGATAGTGATTTCTTGGTTGATTTAGTCCTTTCAAAAAGCTGTCAATGTCTTAAGCAAATGACATATGGTGCTGATGAAAATTTCCAGGCAAGAAATTCAGGGAACCATTTTCCTTCACCCTAAATCTTCTGTATTCCTTTATAGCAATGCTAAGTGGGTGCAAAGCACTGTGGTTATGATTGATTATTTTTCTCTACTCCTGCTTGTGCCTTCAGTAATTATTTATGTGATTGCAAAGGTAGCAAGAAGTGCAGTCCATTAATTTTTCTAATTGATTTTCAAAGTGTTAATTCACTCAGCTGGTAGAATTCTAGCACTTCATGTATGCAGGAATCCTTGGAAGTTAATAGTGTACCTATGGAAGTGGAAGTTAATTCATGTACCTAAAACGAAGCGTATGTGTAAGCAGATTACTAGGCTGCAGGCTACTGAATCCACTTCTCAAAAGGGTACGTGTTGGGTTTTTTTTTAAAAAAAAAAGGAGAAAAAAAAGAAAAAAAAAAGGGAGGGGGGACAGGGGAGTGAAATTCTACCTCATTCAGGCAGGTTAATTTTATTGTTCTCTAGTTTTTATATCAGGCAGTTGAATTACTCAGTTCTCTACAGTAATGAAAGTAAAATTTGGCTCTACATACCTAAGGATTATTTATGAGAAGTTTGACTATTGATTCAGAATGAATAATAAAATAGCCTTTGGGGGTAAGAGTATTAAGTTTAAACATGTTGTCATAACAACCAGCCATAGTAACTTTCTCAGAATTGGTTTTAGGCATCCCATGTTTGACCTCAGCCCAAAATATGCTTGTTTGAACTTAGTTATTTGAAAAAGTTTCAAATTAAATTGGTTCAGCTGTCTTTGAGTTATCTAAGGATGGCAGAATGCCATATAGAATCCATTTTTATAACACCTTGTATTTTAAAAGGGTCTGCAAAATTGAGATGAAAATAATCAATAGAGAAATGACCAGGAACAATCTTATACAATTTTGTAGTATAAAGAATGTTTTCAGTCATGCTTCATAATTATGCAGAATTCAGCCACAAGATAATACAAGGTTTAAAGTCTGTACTGTAGGTGGCAGAGATGCATTAGCTATGCAGCATAATCATCCCTGCTATTTCATTAACGAGTAGAGCAGGATTACATTGCAGTTTATCTACCATTAATAAATATGCTGCCAGGTGCCATCCTGGCTCCTTACTGTTTGTCTTAAAAAAAAGGTAAGTTCACCTCTACAGGTGTTAGTTGAGTGAAGGACTTTTAAAATATTTTCTGGGCTATCAGTTCGGCTCTTGAAAACGTAATAAAATCTGAAGTATCCTTTTGAATGGAATAGATTTCCAGGATCCTTTTACCTTCATCTAAAAAAGCACAGGTAGCGGAATGCCAATAATTTTTAAATAAGTGACAGTCTATGATTAAAAAATTAAATGGGCTTTCATTAACAATAATAGGATTCCATAATAGCTTTTGTCATGGTAGTGTTATTCTCCTTACCGTGGTTAATGTTACAATTGTATACCTCAATTCAAGAGTGCCGAGACTTAGGTAAACATTGTTCTGGACTAAGACTTGGCATGTGCCGTCTCAGTGAAGAATTATGATCTGGAGTTTAATAAAGCAAACAGCATAATACCTCAGGAAAAAAAAAGTATAAAGAGGTATGAAGGGAACAGTTGCTGAAGGACTACTAATGGGCTGTGGAGCTTTCCACCTCATGTTTGATGGCTGTAATCTTCTCCAGGTTGGGATAGATCATAAATCATTTCCAGTAAAAGAAAATTGTTCTTGCAATCCTTTCTCTTCCTCAGTTAAAATAAACATACTTTTTTTTTTTTTTTTTTTTTTTTTTTTTTTTAAGCAGGTTAACCAAATATGGAGTCAGGAGCTGAATAAGCTTGAAAGTCAAGCTCATCTTGCATACCTTAGGTGTAGTGTGTCCCCTGAGATGATTTTAGGTCATTTCTGTGTGATACCAATAAGATACTAAAGGTGATAGAGCTACGAGGCTCTGTTACTCTTGCGAAATGTGTAGAGCTGTTCTGTACCTTCCGCTCGTTGTTTGCAGTGCGGGAGAAGACTGGAGCCTCTCGGCTGTCCAGCTGGACCCGTTTCATTTGTCTGGTACCACAGACATTGTGAGTACCCAGCTCAGCCCGCCGTATCCTTTGCCTTAGAAGGACGGAATGGAACCCCCGTGATTACAGAAGTGTAACCGTCAGATAGGAAGCCAAGCAAAGCGATGCATGGATAGAAACATCCGTGGGGTGTATGGGGTGCTTTCTTTGAGCATATGGTACTCATTCAGGATTTTCTATATTCATGGAGGAGAAGGATTACCTGGAAGGACAGGCATTTGGGGTATAATTCACAATTGTAGTAACATTTGGCTGTTATTGGTTCGTTTCTTGCAGGTTTACTGGAATGAATTTGCCTGCCCCGGTTATCAGCAGTAAAAATTGGCTGCGGCTTCACTTCACATCAGATGGCAACCACAGGCAGAAGGGGTTCAGTGCCCAATATCAAGGTAAATGGTCACTGCCTGTTCTCACTATTCACAGTATGAGTTTAGCCTTTTTTTTTTTTTTTTTTTTTCCTTAGGAATCTACAACTAACTTCCTGTATGATCCCTCTGTATCCTGTTAACATTAATTTTCCAGCTGGGTATCCAGGCGTTGGTGTGTGGCGAACTACTGTTGGCAATTGTTAGGAGTACAAACACTTGAGCTACAGGAAAATTCATTTGCACTGTGTGCTTCATTAGTAGAGGCAGATGTTCCTTTACCAGCAGTTTTGCAGAATGCGCTGTGTGGGATCTGGCGATACAGACAGGGTCCCACCAGGCGAAGGGCGGTCTAGAGTCTTGCAGAGGCTGTTTGCATTTACACTCTGCTCAAGTGAGACCTAACTGAGCCTGTTTTGAATGAGGTGTAAACTGTTTTGTATTTACGGGTCCTCCCTAGAAGGATGGATTTCAGAATTCGGGTCATCCCTAGAATATCAGAATTTCAGCATTTCAGAATTGGGATCTTCCGATGCTGTTGAGGGAGAAGAAAGGCTTTGGCACATGCAACAAGCAGAGAAAAGATCCTGTTGTGTTCGGAGGTTTGTAGGCGACGGCGGCTAACTGCAGTCCAGTGCATCCTGTTTGGGGCCAAATGGTCACCAGAACAGGTGGGTTTGTGTGGATTCCTTAGAAGGTTTACACCATTCCGGGGACTTTCAAGGACTTTGTGGGTGCAGTGGTGTAGCATTGCTTCAGGCAGCCGGCTCGGGAGGCAGGATCTGCCTCTGGAGAGGGAAGGTGAAGGATGGAGGGAGCAGGAATGACATCCCGTTCCTCGTCCGCTCTCCAGAGGTTCGAGTCGGTGTAGTCCAGCAGCTTTCCTCAAAAGGAAGAAACAGAACTTTGAGGAAAAAGTACCATAGCTTTAGACAACAGGAACAAAGTGAAAGGGGGAGGAGTTTCCTTTGATAAATCTGCAAACTTGCCCTGTTTGTTTGTTCCCTGTTTGTTTAGCCTTAGCAATGTTGTCATGGCTTCAACATGGGCTTTGCTTTATGAATCACCATTGTTATTTAACTTTCCTTGCTTTCTTTTAACATATAAATTATTTCAAATTATAAGAACAAAACCTTTATTTTTTTTGTGTAACACAAATGACTGCATGCAGCTGATTGCTTTTGATATGACATTTTCCTTTGCTGTCATGATTGCTGCTTTCTATTAAAACACCTGTCTGAATCATCCTTTTTTCTTAAATAGAAAAGTAAAGATTAATGTTATAATTTCCTCTGATTAGATAAATGTCAGGGGGTTCTAATCTAGCGCACTCCTTAGAAGCTGTTTTGTTAGATATAATGAACTGTGCTTTTGTGTATTGAGTGTTTAGAAGATGAACTTAAAAATGTGCTCTTGAAATGGCATTGAAGCAGGACCTCCGTCTAGCTGGCAAAGGGAATGTGCCACTCATTCTTCACACATTTGCTATTTTTTGTGGAGTTTGTCAGGTTCTTCCCATCTGTTAGGAAAGATTTTGATACTTAAAAACAAAACAAGAAACAAAGCAAAAAAAAAAAAGGATAAAGGCAAGATTTTTGCAGTCAGTGGAATCTGTGTCCGTAGAACATTTAAGATACCAATGCAACTTCAAAAAAATCAGCATAACCCTTTTCAGAGGAACGTGACCTTGTTTGAACATAAATAGTTTAATGTAGATAAATAAGTACACACCTACAAGACAGGATACCTAATGCCATATAAAGTAGAGCAACTGAAATGTGTTTTTCAGCAGTAAAGATGTAAGCAGACCCCAGGATTGTCCAAGAGAAGGAAGAGAGGGTTAGGATGAATCTAACTTGTCCGTTTTCTGAAGACATGTATGTACATCATTTATTAGCATTCTATGTCCTCTGAGACAGTATCTGGCTTTGCTGATAATCTATAAGAAAGTAATTTCCCTTCCAGCTTGTTTAACAATGATACTTAGTTTTAGCAGAATGCCTTCTGTGGGTTCCATTTCAGCTCTTTCTAATCCATGCCTTTGTTTGGAAATCTCTTTATGAGTGTAAAAGTAAGGTGAGATATAATCAGCCTGTATACAGGTTTTCTTTATGTTGAATACAGTAAATTTGTTCCCTTCCAGGGAGAGTTAAAAGATTTTTCTGTTTCCTTCTTCCTTTTATGTAAGATGAACCTTGCATTCTTGCAAATACTTTTTTTTCCCCACACCCTGTGAAATCAAATAAAAGGCACTGTAGAGAAATCAGTGCATCGATCTTCTTTTTCTTCCTCCCACTCCTCCTGTGTTCCTTCCCCAAAAGGTGCCACGTACCTGCAGGTGGTAAGAAAATAAGCTAGAAGTGCCTTACTTAGGACAGGCGACAGCGCAGGCATTAGAAGCCAGGTATCCCCCGTACCAGCATAGCGATGAGGTGCTCTAAAGGGGGTAATGAAAAAGCTGCTGAATTTAAAATGATGCTAAACAGATCTAAAGAATGCTCTGGCTGGTGTAGTCCATCTCTCCACATATTTTATTACATAAGTTGGATCTCAAATTGCTTTTTAGCTGATTGTTACCAACACATAATTGCATCTTTTATTGATCTCCCCGCCCCGTTCCCTTCCCTTTCTGTCCTCCACCCTCAGGTAGAAAGATAAATGTGGGCGAGTTTCAGTCCATAGCACAGTGCAGAATACCGGCAGACCTGTTGCCTTTAATAATGGTCTGATGAACTATCTATTGCGCACACTGGAGCACATAAATAGCTTTTAAGGGTATGCATATATCTAGAAGTACATATGCTTAATTTTTGACAGATCTGCTAATCGTCATCTTGGAGCACACCTTTGGGCTGCAAAGGGGTTATATAGCTTATGCTGTGCAGCATGTTTGAGTCTCCTGGGCAATCCTGAGAAAGAGCAGAGACAGGAAAATTCTGATGCTTGTTGCCGGCTCTAATTCCTAAAAAACCCGTTGCTTAGGCTAGCTAATGGAAGACATAAATGAGGAGCTTTCAAAATGGTTGCATTTGAGGGTGTTTCTCTTCACCTCCAACTTGTGCAAGAATCCCTGTAAGCAACCTGCTGTAGTATCCCAGGTGATACTAAAACACCGCAGCAGGAGGAAAAGAGATTGAGGCGAGTCTGTATTTAATAGCAATCCCCCAGCAAGGGGAACAGAGGTTCATGCAATAGATTTTTGCTGAAATGCTCCTTTCCAAATTAAAAATAAATAAAAGTCTCCTTAAATTCTCGTTTAGAGCAACATGAAATGGTTTAAAAGAAACACCCCAGACTGCCTGCTTGCTGGAAAAGCTTTGTAATGTCATCTTTCAAATTTGACAGGACACTGAGTATGCCATTAGATCTATCAGATATATGTGAGCAGCAAAACCCTCCAGAAAACAGAGGAATTTCTGTTCATCCAATTATCCTGACACAGTCCTTTGTAGTACTGTTCCACATTCGAATTTATAAACAAAATAGATTCTCATATACCAGATTTTTGAGGGCATAGAGTAGGAGAGTTGTTCTTATTTATTTATTTTTTAAAAAGCAAGTGATATTGTATTCTGACTTGTTCTAATCTAAATTGAGTAATTTGTAAAGCTTGACGTTCATCATTATGTCTCCGTGTCGCAAACAAAATGAAGGATTAAGAGGAGAGTATATAGTGATCTCTCTTTATCAATTATTGTTGAAAGAGACACGATGCAATTAGGGGAGTATATACTTCATGGGTAATGCAGTTTAGTCTCCGTGTTTTCGAATTGGTCCTTAGTAATGAATGTCTGGTGTCTGCTGCTTGTTTTCATTACTGTTGGGTGTTTTGGAGCTAGGCTTTCCATTAGTCACAAATTTGGAGTGGGGCTCTGTGTGTTAGCTGGGTTCTGGAAGGCAGGAATGAATATGGGTGAACCTTTGTTATTAAGCGTGTCCTTTTAAAAATTCGCAATTGTGTGCAAGGCCCAGATGTGCTGAAGCCGTACGGATTGCCTTCTGGTGGACTTTGGGATGTTCCGCAGCCTTGTGAAATCAATGCAAGTAGTTCAGCAGTCAGCGTGCCCGGACGAGAAGTGCTGACCCTCCCAGGGGTCCATTATCCCACATTATCCCATCCACGGTGTCAGCATCACTACTGGGGGGGAGGCATACGCCAGTGATTGGAAAGCTTTGCTTGTCCTTTAAGGCTATGGGCTTACTTTATCATGCAGAAATCAGCAGACCTGTGCTTTTCTGTGTGTGGCTAGGAGAAACGTTCACTGGTAATTGTATACAGTAACTTGGAAGGGAAGTTGTGGAGGATATGAAAATGGAAATTATTTTTATAAAGCTGCTTTCCTACTGGTGGTGCCCCAGAGCACTTCACAGAGCAATGAATTAGGTACTGCAAAATCACGAGCCATTGTACATCCTGCGATAGCTCAAATTTAGCTGTAGATACTTGGGCTCGACTGTATTTTATTGACTGGGAGGGAATAGGGGCTGTGACTAGGAGGTTCTCCCTGTACTTGCTTGGAAAGCGCCAGAGAATCATTAACTGCAGCATTACGGAGGGTAAGCGGAGCAGGACCTCCTCACCGCGTTATCCCACTGATGGTTGGACCGCCGCACCGCAGCGTCGGCAAGAGACCCGAGAGCCCCGGCCCTGGTGCTGTGCTGTCCCACACTGTTAGCTTTGGTAGCCCCGTGTCCTTTCTTTGGTCCCTTGATAGTGTGTGTGTTAAAAACCTGGAGGTCAGGCTACAAATGTCCCAGAGTTATCACACCGTGACCTGGAGGAATATGCGGCTGTTTGGGGTGTTTTGAGACCTGCTGCTTTTTGCCTTGTGCGTTTGCAGGTGGATTTACAGTAAAAAAAAAAGAAATAAGTGTGTGTTAGATTTGCTTTGGAAGTGGCATACTGTTAATTATTTTTCCTCTCTTAAAACAAAAAAAAGGGCAAAAAAACCCCCAACAGATTAAAGATACTAATACTAGTAAGAAAGACATGAATAACATAAGCTCTTCTTTGTGAATATTTTTTAAGCTAATGTGCACCTCAGTTTGAAGTTATAACTGCTTTATTTAAAGAGAAAGTAAAAAGCTGTAACCAAATGATGAACAAAAAGCCCCAAGCTAGCATCCAGCTCAGAAAAGCACTACCTTAGGTAAGCTTCAAGGAATAATGCTTGACATCTCCCTGTCTGAAGCTCCTGCAAACAGATGTTATAAACAGACTTTTTTTTTTAAGCCAAAAAAAGCATGATTAAAAAAACCTTGTTAGTTATATCGGTAATTTTTCTTGACAACTTTGTCTTAGAAATGTGCTAATTTAGGGATGAAAGTATGACAAGATAAAGAACAAGAAAAGAACAGTTTGAAGTGGGAGATGGACTGGTTTTTTCTCCGTAGATAAGGACTGGCTCATCAGAAAAGGGATGCTAGAAAGTGATTTGGACATCATGCTTTCTGCTGTGAAGTTGTTCTGTAACCATGTTAACTTCAAATATGCCAGTAAAAATTCCGCTGTGTGTTAGTCAAAGATATCTGTGTGGATGCTGCAGGAAGCCGTTGTCTGTCTTTCTCCCCTCTGCGTCCATGGTGGTTTTGACAGCGTGGGTTTTGTGCAAAACCCCCTTGTATAGAGAGATCCTCAGTAGCAGCCAAGTCCAGATAATAAAAACAAATACCTGCTTAGTTATGTGGGGGATTTTCAGATGTGAAGAAAGATGGGACTGTCTTAGCGATGGATGGGTGGATGGATAGAAATGTTGCTACTCTCATATGTTTTTCTCATCTTCTGGATGAGGTTTAGAGCAGGGAGGTGAATGGTCACAACAGGACCTCTGGTAGAGTTGCCATGCAGATTTTATAGCTGATGTGCCTGTGGCTATTAATAGTGGGTCTGTGAATTTATGCTTCTCTTTCCTAATAATACGGTTTTAATATGGCCCTTTTCTCTGCTATTTTACTGCCTTTTTGAGTCTACTATTTATGCAAATTATGTTTACAGTTTTTTAGGTTATGGGGTGTTCATTTGAGTGTTGTATTCCCATAGAAGCAGAGAATGGCTTTACTCTATGATGTATTCATGGAGTAACTGCATCAGTACAACCGGGTGAAACTAACTCAGCATTTTACTCTGAGGATCCCTGAAGTTTCTTAGAGCTTCCCTTTTGTCTGTTTCTCATTTTCAGTACGTTAAGCAAAATGGCATGCTTACAGAGGGGTGGGATTTTTATATTCAAATTTTTATATTTGAATTGGGTCAGTTTGGCTCAGTCCAGACCTAACACGGTAAAGGAAAAGGGGGCTCTAACGGTTTTGAGGACTCAGGGTAAGTTGTCTGAGCTATAAGGGAAAGATGCAGGGTGTCCTGCAGTGTGGGTGGTATACAACTGTTGCTTCGTTTTCTTTTTAAATAATCCCTAACGCTTAGCTAAATCTTTTCCTTGTCTTTGTTTTGTTTTAAATCTGTCTCTGTAGTCAAAAAGCAAATTGAACTGAAGTCCAGAGGGGTGAAGCTAATGCCCAGCAAGGACAATAACCAGAAGACATCAGTGTGTAAGTTTTTTGGCTCCTCCTTATGCTGTCTTTTGTATAATGATCTCCTTGAACATTTCATTTGACTTGCCAGTAGTCTCTAAAACTTTGTCACTCTTGAAAGTTTTAATGCTTTTCCCTCTCTTCCCTCTGCATTACTGCATCACTTCCAGTGCTCTATTCACAAGCATATACTAACTCGTTAAAGTGGGAATGGAGGGGATCGGTGTGCGTGCATTTAATATATACTGTATGCTTCCTGATTAATGGCAGACTGAGGTTCACGACTTCTGTTGTCTTTTAGTGTGGAAAGTGTCAAACTGTAAACAATTTTGAAATTTTGAAAACTGAAATAATGCTACTATTGTAAAATTAGGAGTAGGGGTAAGGAACCACACCAAAAAAGACCTATTAGAAAATCTATGGAGGCAATAGCAGTCTTTCTTTTTTTCTCTTTGCATTTTATTTAATTGTCCCTGCAGAAAAAACCATACCACTGCTGTGCAACAGCTTATAATACTGATTTTTATGGTCTCCCTACTAGTTCCTTTCAGTGTGTCTAGCAGTTGATAACGTTAGACGTGTGCTCAAATGTCACTTTGTCACTGCTGTGTTTTCCTTTTGCAGGAAGTGAATCCATTAAGTACATTCATCTTTACATTAGGTTCTTTTCAAATCAGAAGCAAGACTTGTAGTTCCTTTATGCATATGACTGGACAGACCACTGGGCTCTTAAGGGGTCTCTAAGATTAGACAGGAGGGATCTGAATTAACTCGAGTTCACGTTTTATTTTATATGAATTCAAGTAGGAGCAGAATATAGCATTTTTTAAAATAGCTTTTAGAGGAGAGGATGTAATTGCTCATTTTCTTGCATAGTCCATTACACCCATCAAAGAGGTACCGTTCGGACATTTCACTTGTTTGAATTTCGGGTGCCAAGTTCAGTTAAGAAAAATGGGTGAACTGAATTTAAAACATCACTTTCTGTCTGTCTGAAATGAAAATGGCTCACTTCTAGGCCCACGTGAGAGTGCTTGTAGCCTCCAGTTTTTCAGGAGCAAGGCCCAACAAGGTAACTAAATAGCAGGATGTAAATTGCCCAAAATCTCCAGAGCAGAAAGTGGGGGGGGGGGCATGTTTAGAGAAAACTAATTCAATTTTTAAAAAAACCCTGTATCCAAGATGTTCCTGGCCGTATGTTGCATTCTTGCCAAGAAGAATTTTAATTGTAGTAAACATTTCAGTTCACTTAACTGAGAATGAAATTCTGTTGGAAAATACCACTAGCTTTGATTGCGTGGGCACTGGAGACAAAAGGATGTGTTTGGAGTGGGATATCTGCTGTCTTGGATACTGGAGAATGTGGGGAAGGGAGTCTTCACTGAGTGAAAAAATGTTAGCCTGGTTTGGAGTCAATAGTTTACTGTATATAAGTATTCTGGTATTGAGAATATATAGGATTCCCATTTCTCCTTCCCAGGAATGCTAGGCTGCTTCCCTGTAGCAGTTTCACCTGTTGCTAATGAATGTTGCTAATGACCGTTGTCAGCGCTATCCCTGCCGGGGACTCCGGGGAAAGGTGCCGAAGGCTGAGTAAGAGACAGCAGCTGAACTTTCCTTTCTAGCATGTCCTGCTCTGTCCCAGTTGTGCTCCACTTTTGAGGATAAAAACAGGAGGTTCTTGTTGCCTCTGCCCAGTTTATCCTCACCCAACGGAGGGCATGTTCCAGTCTTCAAAGCTGTCGATTCAGCATCTTGTGTAGTGTTAATCTTGTCACATTTGATAAGGCAAAACAAGAGCATAGGAAGACAGCTTAGCCTGAAAGCGATTAAGCTATAATAATATAGATGGTGATAGTACTGTCGTCCAAATTCCTTTCCATTACCAGCACGGTGCTTGCCACAACCCTTGTGCCTTCAGCTCCTTCCATGTGCGCTGCTCTCAGCAAGGTCTGGATTGTAAACCCAGATTAACCTCTATCTTGCACAGCCTTCTGCTGTCACACTTCGCTTACAGTAAATTTTCAACTTCAGAAATGCTGATTCCAGAGAAGATGTCTCCAGAAAATGGTTCGTTTTCAGAAAATGGAGCCTAAAATGTTACCTTCTTTTTTCCCCTTGCTTTTTTGATTTGCATGACTTGCCGTGCCCCTTCTTCTCTCAAATTTTCATAAGCTTATGAGTCTGCATATACATCACAGATAATTATACAGGTGGGACAGGCTGATTAAAGATCTGTGAAGTTTGCTAGTGTTGCTCTTATTTCATCTGGCTTGAGTATCAGAAATGTAGGAATTTCTGTGTCTCTTGGCAATAGCTAGAGCTATGCCACGCTTTGTTTTCAAAGACTTTCGTACCAGCAATGTTTTCTAATGCTCTATGCACCTGTCCTAAAATTCTCCCTTGAAGAATCTGTGGCCACAAAAGGCAGCTTGCAGCTGCATGCTTAATACCCTGTAGGTCTTTCAGAGGATTTCTAGTTTGCTGGATGGACGCTGTGGTTAGCTGCCAGATCCTACCTGGCCAGATTAAAGCCTGTGTGTTTCATGTGTCTGAATGGAGGCAAAATGTAGTCACATAACACCTGTTGGTACCATTTCAGAAGAGGAATATGTAAAAATATGGCATTCTGGGGGGAAGGTGCTAATTGTGTTCGTTTGCAGTCAAATGTGTTTGTTTGAAATTGAAATTAAGTGTCTCGTACTGTTCACCATCCCTAAAATTATTTGGACATCTTGCTTTAATCATTTTTAGAGGAAAAATAATACAGCTCTGGCGAGTAAGATATAAGAAATAGTTTTAAATTTTAGATTGCATTTAGGAGATTATTTCTTTTACTGCATGCAGTATGTAAGTGTGTATATTCCAGGTCACAGTGTGGGAAAAACATTGTACTTTGCTTTTAAAAAACCAGCATCAAAGTTGCTTTTCTGACCTTTGAATGAGGCATACCTAAAAATGCACTGCTGGATATTATTGGAAGGGATTGTACGAAGTAGTGCAAATTCTACGTATATTCAGATTTGTCAAAATCTATTTTAAATGTACAAATGCGAAGTCATTTTGGAGGTCTTGACCAGTTTGAGGTCTCAGCCGAGTGTATGGAAGCTTCTAGATATTCAGCACTGCAGCTAAGCCTGCTTTCTGCATCAGATGTCGAGGTATGAATGTTTGTACGTGGGTCCCTGCTGTACTGCAACAGCACAGAGTGAGTATCGAGCAACCGAGGAGCCAGCCTTGGGTTTCTAGCACTAGGCAACACAGCTTTGAAAGAAGCTGCGTTTGGTTTAAGTAGGGCATGCTGCAAACACAGTCTTTGCAAATGGTCTCTAAGATCTGAAAGTCTGTAAACGTTTTTGGACTCACATACTTCTGAACTATTCTGAGATAGCAACAAGATGTGAAATATGGGTTCAGAATTCCCCAAGTAAAAAATTTCCAGGTGGAAGTAGTCTTCTCCAGTGTTAGGGCCTCACAGCCCAAGTCTGTGCCCTTTTCACACTTGCATATTGCTAGACGTGTGACTATTTAACATCTGAATCGTTACCACTGAAGTTCTGGAAATGCTTCACATTTGGTTGGTGGGTGCTGAAGGACCTTCCTGGATCAGAAAGGCAGGGAGCACTTCGCTGGGGTGAGCACACTATCGGTAGGTGAGCTCTCCTGCTTTTAGGACTGAATTTTGTAACCCATTAACTTGACCACATGGTTGCATGGAGTAACTGCAGGCCTTAGTGTGATCATAAAGATTAACCTTTTTAAAACAACTAATTACTGCCACAATCCTTCCCTCCCTGCCACCTGTGCCAGTGGAAAAGCTCATGTGCTTTCACTGTATTTTTCGTGCTGAGAAACGTTGAGTCTTTGTAAAACCTTTTTAGATGCTGCTTTATTTTGTAGTTCGTATTTTACATTCCTAAATTCAATAAAAAAATTGTCCCTTGGGAATCTATTGGTGAACTTTCTTTATTAACATGGGGAGATAAGAGAACTAAAGAAGGTTTTCAGTTCTTTTAACAGATGGAGTAAATTACTGTGGCAAACACAGCAATCGTAACTGGCTGTTACTGAATACACGATGGGAAGGAAGTTGTTGAAAAAATCAGGAGGAGAATGAAGGGGTGGAAAACTAGTTCCATGGTTTGGGGGAGAGAATCCTTGAGCCTGTAACGTAGAAACTGAAGAGTTAATTGCAGTTTTTAAGATCTATTGTTTTCCTAGTAACCTTGAAGAATTCATTTTGGAGTGCTACAGCCCAGGCATAGATCAGTCAAACTGTCAGGAAGATGAACACAGTACTGACAGCAAGTTCTCAGCATAACAAATATGGTTTATAACCTTTGGTTTAGTTATGTTCATGTGTGTGTGTTTAGAACAAAAGTTTCTGTAAGTGATCATCTAATCCATCTTCTTTACTTTTGCTCTCTTTTACAAGTAATACGTCCCAACTATCATGGTACAGACATATCTTTCCTTTCCCCCTTGCTCTGTTTTATCTTGCCTGTTCTCTGGTTTATCTACATGTGCTATATAGATACTAATAAATACTAGCTAACAAGAGAAGAACTGTTTTTAGTCTTCAGAAATGTGATTGATAACTGACAACCTGCCCTCTGGTGCCTGTGGGTTTTGCTGGTCACCTGTAGCCTTGTTTCTTCCCAGAGCTTTGAATCAGAGGCTTCGAGCTTCACTGTCGTCTGGTATGGGACATAATATATGGATGCGATACCAGTGCAGAATAACTAACATGGGCATAAAAGATGTTTTTTGGATAGTCTTTTGACCATGGGAGAAAGAATTTGATGTGGAAAGGCAATCTGGTAATCTGCTCTGCAAGCAAGAGCATCCAAGTGTTTGAATATAGATATACCTGTAGAAGCTGTGTTTGTGCATGTGTACATTATAGGCATATGTTGTTTAGTGTGGTTTTACTCTGGAGAAGGTATAGAAGTAAGATGAGACATCTTAGCACTTGTCCTTAAATACCATATGGACTTGTGACATACAACCCTAGTTTGT
Organism: Buteo buteo; assembly: GCF_964188355.1. NCBI lineage: Eukaryota > Metazoa > Chordata > Aves > Accipitriformes > Accipitridae > Buteo > Buteo buteo. The sequence goes on from NC_134186.1 coordinate 2,299,928, forward strand.
ACAGTCTATCTTAAGCGTTAATTTTACTTTGTTTGGAGATACCTGTATGCAGAGTCATATTTGTGTAGGTAGGTAGCGATTTAAGAAACCCTGAGGAAGATGGTGTCACCTATGTACTTTGTTCAGCCAGCCTTTTGCTTCTCAGGAGCAGCGTATCATTTCAAGCACTAGCAGAAGGGCTCTTGGAGGCTGGTGATTTCATTTGCAGGAGGATCACCAAATTGTTTTGCATCTCTCAGACCTGCTGGAGATACCCTCTCCTGGAGCAGGGTTTGCAATGGCTGCTTCAGTTATTGGGGCACTGCTGCTGAAAATATCAGAGCTGAATCCCTGCTCTGGGCAGGGGCTCCCTTCCTTCTGACTCTGGTGTACGTTCAGAATCGTCAGAATCTGTGAAAGGTGGCAGCAAAGCTTTGTAGCTACAAAACGCAGCTATCAAAAGATACCGTGTGCCGCTTTCATGCTTGTGTCTCTGTCCACGTGACTGAGCTTAACACGAGGTTATGAATATGCAAAAGAGGGAAAACAATCTCTCAGGAGCCTGGTTTCCCACAAAGCTGTATCTCTATTACTCCTGTGCCCTCAAATGCATGGAGGAGACTGCAGAGCATGGAAGCGTCATGCCGAACCCCCGAGCCCCAACCCCATCCCTCTGGGTCCTGCAGGCAGCAGCGCGGGGGCTTGGCTCCAGCACGGTGGGGTGGAAAGGGAGACCAGGAGAGGCAAAGGCCCCTTCAAAATTGAAGGGCATGAGATGAGACGTTAGTGCCTAGAGCCAAGGAGGAGGTCAGGAGCTGTAATGTTTTCGGCGTAGGTAGCCAGCAGTTAGGTGTAGATGCTCGGATGAAAGCCCCGTACCAGCGGGAGCAGAAGGGTGATCCTGCTGTCCTTTGAGGAACAGCGGTACGTCTTCCAGCTGTAGTGCCTGACTATGCAAGGTGTAATTACCCGATGAATAATTACCATACTTGATGGTCTGGCCTTTTTGTGTGTTCATGCTGTGCAGTCTGTGTTTGTGTAGATACTCCACATGCTTATCTTCCCACGTAAATATTTCCATGCACGCACCTCCATATCTTTCACCGTGCTCAGTGCCATGCAGATCTCAAATTGTTGAGCCAATGTGTCTGTTGAGAAACATGCTTTTACCACCGCACCGTCATCCATTTGGCAGTGGTCTTTGGGGCACTGTGCTAACGCAGTATGTTCTGAAGTATAATGGAGATTCTTCCTTTAATCTAGTGATAGGCAGAGGTAGAATGGAAACGTGCTTGCTTAAGATTCATGCTTCACTGCTTCAGCATCACTGCTAAGAAATGTTGTGCTTTCTTTGCGTCTTTCCCTTAGCGATACAAGAAAACTGAGTCACTGAAACTTCTACAGCTCCGTGACAAAATCACCCCTTTGTCCCATATTACCATGCATTTTGGTAATTGCTGGAATTCACAACTGAAGTCAGTATATTGCCAGATCTCATCTCATCCTTGTCAGGAGCCACCCAGGTTATATCCACCCCAAGTCAATGCTCGAATGCTTGTTTGCGCCATTTGACAGGCTGGAGAGGGAAGGTGGAAATGGGGAGATAGAGAATGAAGTTTGAAGGTGTTTATTCAGTGCTGATCACCACTTCATAGATTTCATGTTTGTTGGCAGTTACATTAAGGTTGCTCCATAAAATTTTTCATATTCAAACTAAATTACTTGCTTTAAAATGCTCGACTTGCATTTCCCTCTCCTTTCTCCCTTTTGTTCTGTGCTTGTTTTTTTCCCTGGTATCATACACCTACCTTTTCATTGAGTTGTTTTCTTTCCCTGGCACCACTCAGCCGGGTTTGGAGGGGCGGTAGGCTGTCACCTTGTCGTGTCACAAGTGGCCATTTTAATCACAGACTTCGGAAATGGGCTGTTTAATTGGTGTAATTTTGCAGAATGAAAAAACTCTTTTCAAAGGTACTTCAGTAGTGGAACGGAGGGAAAACTGCGTCCCTAGCTGGCATTTCCTAGAAACACTTTGGTGTATAAATTGAGCTGAAATGATTCCAGTTACATTTGTTTCCAAAGCTGTTTTTTTTCTAAACAAAATGGAATATGTTCAGGTTTTCGAGCTACCAATTGCCATTTTTCTCTCCACATCCACCAAGACAGTTGATGAAAGAATGTTTCTTTTGCTATTCTGTCTCTGTATGTGCTGTTTTTGCTTTGTAGTAACTCAGGTTGGTGTGTCCCAGGGACATAATATGTGTCCAGACCCTGGGATTCCAGAGAGAGGCAAAAGAATAGGCAACGATTTTAGGTAAGAACCTTTTACGTGTGTGTTTATGCATGCTGCATAGCTACTGTCTATAACCATTGTGTGTGCTCCTTGGCATTATGTAGTCTGTTTTTAGAGACCATCTGCACACCTCTAAATGTGTTATCTCTGAAAAGCTTGCTCAGACTAGTGATGTAGAACAAATGTGTATAAAAGTGCCCATGTGTGTTTGGGAGACCATGTCCCAGATGAGGATCTGTAACGATCTCTCTTTCAGAGTATTTCTCTTTTCACAATATGGGTATTTAGCCAGGCTTGTATAATCAATGTTTGTTGTCTTTCCTCCCTCCAGTTAGGTGCAGCAAGAACAGTCTTAAATAGCAAAAAAAATTACTTCTCAAATTAGCTTAAGTCACAGCATGGCCCTGCCCCTACTGAATTTGCGGTGACTACCCAAAGTACTGGTACAGTTCCCTGTCAATAAGTATATGTGGTGCTAGATAATTGTTTTCTTACGAAGTTTAAGACAATGCTGTTACTCCCTTATAGTTGCTAGTGTTCATTTAAAGTGGGCAAGAATGAATCAGCCTGCCGTTAGTAACGGTGAATCAATATTTAATCTTATTTTGCTGTCGATGGCTGTTTTGTTCACTGAAAGTGTCTTTCAGTTTAACCTGAGTCTGTCAAATTTTCCTGAAATCCAGAAAATGGATCATAGGGGTGAGGGTGGAAGAAGGGGAGCTCCCAATAGTCCCCAAATGCCGTCAGATGAATTCTCAGCTACTGTGAGCCAGCATTGTGTCACTTCAGTGAACAAGGCAGCATCGGCTTAAACCAGCAAAGGATCTGACTCCACACAGAACCACAGAATGGTTTGAGTTGGAAGGGACCTTTAAAAATGATCTAGTCCAATCCCCCTGCCACGGGCAGGGACGTCTTTCACTCGATCGGGTTGCTCAAAGCACTGACCAACCTGACCTTGAACACTTCCAGGGATGGGGCAGCCCCAAGTTCTCTGGGCAACGTGGTCCAGTGTCTTACCACCCTCATCGTAAAGAATTTCTTCCTTATGTTCAATCTAAATGTACCCGCTTTCAGTTTAAAACCATTGCCCCTTGTCCTGTCGCCACAGACCTTGGTAAAAAGCCTCTCTCCATCCCCTTTAAGTATTGAAAGGCCACAATAAGGTCTCCCCAGAGCCTTTTCTTCTCCAGGCTGAAGAACCAAAGTGATAGAATAAAGAACAAATCTTTCAGTAGTAGATAAAGAATTTTTTTTTTCTTTATAAGAATGCTGAGCGTGTCATCCCTTGGGGCTGAGTCTGTGCTCCCGTATTGAATAAAATTCCCACTGAAGTTGCATTGAAAGACTCAAATCTGTTCTTGGACTATCACCACCTCAGGCAAACAGCGCCCAGCACAAGCAAATGCATGAGGCAGAAGCTTGCCCCTCATTCATTTCTGCTGTTGCCTGGAGGGCCAGTGAACTCTCTCTGTTCACAATTTGGAGAATCACTGGGATAGTCAAAAGTAAGTGACAAACCTGTTGCTGCAGAAGTGTCTCAGTTGCTAACTTCACCCTTTGTTCTGTCTGCTAGGTTAGGCTCCAGCATCCAGTTCACCTGTAACGAGGGCTATGATTTACAAGGGTCCAAAAGCATCACCTGTAAGAGAGTAAGCGACATAATTGTTGCATGGAGTGACCACAGGCCAGTGTGCAGAGGTGAGAAGACCAACAAAATTTATTGGGTTATTAGGACTAATGAGAGAGCCCATCTCCTTAATGTCCCCTTGTGCATCACCCGTTCTGTCCTCAAGTTGGTCGTCACTTGGTCAGGATCCCTCAGCTGGATCTTAACCTTCCCTGCTGTGTTGATCTGTTCTCAAAACCCTGCCTCAGGCGAGGGGCACAGCTAGAAGAGCCCCATCTCGATGCTTACGCCCTGTTGGGAAAATTCAGCTCTGTACTGCTCTGTGTTCAGCACTGCACTGAGTGTGTTTGTGCTCTTGGAAATGGGATTTTGGTCTTGCTGGCTTCGTGGTCAGAAGTCAATAGGATCTCTATTGTTTTCTAATGGTCATTCTTGTTTTTTGGCTGAGCGTGACAGTGTAATATGAGTTCAAATTTTCAGTCTTTTCAGCACAAGCCTGAGAAAGAAACCTTTGTTTGCTTCTCATGCAATTTTTTTTAATTCCAGAAATTCAGATTTTAAGAAAAACACCTGTTCCTCTGCATAATGGAACTAATAAAGCTATTCCATTAACTATGGTGCTTCATAAGCTATTAGCTTTGCACCATATGGATTATATTTGTCCTTCATACCTGTGTAATATGTCGCCACCTCTTAGCAATGCTTTTTGTTCCCTTCTGTTCTCTCTATTCCAGGTATTTCTTTTTATGGGATAAGGAGGAGAGGGGAGAAAAAGTGAAAGCCTGAAATAAAATCTGGAAAAGCTAAGAGGGAGGGAGATTCTTGTATGTGGAACTTGCTGCTAGTAGGAAGCAGTGTGGGATTACTTGGACTGTGGTTCCTCACTAGCATCATCCTGATTATCCCGTGGCCCGGCCATGAGCCATCAGTGAACGGAGTTTTCTTTCAGCGGAAAAAACACTAATGCCCATTTTGCCCTTGGCCATTTTGTTTTCATTCCTTCTTGCTCTCTCTAAAAAGTCGCATGCATAATTGTGATATTTGTAATGCTAATAATGAAAAACTTGTAATATTTTTAATTAAATCCCTCTAAAGCTCTTAAAGTCATAAATTGGTATTTTTTCAGTTCTTTTTTCTTTAATTTCATCTGCAGATTTTTTCAAGGCTTTGGAATCCCATCTAATTCTTGAAACAAGCCTAGAATAAATTGAATCAGTCTAAGAGGATATTTGGCATAAATATGTGACACTATAAAGGAAATTTGTGGTGTCCTCTTGCAAGAGATAAGAAAGGATTTGCCTGCATTATTATGATACTATGAATCAACTTAATTTTTTTTTAACTGCTGACTTTTGGGGTTTCTTCTTTTTAAAAAGTTTTTCATTTGGTTTTTATTTCGGCTTTATACCACATGGTTCTGTTTGTTCCATTTTGTTATTAGGTATGGAGTTTCTCTCAAATTGCAGAAATCGGGGTGCCCGGTGAGCCAGCTTTTAACCCCCTTAACTGTAAGACCTTCTAATACCCACTGATCAAACCTCTTGCCACTCTTGGGAGACTGTTTTTCAGCTTCCCCATCTACAGCAGATCCCCTCTGAGTCCTGGGGAGACTCACTTAATCCCTTTGTGCTCCTGTTGCCCACTTTTAGAACAGGAATAATGGGCTTTACCTTTTTTTCTGTAAGGTAGGATGGGACACGTGTAGCAACCCCAGTCGCACACAGGAGGGGACAGGAGGAGTGCAGTTTAAGCATAATGGATAGATGCCCTCAGCTCCTTCCTAAGCTTTTCAGCATTACTCATGTTCTCTTGTGACCACCTGTGTAGTCAAACAGTTCGGCTGGGAGATCATTTTCCATGCTTTACTGCTATTTGGAAGAGAAAAAAAGTCTTGCAGATGCCACATGTGCAAATACGGCTCCTTTGAGATTTGAGATAAATTAATTTTGAGGATCCATCACAACAGCAGAGGTAGCTACAAAACCACGATGCTGTTCTTCACATTTTCTGGTTAAATATTACATCAAAGGAGTACCACAGGCAAAAATTCCCCTGCTTAAGCACTTTTCAGCTTCTACTTTACCTAAGAATGTTTTTAAGATACGAAATTGAGCTGCCATCTTGGTTCTGAGTCTGCAGTCATATCAGAATGAAGACAGCCCTTACCTAATAAATACTTGCCGTGCAGTATTTTTTTGGCCTGCAATGAAGAAAGGAAATACGGCTTCCTGGGGGAATTAAAAAGGAACTGCGTCTTACCTGACATCTCCTGTGTAGTTGGTTTCACTGTCCTGGACATGGAAGTATTTCTGTGAGGGCTTTAATATAGTAAAAAAAAAAAATAAAATCAGTCTGAGCACTAGAGAATGGGTGGTTGTTGGTTGGTCTGGTGGTCCATCTGTTTGATAGCCCCTGGAAACACCCCACTCATCTATTCATCACAGATAAATTCTTCATCTCAATTACATGGAAAAAAAGGAATCTTTTGGCTAGTGAAAGCAACACAGAGCGGCAATTTTTAATTCTCCCCTGCTTCCATAATGTATGCATCTCTACTTCTCTCTTCTGCTTAAACAAAGAACACAGTATACATCTCCCAAAGCTAAGAGACCTCACTCCCACATCTGTCTTGTTTTCCTCTTCACAGCTAGGATGTGTGATATGTACCTTCGTGGTCCCAGTGGTGTGATAACTTCTCCCAACTACCCCGTACAATACGATAACAATGCCTACTGTGTGTGGGTCATCACTGCGCTCAATCCAGCCAAGGTAGGTCTCGGAGATGCGTCTCCATGTCGTTACTTTAGTGCCTTAGTTGAGAAGTTGTATAGCTATGCTTCTTCAGAGAGGACCAGTCTCTGATATCAGGTTTCTGTTTCTGATGTTGTACCTCCCTCTCCCCCCGGAGACTTCTTCCACATGTTCCTCAACTGTCTTTAAAGACCGCAGCTCATCACATACTCTCTCTGCTGAAAATTCCTTTTGTTTAAGGATGTAATTAAAAGTGAATGTAATTATTTTTAATCGAAACTTCTTTGATATTTTGGCGTGAATGGTGGTGAAATGCCAAACAGCTTAGCAAAGCATCTCATGAAGCCAGCGCTCAGTTGGGGCAAGAAGGCTGTGCCAGGAATGCTGATTTTTCCCTTCCTTTTGGCTGGTAGCTGACCCCTAACGAAAGGGATTTCGGCCCCCAAAGGGCAGAGGGCAAGTGAGGAGGGAGGTGTGCTTCTGTCTACTGCTATTTCTGCAGTATTGTAAATTTATGAACAAGTCCTTTCTGCATTCACTGAGGTTTGGAAGAGGGGAGGTTGGCGGGGACTTTTTGTTCTCACTGGTCTACATGTGTGATTCAAGTCTGTTGTTGCTGATCATGTAGAGAACAAGGCTCGACTGTCTTGGCCTTTGTAAGATCAAATCCTTTCCATTTTCTACTGGCTCAGGCAGGGCGATGTTCAGTGTCTCGCAGCTTTCTCCAGCCCTGCAGACTCAGCCTGTTCCTCTCCTCCAGGTCTGTGTGGGAGCACAAGAACAAAAATTACTTCGCTGTGTAGCTCAAAATACACTTTCTAAGGTGATATTCACCATCTCCTGCTCTCAGAAGAGGACAAGTTTCATTCTTTTTAGTATCTGGGTTCCTACTAACATCATCTCCATGAGCTCATGAGCAAATCTTGCGTGCCGAGGCACTGAGCTCATATGCTTATTCTGTCAATTCTGCCTTGGTCCTTGCCTCTAGCCAGTCCCGCGTGTTGGCACTCTGCCTTCTGCTGCTGATCCGAGGAAGGCAGTTCGCGAGCGTGTTGGTATCCCAGGATCTCATCTTTTGCTAGAAGTCGTTATGGTCTGTAGAAACACTGGCAACCATCCACAGCTGTAGCCTGCTCGCTGCCGCCGGTGGGATGGCATCTTGTGTTCTCACCTCCGGCGCTTCGCCTGCCTCCGGAGCACTCGCCCGCGGCAGGGCAGCTAGAGCCGGGGCTGGCTGAAGAGCCTCTTGAGTTCTGCTTCTCTCTCCTCATTGACCTCGGTTCAAGCCTTTAATAAGTGCAGATCACTGGTGGATTATGATTTTAATGAGGAGTATTCCTACGTTCCAATTTCAGAATGAGTTTGTATTTAAAGGGCTGTCATTAGCTGGTCATTTCATCCAGCGGATGTCTTGGTTTGGCTGCATAGGAGCGTAGTAATGACCTAAATTCTGGGAAACTAGAGTGTGGAATCAGGATATTTTTCAGTGCTGATTTATTAGGAGTGATTTACTCGTTAATCAGACCCAGGAGGTTCTCCTTCATCAGGGTAATGTGCGAGTGGAGAACAGACCACATGTAACAGCAGCTATTACCGCTCAAGTGTCAGCTGTGGCCTGCAGACCCTTGGGTATACATTGCCCGTGCATGGACAGGTTATAGCGAATACATCAGCACCTTAGGCTGTGGTATGTGTATTATATGTATCTTTATTTTTGTGCATCTTTGTCTTTCAAAGATCAGCAAAATCCAGTTTTTGTGTGTATAAAATAGTCCGCATGTGCGTGGAAAGGATTTGTAGTGAGCTAGATGTCGACGTGCCCTGGGTGTTATGTAGGCTAACGCTTCCATTTGGGTTTTCCGGTGCAAATTACGAAGGAGGAGATGGCAATCAATTGTCAAGAGATACTTATGGGCCATATCCACTGTTTATTGACCCTTTGTCACATTGCTTTCGTGTTGAATATTCAGAGTCTAATCTTCAGCTCTGTTTATTTGCTTTTCTGTCAGCCTCGTGCACAAACTTTTTCTGCTTTTCCTTCAGCAGTGTGATAGGGCAAGCTTCTTCTTTTGTAAGCTTCCTGGGCAGACTGTGTCATTTTTCAAAAACTAACTGTCTTTGTGAATTTCTACTGTTAGTTTCTTTCTCAGCTTTTAAACTGGAGTAGTAATAAACTGTTGATTAGCAAACAGAGTCTGCAAGTCCTGATCCTCAGCTTTCATATATCAGAGGTGATTGAAACTGGTAAAATCCATTGATTTCAAGGCTTACCAACTTGGAGCAGAGATTCAGTAGCACAAGAAACTGTAGTTTGTGCTCCATGGACTGCAACATTACATACTGTAAAGAGATGTAGCACAACTGAAAATAAGGATGGATTGGTCAAATCAGCAGCTTGTATTAAGTGTGTAAAGAGACTGCCGTGTTCTTTTTCTTTGAAGTGATAAAGAGTTAATTAGTAATACCAGTTTATACAGGGTTTCTGGATTCTGGATATTTCATCCTGGAAGCACAATTTACAGGTAGGGAGAAATTCTCCAACTCTTTGAAGCAGGGAGCGTCGAGAGGAATGCACTAATTGTTTTGGCAAAGCCACCGCTGTGCCTGCTCGTTGCTCGTGCAGTGCTTTGCCCGCTCGTATTAATTTGAGCTGCTGTTCAGAGCTGCAGCCTGATGCCGTTCCTCTGCGGGAATGGCAGAGGAGGCTCCGCGTAGTCCAGGAGCCCAGGCGAGGCGCAGGCTTCCTTCTGGCACTCCTCAGGAGGATGGGAAACAGTGGAAACAAATCAACTGCCCTTAGTGTTTTCTGCTGTTTAAAGAGTTCGTTAAGGCTCCAGAAACCAAAGTGGTGCAGGCAGAACCATATCTGATTAGTGAAAATTACAAAAAGGCAAGTAGATTCACTGGCATGGACAGTTTCTTTTGTCCAGCAAACGGCTTGCGAGGCTGGCTGCGTAGGCTGATTCAGCAGCTCACGTGCATAATCCAGTCTAGCACTGGGAGCTGCTGGTTGCATGAGTTTTAATGCCAACTGGGTCACTGGTATTCCTACCTAACAAGTCACGTAGCGCTGCCTCTGAAAAGTACGCCTAAAACTCTCGCTTACTTAAAGCACAGCCCATGTTAGAGACATGTTGCTAAATTGGAGAATTCACCTCCCTGACTCACATTGCAAAGGGGATGATCTCATCAGTGCACATTCCCCAGCATGGGCGAGGGAAGGATTGAAAATGAATTAATTAAAATGCCTGTAAAATACTTTGAAGATAAAAAGCATTAGGGGCCTGAGCTGAAGCTTGCTGAAGTCAGTGGTAATCTTTTTATTGACTTGAGTGGTCTTTGGATCAGGTCCTGTTATATGAAGCTTTTAATGTGAGCGATGGGAGAACCGCTGAGCTGAATTTAGAACTCATTTGCAAGTCATCTGTTCTATATTTGGAAAAGAACTGTGAGCCAGATTCACTGAGCTACATAATCCCCTCGAAGTTTGCTCAGAAACCTACATAAACAGTGTTAAGGGCAGAGTGCTCTTCAGTTGACAACTTGGAATTATTTCCTATACTGAGGGTGACATCAAACCTATTTGGGGGATATTCAGGGTATGTAGGTTTTTTGCTGGTCGCCAGTGCCATGGGAATTAATTTCAACCACAGTGGAAAAATAAATCATTTGGGAACTGAGAAATGCATATGATAATTGGCGAATTTGCATCAAAACTATTTCTGAACCTTCTCGAAATAATGGATGTTACTGGTTGATATGTCTCGGGAGCTTATTCTCACCTGGAGTCCAGCTAGCTAAATAAAGCTCTGTCCAAGCTTCTTGTGTCATCGGTGGAGAGAGATGGGCCCCTCCAGGGGATGATTCATCCCAAATGAAGATAGATGCTTGAGACTGGGGAGAATGGGCAGGGGGGGAAATGAGTAATGTGTGCTTGTAAAGCACTTGAACGTAACTGCAAGAGGTGCTGTTCTCCATGGAGAGAATTATTGTGTTTTTTTCCTATGAATGTGACTGCACTTCAAATCGCTTTGCAGTACGAAGCCTTAAAATCAGGTGTCATATTCCAGCCTATTTTCTTGACTTTGCTAATTGCTTCCTGTCACTTCAGCTTAAAATTGAGGTTTTGTGTCATCCGTGTATTTGTGTGTGCTGGTAGGCCTCTTGTTGTTTAATGAATCATTAAATAATTTCCAGCTTTCAGACCAAAAAGAAAATAGGAAAATGGATAAATAAATATTGTATTCAGCATCCTCTTCCTGTGCCACAAGGTTATAGTCTTCAGTGTACTAGAATGTAATTAGTTATTTAATTAGGGTCAGGCTCCTTAGAATGCAGTTTACCTGAATGACTGATTTAACTAATGATGTGTGCCGTTTTACAGCAGTGTGTTCTTTGTATTAATTACATTATTCCATCATTACATGGTTTAATAATAATCTGCACAGGTTAATATTTTGGTTCTACTACTAAAATTAATGGTTCCAGACTTCTATCAAGTATCACACAGCTCCTGTTTCACGATCCTGGGGCTTGTGGGTAATAACCTTTTTTCAGAATGTTGTGGCTAAAATATCTAATTTGCTTTTCTATGCATTGGAAAAGTATGTAGAAGAGAGTAGCACATGACAGTTCAGCCTAAGCTATATATACACCCATTATTTTTTAAAGAACACTCAAGCCATTCAACATATCACTAACCAGTGTTTTCTTAAGGGGTTGAAGGTGAGTGGTGTTTGACAGAAGAATGATGTCAGGTTCCTAGAGAGTCCATGCAAGCCTTGAAGAGGCTGTAGAGGCACGCTTGCATTAAACATAACACAGTTAGTTATTGCTTTTGGGTTTAACTTCGTGGCTTTTATCCCGCTGTGATTGCACACATGCTCAAGTGTGTGCAGGAGATGCTGCTTTTATAATAGGCAAGAAATTACCAGACAAAAGATTTTAGTTTTCCTGTGCCTCGCTTCTTTGCCCCAAGTCAAGAGGTGTAGAGTGGCATCATGTGTCTGTGGTCCTTGGCACGCATGTAGGTCCTTCTCGTTAATTACTTTTGATAACTTCTGTGTTGTGTGAAATAGCAAAAATTAGTGTGAAACTAAATTTGGTGATTTAGTCTGTTTAAAAATTAGGAAATTGAATGTATCTACAGGGTACAAAGGTCTGGATACATTCAAGTGTTTATGTGCTTTCCTGGATCCGGTCAGTTAAAAAGCTCCAAGAAACAAAGTTCCAATTGATTCTTTTTTTTTTTCTGGTGTTGTGGACAAGTAAAGTACTTCTGTAAATTAAGCTCTCTTCCTTTTTTGTGTGTTCACCGTGTCCGAGGCTGGATTAAGGACTTTTGTCCCCTAAGTCACATTGTAATTTTGAGTTATTTTCAAATAAGAGACTTCAAAAGCAGCTGAGAGACTTGGAACACAAACTTCTCGACTTCTATGGGACTTCTGCTCCTAAATGATACGTGGAGGCTGCGTAAATCAAGTGGGGCTGGAAGGTTCTGGTAGAGCAGGAGAGAAAACACAGGAAACAAACAGCTGTGGACAGACATAATGATGATTGTGTTTGCAGACAGCTTGAGACAATTTCCTTGAGCTACCCCAGTGGTAATTCACATAAAGCCTTTCTTGGTCTGACAGAAGCTTCTGAAAACCAGGGGAACTTTCTGAGCAACATAGAGCAAAAGAAGGACTCTCTGCTTGCACCATGTGTAACAAACACGCTGCCTATATGCACATTCAAATCCATCACCATAATCTCAGGTTTATGGAAGAAAGGGTAGCAGTACCTGGTGGGGAAAAAAGCATGCTGAAATCCCAACACAGATATCTTTATCAATAAAGTCATCTAGAAAATCAATAGATAAAGCAGAAAAATCTGAGAGGTAATTTCAGTAAGAACTCAATCTGTCTGGAAAGAAGCGCTACAGTGCTATAAAAAGTGAGGACGGTCACCTTCGGTGATGTCCTGAAGATATTAATGCTCTTATAACTTGCTCCTCAATAGACAAACAGATAAATAAACAAGACAAGAGGATCTGCTAGCTACCTTGGCAGTTGATTCATATTAACATGCTGCATCTTTGCCAGGTTATCAAACTCACCTTTGAAGAATTTGAACTAGAAAGAGGATATGACACTCTGACAGTGGGTGATGGAGGACAAGTCGGAGACCAGAAAACTGTGCTTTACGTGTAAGTAGCATGTCCTTTGTCCCTGTGAGAAATCCAGACCTAAGTTTTGCCTGACGAGATGTAGCTGATGTGTTTGGATGAAGGAGTCCCAATCTGCTTGCTGTACCTTACTGGATGGTTTATCTGCTCTTTGTCATTTTTGGTGGAGCTGACTCTTCTTGGTGTGGTCTTCCTTCAATCACATTCTCTTAGGCTTCAGCTGACAGAAGGGCTGTTACCTCTTTGCTTCGCTTCTCTTGAACTGCCTTTGTTGGGGCCCCTCGGAGAGAGGCTGAGACTGTTCAGGGAGCTGAGCAAACAGGATTAAAGTTTGGATACGAGAGTGAGCACAAATCGGGTAGAAACTGAGAACTGTTTGGATCTCTTTCTTCTGTGCTGTCCTTCTTGTTCAGTCATTTTTAGCAATGCAAAGTGGCTGTAGATCCATTATCTTTGAATGACATCCTGAGCATTTTACACCCAGTGTGCATTTGTGTAAGTGACAAGACATGCTGCTTCACAGCTGAGAATTGGTCCCCCTCGATTGACACCCTTCAGTTTGCAGATAAGATGTTCTATGGAGTAGAGGAAACATTGTGGATAGTCCTACTTTCCTTCCAGGTCTTCCTGTATCAGTGTTCCCCATCTAAATACGTTTTTTGGGGTGGTTTGGTTGTTTGGGGTTGTTTTTTGTTTGGTTTGGTTTTGTTCTCCCCCCTCCCCCCCCCTTGCCCCCCAATTTTAATTATGAAGAAAGGACATCAGACCAGTACAGGGCCAATCCAGCCATGCTGAAGCAGAGCAAATCGTGAGTCCTGTATAGAACTATTCTAATGCAAGAGCGTGCTGCTTGCCTGAACTTCCTGACTTCGGGTCAGCTTTGAGCACCTACATGTATTTTGCTCCATATTCTAGAGCTCCGTCATGCCCCCTGACTGCGTTCAGGTCCTGACCGCTTCTGAAAGGGCGGCTTCTTGCCATGTTGGAGTATCGTTTGCCTCTTGCGAGTGAAGATGTAAGGCGGGTGGTGTTTGTCAAAGTCTCAAATGTCTTGAGGGCACTTGCAAGGCCAGGTAGTGGAGCAGAAGCAGGGAAAAGTCACCTTTCAGAAGGAATATTTGAAGTGGTGAACGGGGTGGTGGAACCAGGGCCACCAGCATCCAGGTTTAGTGTCTTGAAAGACTCCCTTCTTTTCTATCTAATCAAAAATGTATAAGAGCAAACAACTCTCCAAAAGCTACTCTAGCAAAGCTGTTGTACTCTTTCCAACTGGTAGAGAGTATTTCATATTGCATTTTTTAATTCTTCCTCTTCGCTTGTTTTTCCACATGAATCAGCCTCCCACTCCATTCTCACTTAGGTTAATGTTTCCGAAACCTCTCTTTCTGTGAGATTCCCTATAAATTTCTTTTCAGAACATGAACACCAGTGATACTTAGGTCAGGAACTCTAACCTGCAATGTATATAAATGTAAAGTCTGATGATTGCAAAATTGTTTGTAATTAAAGTGTCACAGAACATTTCACAGCTGATTGGTCAAAATGTGCAAATTACTGCCAGGGGAGTAGTTTGCAATAACTTGCTGAAATGATTTCTCTTTCCTATCCCTTTTTGTTTGCCTAAAGCCCATGAAGATTTTCCTAGATTTGATTTTAATCATTCCACGTTTTCTCACTCTGTATTAGCTACTCAACACCTTGCTAATGCAAATTTGGAATATCTGAGACTGTCTGCACACAGTGTAGCATCTGGTATCTTCTCCCAGTGCAAGAGAACTTTCCATTAAATTGCTGATGTTAATCCTAACAGGGAGATTTTTTTTATTATTATTTTTTAAAAATTTTTAATCTGGGAGGATAAGTTGAAAACTAATGAAATGTGAGAGAGGTGTGAAGACCACAGAAATACTCCATTTGTAATGAATGTGGTTGAAAGTCCATGGACAATTTTTCTCAGTGTTTTCTGCCCTCTTACCTACCATCAGATGAATTCATGTATGGGGTATATCCATTGGATACAAGCTGTAGGTTTTTGGGGGGAATCAACATGCAGAAACCTAACCCTGTCAAAGATAGGAGTTCCAGTTTTCTTACTACTCTTCATTTATTCTCGGCTATTCAAGAGGAACTCAGTCTTGCAGCCTTTCAAATTGAGAAATACATTTGAATCAACTTGCATAGCAGCAGATGTTATCCCAAACTGAGGTATGAAGGACCGCTTGTTTCCAGTCTCATCTCATCCCTGTAAAGTGCATCTTGGAGAACATAACAGATTGTTAGGCTGAGCTTTCTGACTTGCAGAAAGGATTTTATTCCCTAAAGTAACAAGCACCCAAATCAATTCAGCTTGTGAAGGTGGAATGGGAAAGCATGCAAAAACTTTTGAAGCGCCTTTTTCTAAAGGTTTTTCTCTTGGTGTGTTCCTCGTTCCTGCCTGTCTGCTGCTTAAATAACTTGAGAAGAATCAACAATAGCACTTCTTCTGCACTCTCCGTCAAACTCTCTGGATGCAAACCAGTCATTAAAACAAGATTGCTTCTTAATTTACCAGCACCCTGGGATCAATAAAATTTCTGATGCAGGTCAAAGCAATAACAGAGCAAAGGTGGGGGCGGAACTGGGAGAGCTTTGATGGGCTTGGGGGATATGAATGTCATTTCAGAGAAAAACACGCTCCAGATTCCACGGCCGAAGCTTGAGCAGTGACTGGTTTCGGGTGTTACGGTAGCCCCTGGTGCGTGTGTGACTGGTGAACGTCTCTGGGATGGGGAGGAGAGTTACGTGTCTGGCAAGGTTGGTCCCATTTACAACGTTAGGTACCTGTAAGGCTATTGGAAAGAATCTGGCGCTTGGCAGGTAGCCTGTGTTAAGAATGTCAAGCAAGTAGCAGAAGTAGCACAACCCTTCAAGCAGTCATTTGGCTTCACTCTAAACAAACAGTAATTGGCAGATCAGCCATACTGTCTCCGATTACCCAGGAAACTGGGAATTGCAACAATTATGCCTGGAGGTTGCAAGTTACATTTATTCACAGGATGCTATCATCACACAGCTGCTGGGTTTATTCCCTTGCAGTGTTGGTTTGCAGTAATTCTGCCTTGAGAGCTTGGGGATCAATTTTATCAAGAAGTTTTTCAGGTGCTGCTATTGTACTTGAGAACGGTGCCAGGCAGAAGCCATATCTATACATATGTATGTATTTAGATTTAAGCAAACACTACAGAAAAAAGAATACCTATCCACCTGCAGTAGCTGCACTTAAGGTAATTTATAAATTTATCACAGACGATACCTTAGCAGAAATAGTATAACAACAACATTAAACACTGCCACTAAGACAGGCAACATAACACTCATACTCCTGTAGTAATGATCCCTTCCCACGCACTGTTACTCTGTTTTCAGAAGCAGAGGGAAGGGAAGGAGCTGTGCTCAAAGCAGGCAGTTCTGCATGTGTAAGTGCCTACACTGGTGCTTGTGTGGGTGGGGGATAAAACTCTAAAGCTGTGTTGAACCACAACGAGGTGATTAATCCCAAAGGCTGAATGAGCTGCCCATGGCTCATTAATACAGATATATTGGTGACATTTTTCTAAATCTCTTCAGCTCTTCTAGGAGTATCCTTGAAGGGTAGGCAATGTCCTGATCATCCCGCGCTGCCTGGATTAGTAGCACTTTTCAAGGGCTTACAGGGCATTCAGCAGACTGGGGCTCGTGCCTTGTCTTCCAGGGGTTTTTTGAGATCTTTGTGGCAACTTCTCTGTCAGGATAGAAATGCAGCAGAGAATGTGTTGCAAGTAACTTTTTGTAATAGTAGAAAATACTCTAAATGCAGTTAAGAGGATTCAGTCACCGGTATGGGCTCTGGGAATTTTATTTGTTTGCTTATGTTTTGCTTCGGTGAGAAAGGAAACTGTTGCTATTGATGCTAGATAATATATTGTAATAATGGTACTGAATTGTTATTATTATAGTGATGATAATAACTTGCAGGCTCTCAACTACAGTAGAAGACTCACTGTTTAGGCAGTATGCAGAAACATACTGAGAGGCTCGTCAGTCTTGAAGATCTATCAGTCTTTTGGACAGTGTTCTCTTTTGGGGTTATTCTTAGTTGTGTTGGCATTGCTTTTGTTATTTTCTGCTCCTACAAAGGTATACATGGCCTTTATTTTGGTGGGAAAATAAGTTTGGGGAGACATACAGGCTGTTTACTTGTTCTTATTTATTTTTACAGCTTGACAGGCACCACAGTCCCTGATCTTATCGTTAGCACACACCACCAGATGTGGCTCCTCTTCCAGACGGATAGTGTCAGCAACTTGCTGGGATTCAAAGCAACATATGAAGGTAATCCAAGTGTGTCTCTCTGAATTTACCTGTTTTAAAAGGATCAGGGATGAGATGGGTACAGTTGTTTGGGAGAATAGGGAGAGAGAAGCTTCTCTAAATATATTGAAGCTCTGCAGATTTTTTTTCTTAAAACTGAAGCTTTGCTCCAATAAGAACAGCTTTCATGATTTCTTTTCCATGAAAGCAGGCTGGGTGGGTAATGTTTCATTGCCATTTCATTTGCTTTGATGGAAAAGAGTTGGTGAATTTGAGCTGATGGCAACAGACTGTGTCTGCAGAAGAAAATGAGATCAAGTAATCAATGGTTCTAGTAGATTAGTGGTATCAACTACTTTAAACTTTGATTAATCTGGAGTATTACAAATGCAATAAAACTTAATGCTGGGATTTTTCAAAAGAAACTCATGAAATGCATTAGGATGTGAATGGTGAAGTCTGTCATAAGCTTCTGTGTTTACTGTTGCTGTAGGTATTTGCAAAGTTAGAGAAAGTGTGATGGAAAAGTATTCCTTTTAACTCGTGTAAGTAACTGCTGATTCTAGCGGAAGCTTTTCTTAGATTCCTGAGTGTCTGAGATGTTTTTAGATTTTTCCAGAAATCTTCATCTCATGTCTCTACATTTGGTGTGGGCACGTAGGGTCCTTAGCTTCCTCTGCAAGCGCTGCTCTGAAGACCGTCCTCCGTCCGATAGCCTCATGCCTGCGGAGGGGGAGCTTGTTTCCGTGATGCAGCTGCCAGCGCAGACACACAGGAATACTTCCACTTAGATGTCAGCTTCTTTTTGGTATTGTTATCATCTTGAATCTCTTTTCAAAGCACTTGAATGCCTTTCGGTTTTCTCTGTGACCTGCTGATGCCAGCGATGGCTTACTCTTTCGGCTCTGATGCCTAAAAGTAGGCACACAAATCTTCATCTAGACGTGGGGGCTGCTCCTGATATGTCCGAGTACCGGCAGCTTCCACTGACATCAGCAGTAACATTTAAATCCGTGTCTTTCAAGGGCCCTAAATGCACATTAGCGTTCATTCATTTTTAAAAGTGTTTCTCTGGGACTTACCATGTTTCAGGGAAGTGTCATATTGTGTTCAGGCCAGGACCTGCCCATAGTAGTGCTGCTGATTGATGCTAAAGTAACAGCAGTTAGGAGCCTGAAGGGACCTGACCTGCCAGAAAACCCAGCTGGACTAAATGCCAGTATGTCCAGGCAGGCTGAACAGTACATTGAAGGGGGCACTGGGTCGTGATGCTGGAGTCTTTACAGGATTGCAGGACCAGGTCAGCAGAAAAGTCATAGAGAATCATAGATAAGAGGCAATGGAATTGAAAGAAGGAAAAGGCAAATCCAGCCTGATTGTCTAGGAAGCATCTTAACAGTACTATTTCAGTCTTACTTGCTGTGACTGTACCAGCCTGAGAGCTTGCTCTCCGCGGTAGCTGTGATGTCTGTCTCCTGCCACGCTTGTCTGCGGTTGATTCTTGGCAGCCTGGCAGAGCATGCTGCTGCAGCCCTACCTGCCAGCTGCGGATGGGCGAAAGCACTCTCCAGCTCTGCTTTGGGATCCTGCCTGGTTTGTTAATCTCATCCAAAGGGCGATCTGGACATATTCTTTCAGTCTCTTGATAGATCTTATGTTTACCCCATAGCATAGCACATAAAGTTGCAAAGTACATGATCTAGGGACTTCCTTACACTGTTGTTCATCTTCTGCGAACTTTGGATCTATAAGGAGCTTGACTTCTTCCTCCTCTGACTTGCTTCGATGTTATTGGTAGGTTGATCTATAGCAAGGCTGAGCTGCTCTTGCTCCCTGTGACCTCACCAGTCGGTTTGGGGATCACCGTTATCATTCATGCTTTGGAGTCCTGTTGTATGGAGCTTCTAATGTCAAATGTGCTTCTCCCTTCCCTACTCATCAGCTTTCCCTGCACAGCTGCTGCCTATTTTGCTGTACTTTATGTCCATAACCTCCTAGAGAAATAAAAAAAATGGAGTGTTCTGGCTCTCCTGTGTCCCCTGATGGGCCTTGAAGGAGGGACCCTTCCCTGGGGAGTGTGTCTGCTTTGCATGTGTTAGAAGTAGAGGCTACTCTCTGCCTATCGTTCGAATCTTTTCTCTTTTTCTGGGCATCTCTGCAGTCTTTGTACAGCAGCTTACTGACCTTGCAAAATGGATTTGTGCATGAACAAAGAAATATGCTCCATGCCTAAGGTCCACGCTGGCGCTGTCCTGAGGTTAAGCTAATCTCCAATCAGCCAGGTCCATAAAACTCTTAGTTTTTGCAAATACTTTGAGTTACAAAGCAAGAGATGTTTAAGTAAGAGGCAATTAGCACTTGCCAAATACGTTATGAAATTATGTGCAACTTACTAACAAGTTTCAGTATCGGTTTTATGGCCACGCTTCTTCCTAATTGTGAGATGAAAATTACAGCTAATGGAGCTATATAAAGTCAAGACGAAAAATCTGCCTAATAGAAGGGCAGAGTATTGCTTATAGAGTGTGTTTAAATAGCCATCTATCCTAAAACCTGTAAGTTTTAGCGTACATTTTAAGCGTAATGCAGTCATGAAGCCTGTTTGCTACTGCTGAAACAGTCACGCCTAAGAGATTTATTGATGCACAGATTCAAGGACCTGTTGGAAAGAACATGCTGAGGGCGGCAATATGCCATCAAATTTTTAATGTAGGATTCCTAAGAAAGGGGAGCCAACCAGGTGCTTTTGCTTCACTTGTAAGTAAAGAGAAAGCATATTTGCACCGGGAAGAGTATACAAAACACAAGGGATCTGGATTCAGGTTTTTCCAAATCTGCACTGCAAGATTGGATGCATTTGGAACAAATGCTCAGTGGGTGTAAATTAGTGTGACAGCATTGATTTTCAATTAAGCTGTGTCAGCCTTTACCAGCTGAGGATCTGGCTCATTAATGTTCATGAAGATTACTTCTAAGTCTCCAATGTCTCAACTGCAGCCACTTTTATCCTTTCCAACAGACATTCTTTCATAATAGTGAACAATGTTTTTGGACTTCTAGTGCTTGTCAGAAGAAATTTATATTAAGCTCCACTTTGCTGGAAAAGTCTTTTCTTTCTCACAACTATAGCGAGCTGATTGATACTGCAATTCAGTGCTTGACTTGTGAGAGGGCTTTACGGCCTCCTGGGGTCCTGGGTCTTATTTTCCCCCTTCTTTCCTTTAATCTCAGATGACTTGTTCTGAGAATGCCTTCCCCTTAGAGCTGATGCCTTCCACAGCCATCGATACGGTTCTTTGAAAGCTTCCAGGTCAACCCCTTGTAACGGCTGGGAATAAATAATTCCTTCAGGCAACATTTTCAAAAGTTCTTGAGAAATTTAGGGTTCGTTGAAGAGGATTCAGACTCCCATAATCTCACCCACAATCCTTCTGCAGTTATGTTCCACATTGGTGGGCTGAAGATGCTTGGTCTCTACCGCAGGGGAGGTGTGGGGGAAAAACATGTTTCTGTTACTGATGAGCTTGAGGTTATTATAAGCAACAGTATAAAAGTAAATCAATAGTATAAAATTCTACGGTAAGAGACAGAAATATTAAAACATGAAAAAATAGAACAAAGCCAGATTTTAATTTAGTTTTACATTTATACTTATATATTTTTAATATAAAGTAATAATTTAAAATTAAAACTAGATTTATAGACACACACACTAATCTAGTTTGGATTTCTGTTGGAATTGGGTTATATTGGGTAGAGCTGACTAAGGTCGATGTTCTGAACTACCAGCGTGCTGCAGGCAGGGGATGATTAAACAATATTTATTGTTGTTGAAGTGCTGACTAAGTGTTTGGCTCTGGAGTGGTTAGCTTTAGAGCTGAAATTTAGCCCCATGGTGCTAAGAGGCTTAGGAGCTCTGCAGAGCTGGAGCCTGAAGATTTCCTCTCCTGACCTTTCTGGTTATAATCAAATCGGTGCTGCCCAAGGTGTTTGGTCAGATGAGCTTGCTGGGTTTCCACATCTGTTTTTACGAATGTTATGTAAATACAGAACTCTCTATATAGATGCCTGCATGCAAGCGGCATGTAAAGGTGTTCGTACATATATGTCAAAATGAGAACAAACAATAACCTCTTAAGTTCCTTCATCCTAGGAGACTTGGGGAAAAAATACACCTACCTGAAACTAGTTCTGATGCCGCTGTTGTTCAGAATTAGCTTTCAAAGCTGAGATTGTGCTCCCTGGCGTGGAGCACTGTCTTTGGTTTTGTCTGGTGAAATGCTCTCAGGTTTCACTGAGAAGCCCAGGTAACATGCAGGTGGTTTTCATTGATTACATGCATGTATTTATTTAATTTTTTAGGTTCTACATTACCTAACCCCCCCAATATTGTTGAGTGTGGAAGTCTGTCAGAAAACTCAGTGCTTATATCTTTCCTACTCTGCTTTTCCATTTAATGTATTGACTCATGTCATAAAACACTAGCGCTGAAATACTGCTGAACCAACAGACACGAAGGCTTTTAGCTTATGATGGGTTGACCTGAACCGCGCTCAGGGTCATGTTACTTGTATTTAAGTCTTGTATAAACCTTAGCGGCAGTGATTTGATGTTATGCCACAGGGTTCTAATGAGCCTGCTAGATTCAGTTTCTGCATTTGCCCTGCAACAGTGGTTTTGATGGGAGGAATGTGGCAAAGATATGCAGAAAGGGCCTTTTCTGCTTAGTTTATCCCCTCCTCCTCATCATGTTTCCTTTTCAGATCCTTTTTTTCTCATTGTTGGAGTTAACAAGAAGAACAATGCAACAGCAACACCCTGGTTGTTGTTCCCTCAGATACATACCTGAGACTATTAGCTTTCAGTAGTTTAAGCGAAGTTAATATATGTATGAAATAATGCACGTGAGGTTAAGTATTTAATCGAGGGTCTTTTCTGACTGTGGGTAACGTTTGTCTGATTTCCTCAGGTATGGCCCCTAAGTGCTCACAAATCCCACATCTTGTGGGTATTTTTTCCAGAAACTGGAGTTTTGCTAGTGCAGTGCTTTTTTGCAGCTCCAAAATCCTCGTTTTCCTCCACAGACGAGTCAGGCAGGAGCAGAAATTCCCACGGAACCCTGGGAAGAGAGCGGCCTAAATTTTGGGTCCCCACAGAGTTTCTGTGCAGCTGTGTAAAGGAGCAGAGAGGTTCTTGCTCTCATGAGTCACTCTGGAAATGTAGGCTGCCTCCTCTGCGCTGAGCAAAGGGACCCAGTTTCCCCACCCACCACCAGCAGACAAATAGCATAAATAGCTGATGAAAAATTTCTGGTGAAACATTTTCTGTTAGAAAATGCTGTTTTGTCAAAATCTTATGTGTGTGATATAATATTTGATGGAGAAGTTTTGAAAGATTCATGTCAACTTGTTTCATTTAAATAATGTCAAAACACTTGATTTAGATGTTCTTGTTTAGTTTTGACTTTTATTATTCTAATGTGGAAGTGATTTTACTTAAACATTCATCAGGAGAAATGTTTCAGTCTTATTGAAGTAACATGTTTTGATATTTCTGAATCACTCATTTTTGGAATTTCTGCTCTGCTAAATATTTCATGAATTTTACTCTGTATGAAAAGAAATGTAGGAACCAGGAGACTTTCTCAGGACAGAAATTTCATTTTCTGACCCCGCTGCTGTAATAAAATGTGCTAGCTTTGTTTGCATGCTGCTAACTTGGAGATCGTGTGCATAGTGGAAAATGTGAGGTCTAATTCTTCATTTCTCTCCCATTCTTAAACCTGTGATTTCACTCTCTCTGTAAAAATGTTCCAGCTGGGTTCGTGCAGGGTGACAGAAAAGGGCTACCCGAGCTCACAAGTGAGGGGGGAGCCCTGGGAGGGAGGGAGGACATTCACTCAGTCCTCGAGAGCATCTCTGTTACCTTTATTCTTTCTCAGCAGAGGGTCGAAAGGGAGTTCTTTTTCTTTGCTTGGCTGCATTTTTTCTGAGTATCTGGTAGCCTGAGCATGTCCTCATTTTACAAAAGCAATGAATATTCTGAACGCCTGTAGCTCCCTTTGGCTTCTGCGGTAGCTGGAGCTGCTCGCCACGGCTGTCTGCAGCCCCTCTGCCCCTGTGCAGAGGGAAGCTCTTCGGGCTGGCAATGAGATCTTAGCCTTGCTGGACCTGAGCTTAGGAGGACAGGGCTCCCTCCCTCGCTGGAGTCTGGCGTGGGCAGGAATACGGTGCGTGTCTGTGTGTCGAAGAGCTTTGTTGGTTCCCAGTGGAAGAAGAGCCTCTGAACGTGGAGGAGCAGCCTGAGAAGTGCTGGTGGTTCTGCTCCATGTGTCGGTGGGCTGGGAGATGACTTAACACTTTGTTTTAAGAGATGGCTGGAGTGACACGTGTTAGTGTCCATCTCGTCCTGACCAAATGTCAGGAACCGGAGTGGTACTGGGACACGCATCGTTTCCTTCCCCAGGGCACCCAACATCGCAGGCTCTGGTGATGGCAGGAACTGGAGACGCTGGGTGAAAGGCACCCTGCGGGACAGCTTGCCATCAGTTTTACTTGCTAATACTGTATTTCAAGACTTCAAGGTGTGGGAAGGAAAGGAGTAACAAAAATTAACTTTTAAAGGCTGTTGACTCGTAGCAGAAAGCGTTATCAGTTTCCCGTGTCTCTGTCAGGACATAATGATACGTATTTAAAATAAGCATGCTACCCTTTGATCTTGTCACTATTTCTTGAGTTTTAAAGCCGAATTTTGTTTCATGATTTGCACTATTTGTCTCCTGCCTTTTTTTGGAGAGTAATGTACAGTCCAGTGCTATTTTAATATCCAAACTGTTTTGTTTTATTTGTCCTTTTTATATGGAAGTACAATTCTTAAACATTGGGGGTTTCAAAGTCTGCAGGAAGATACGTAAATCCTGCCAAACTCTTTTCACTGACAAGCAAAAAAAGAAACTGATTCCATGAAAACTTTAACATTAATATTAATTTATGTTAAATTATTTTTGGGATGCTTCATTACCTGGCAGTGACTTTTTAGTTCAAGATGCATACGGCAGCAGCAGCTAGGTGCTTGTTGTGACTTCTATTCAAAATACACCTGTATCTAAGTTGCCTGAAATCAGAATAGTAATGAGGTGCTTGTTGTTATTCAAACCAAACTGGAATATTAGATGGAGTAATGCAAATCTCAGATTATGTGATTTTTCCTCTGTAAAGAAAATGTCATAAAAGAAGTTTCCAATTTGGTGTAAGAAATTGAAAATGGGGAGAAAGGACAGCGGGGCTGATCATAGATGATGGGGATAAAAACGAGAGAATGTGGAAGACGAGATGAATGTGAAGCAGATAAATAATGTGGGAGCGCTAAGGAGGCTGTAAAGGAATGGCGTTTTGTAGCTAATAGTGATACAGACCAGGGGGCCCTTTGAAATGAAATTGTACAGAGCAGAAGATAACAGAAAATTGTGTCCATGATTTATTTGAAGTCAAAATACATGTGCAGCAAGAGATTAACTGTATGTTTCTGTGCAACAAGGTGTCAGCTGTCTGCTTCGGGACCACACGCAGAAATTGAAATGGGGGTGGGAAGGGAAGGAGAGACGGCAGACGTGGCAATCCAGCAAATTCATCCCGACTGTATCCTCTTTGCCAAAGGAGTCGAAGGCCTGGTCCCGTTTAGTGAGATGGGGTCTCTCTGCTTCAAAAGAAGTCCTTGAAGCAGATGCAGAGTAGGATCTCCTTGGGTATCGCTGTATTTTCCATTTAGTCATGATTAATTTAAGGATGAGGAAGCAGTTAGGAGGGGTTGTTAGGGAGGGCCTTACAGTGACAGTGGTAAAATTTGTGTGTTAGGACAGAGATCTCGGCTGCGTTCTGCGCCGCTGGCAATGCGGGGATGCGATGTCTTTGCCAGAGCGCTGACAAGCAGCACGCAGCGCAGATGTATGCCAGGTATTGCACCAGCTCGGTGTCAGAGCCTTCCCCCATGCAACTTTTGTTTTCTTTATTTATTTTTTTTTTCCCCTCCAGAGATTGACCAAGGGAGCTGCGGTGATCCTGGGATCCCAGCCTACGGCAGGAGAGAAGGATCCACGTTTCGCCACGGGGACAGTTTGAAGTTTGAGTGCCAGCCTGCCTTTGAGTTGAAGGGACAGAAAACAATTACCTGCCAAAAGAGTAGCCAGTGGTCTGCTCAGAAACCAGTTTGTGTTTGTAAGTCAGTGAGGAGACGGCTCTAAAATGTCTTCGTTGTGTGGTGAGGCGGTCACGTAACCAGTGTGTTTGTGCTCTGTGCTTGGTACCTGGGATAGGACAAGTTCTTGTGGTGGCAGAGATGGCACCAAGCTGCAGCTTCACTTAACCGAAGCTGTGGGGAGAGTTTGGTTTGGCTCTTCTCTCAGCCGAGAAGGGCTGTGCAGCAGGGACCAGCGTCCAGATGGAGATTTGGGGTTGCACTGGGACCGTGTGCTCTCTCTGCTCTACCCCTCTGCCCTCCCGGCATTCTGGTTCAGAATCCCTTCTGGAGAGAAAGTAGGGCTTTGGTGTCTGAGACGGGAGGCATGGGCACGGACACACACATAAAAATAATTTAAAACTTGATTCTATTTTTGGCCATTTAATTTTCCTTCATTATCTGACAATATTCAGGCTCCCTGCTGCTGGACCTCAATTTTTAAATTGTTGCATGAGTTCTCAGCAGAAGTAGGATATTATGCTCTCAGTAGTGACTAAGGATCAAATTTTCAGATGTAAATGGGAGTTATGTGCACAGTCCCCATTGGGTTTTAATGGTCTCACTGACCTTTGAAGACGCATTGGGTAATCTGCTTTATTTTGACCGAAGCTTCACGCCGAAACAGTGTTATATTTGGGCATTACCAAAATGCATAAAAGTATATATGTTTTCCCCAATTGGTGACAAGCAAACTCTTCTTTTTGTCTCATCTCTACTTAGTTGGGTATGTTAAAGTTTGTGCCTTTTGAACAGATACTATGGTGTAGGGGAGTGAGACTGAACCTAACAAAAAAATAGGGAAGGAAAATTCAGTTGAGCAACAGAGGACAAAAGTGTGGGGAAAATGGATAGAGAGAAAACAGAAATGTTCTTTTTTAGAAGTGTGTATTCACTGTGCAGATAAATAGATATGCTGGTGTTAGATACTCCAGTCCAAAATGGTCATTTGTAGTGGGGGGGGAGTTGATCTGTACCAGAGAGGTTACACAGCTGGGGGAGCAACCCTCGTTACGTCGGAGCTGGATCTGGGTTCTTCAGGAGCTGTGGGAGAAGCAGGGGCTTTAGTGTCCTTACACTGGCAAGGTCGGGGAGAATGTGGGAAACCAGTTTCAAGTAAGTGCCTTTCTTTTCAAAAACTAAGCTCTGAGCGTTGGAGAATGTCTATTTGGGGAAAGGAAGCAATTACTTTGTGAGTTTTGCCTTTTCCAGATGCTATGACTCCCTTCCTACTTGGTTTTCTCTTTAAGCAAATCAGCTGAAAATGCTGATGAGGAAAATGGAGTTTTCCTGGTTATCTTTCAAGTGGGGAATGTTAAACTGTTTCTGTGCTTAGTGTCAGAGTTGGGTGTCTTTTTTTTTTTTTCATTTCCAAGAAGTTCAGATGAATTTGAACAGCTGATGGTTTGGTTGAGGTTCTTGCTGATAGTTTGCAGTGAGACTAAACCCATAGTTTGTGCCCAGTATGAGAGGACTGGATCACAGTAGTGTAGAAAGGAGACTTTCCAGTAAAGTAGGATTATTTTTTTGTGGGTAGATACTGGCATCAAATGAAGGCCCAATCAGCAGTCCATGCAAAGCATAGCACAGGCATAAATCTTTTAGTTACAATAATTCCATTGTATTCTGTTCTCTGCAGCCCTCCAGCTTTGGATATTTCTCAATCAACAAGGCAACGTGTAGGTAGTGGAAAAAGTATTTCATAGCCCTCTCTACACCTTTACCTCCCCTGCCTTTATTCTAGATGGCGTCATATTAGTGTGCATGAATCAGAAGAGGTTACATGACAAAATGTGTAACCTGGCATGAAATCTGTAGTGGGATTAGTAACAACTCTCTGTAAATGTTGGGAGACCATTAAATGTATTGGGCATGAGGTGGGAAAATAAGGTAACCTGATTTATGTGCTGCTGGTTGGAATATGCAAACAATTCAGTGCTTCTGATTCTGGCTGCAAATCCATGACAAATGCAGACGGAGATTAAACAGTGCGCTATGGTGCATCCTGCTGTCCTGAGCAAATGATTTATGAGCAGACAGAATTTATTGTGGAGAACTCATTTCCTGGGGCTTCGATGACAGAGCAACACAAACCATTTAAGTAATGCATCTGCTTATTGCAATGGGTTCTTAATTTGTGACTGTCTGTGCCTTCATGATAACAGACCTTCCATCTTCATCCTCTTTGTTGTCATTGCATCCCTTAACCATCCAGGGTGAGCACGTAGGGCACTTGAGAAACTTTGCAAGACCTTCTTAGCACGTGTCTCCTGCAAATCCCTTACTAAGCAAGGTATCCCTGGCCTTGCTGCGTATATTCAGGTTATCTCTGATGAGCTGAGATACCTGAAACGACTGCACTGGAGCCTGGGAACCTGTCGTACTGTAGCGGGATGGGGGAGCGCAATCATCCCTCTTGTCTGTGCTGTGAGCTTGGTGTCTGCTTCTGGCAACGTGGGTGTCTGGGTGTCAGTGATGACTGGGTACTGAAGACCTCTCTTTCTCCGTATTCCACAGCACCTCGTAGTGCTCAAATCAGCTTCGTAGTTACCGTTGCTCGCTCTTGACACTCGCATTTTCAAAGTGATATCTGTCAAAGGCTAAGGCAGTTCTCATAACTGAGGATAACCCGAGCCGTTGCTTTCGTACAGAGCTATGTTCAGTTTTCTTGAAGTCTTGAAGGACAGTAAAATGGGCTTAGGAGATGTCATGCGGATAAATGTTACCAAAGGAAAATCATTGTGCTACTTAGATGAAGTTTGTGCTCTGATGGTAGGAACTCGTAAGGGATATAATAATCAAACTGAAGTCTGCACTTACCTGTGGCTGAGGAGATTATTAAGCTTATGAATGGGGAACCAGCCCATAATTACAGCTATAACGGGAAGCCGGTGAGTTGTTCAGTTACCACAGGGAGAATGATGATGAAAGTCTGGATAGACATAGTCGGGGAGCAGGGCGTTTCAGTAGAGCCATAACTTTCAAATACATGGTTGGAATTACTGTTTAAACATACTCATGTTATAGTAGGAAAAAACTCATTATCTGATTTTATGTGAACTATTGCAGTGGAAGGCCCTGCTACAAAACATTTTCTATGACCAAAATTTGTTTCACAAGGTTTATGTTTCCTTGCCATGGAAAGGTAGTGTTCTCATCCCCGCTGCAGGGGGATGGCGCGCTTGGAGGGTTTCTGCAGCACTTCAGTAAGACTTACAGGGTTCTTTGCTATTCCTCTCCAGCAGCTTCCCTTCCCTTCTCTCCTTGTCCTCCTGCCTGCAGCCCTGCCCCTGTGAGCCCGCAACCTACAACTCCGGAGTTTTCAGTCCTGCACCTTGAGCTGAATGGTTGACTTGCGCCAAGCAGTGCTGTCATTTTACGTGATAGATAATTATGGCATAAACTGTCATGACAGTATATGTCATTTGTAACCATAGCACTGAATAAAGACAAAGTTTTTGCCTTGTTCTGACTTTCCTCTGCCAGTTGCTCTGGGAGAGTCATTTCTGAAAACAACTTACTTTCTGATACAACTTTAGGTCATTGGTCTCAAGCTTGCAAACTTAAAGTTTTCTGGACCCGTCATGTGTGTTCTAAAGGTAAATAAAACATAGTGAAATAAAACAGTATGTACATTCTGATTGCAGTGCATCGAGCAAACCTGGGGGTGGAGGTTTCTGCACTGAACTGAGGGGTATTTGTTTGGCGTCACTTGACTGCAACCCCACAAAGACTGGGCATAAATATGTGCGCGTGTGTGTATGTGTATATGTGTGTGTATGTTTAAATGGAGAGGCTGTAATTTGAGTTTTGCTGTTTCAGAGTACTTCTGGGCTCCTCCAGACGCTTTACATCCACTGATCCGATAGTCATTACAGGGCTCTTACTCTGATCTTCCGCTAGGATCTTCATTAGTTTCCAGTGACTTTCTTTGTTGTGTTATCGTAAATTCTCTTTGTATTATAGACCTGCTTAGAGCACTAGTCATGCATAATATTCCTCTGAACAGAGCAGAAGGCATTTCCCAAAGCATTTCCAATTGAGATTATGTTAAATTGTGTGTTCCCTTCTCTGGCTTTGGAGCAGATGTTATGCTTTCTTCCCTTCTTGTTCACTTGAAAACCTCAACCACAGCCCATTTCTCCTCTCCCATTTGCTTACGGTTGCCGTGACATGCAGGAACGCTGGGAAGAAGCAGCGCTGTACCCACTAACGCTGGAGATCTGTGCTGCCTTGTTGTGAATAGTGCATTGACTTTCTCAGACCAAGCTGAGCACCACCAAAATCCTTTGGGTTGTTGAGAGTTGTCGCCGAGTTGGCTCCAGTCAGAGGTCGGCACAGCCCAGGATCCACTGTCATTCCACGCGGGTGGACAGCACTAACGCAGTTGTCCTCTTTGGAGGCATTATGATTTTGTGCAGTTTTCCAGACTCTTGAACATCTGATTTTCTTTAATAGCAGTATAAAAATCTCTCTTCTCTTTAGTGGTAATTACTCCTTTTTTTTGTTAATGCCATATTGGCCTATTATACCTGCTAAATAATCTTAGCTCCTCTTTGTAGAGATTGCGAATTGTAGTTTTGAGCTGAGTGGCTGACCTTTTGTGTGCACTGTCTGGTACAAACATTCAGGATTAGTAGCTGGAAATGCAAAGCGCAATAGATGTTTTTCCCAGTAATGTACTGAACAGAACCATGTAATTTCATATCGCTTGACGAGTTTTTCATTTAGCTCTAAGTTAAATTGTCAATTGGTCATTATTTTCTTTCTCTTTCTTTCTTCCTTCTCTTTTCTTCTTTTCCTGCCCACTATTCACCGCAACCTACGGAACCTTCCCTGTGAAGAGTAATTTGGAGAAAAGTGTCTCTTAGGTTAGCAGCAATAAAAGCATAGTTTGCCTTTTTAAAAATAACAGCTTTTTAACAGAGTTGTTAATCCTTGGAGCAGCCTACTGAAGGCAGTGATGGGTTCTCCATACCTAAACATTCATAAATTGAGATTGGATACTCCTTTCTGGAGATCTGTAGGAACCAAGAATTGTTTTATCATCTGTATTAAGGAGGTGGATGTTTAAGACGATCAGAATAAAGAATTATTGGACAATAAAGGATCAATTGGAAATTCCAGAAAATTTTCTTTTAAAGGAATTGATACTTTTTTCATTATAAGGGAGTTTTTTAGACATTTGAACTGTAGCATAGGCTGCCATTCTTCTGATGAAACCTGATCCATTGTATGCTCTTCATATTCTTTCTTTTATTCTTAATTCCTCTTGCTTTTTGCAGTGCTAATGGAACAGTTTATGTTAACTCACAAAGTGTTTCTCCTTCCAGCTGTAAACAGGTTTCCTTTTTCTAGTTAACATTGGACTTGCTTATCTGCTTGTAGACGCAGTTGCTTTTAGTGGACTTTGGAAGAAATGTAGGGATTCTACTAATATTTTTTTTCCAAGCTGTTTTGCTGTGTGGAGTTTTTTATTTTTTTGACTGATGCTTTTATGAAGCACCCTGATACGATTTTCCTGATCTAATGACAGAGACGCTCTAATTATCTCTGCCAGACAAGCTGGGAAAGGGAACTGATAGCTAACCTTAACCTACCAAAACACGTCAACTCTGACCTCTGCAAAGCAGCTGGTCGCATCCTGGGTTTGTGCAGCTGAAAGCCTGCCAAGAAACGGGCTCGTTGCCTGCTGAGGCCACTTCCAGGGCTTGGATGGTTTCTGCATTTGTGCAACAGATGTGTGTCCTTCAGGACCCATTAACACCTTCTGCTTGCCCTCCATCTGAGTTGGGGTCAGGGCAGCAAATCGGTGGTGAAATGCTTCTTATCTTCAGCCTGTTCCCCTGAGCTGCTGAGATCCAGTCTTTCTCTGGCAGTAAGGGAGGCAAATTAAATGAAGGCAGGATTACCATGATCTCTATATACATGCGGGATTTGTAGCTTTTGTTAACAACCTTGTTTCACAGTTGCAGCCATGTAAGACCATTCCCTTCTTAATTTTAAGCAGGGCACTTTCCCTCAAAGCCCTTGTTCTGCACTGCAGCCCCAGTTTAGCAAAGCACTGAGATATAAATGTTGGCTTAAGTAGACATACGTGCTTAAGTGCTGGGCAGAGATGCACTTAAGCACCTTCTTAACAACAATGAATTGAGTTATAATTGACCCCCTCCGGCTCCCCAGGGTTTTTTTTGTTGTAACCTATATGAAAATTTTCCATTTCCCTTTCTGTGACTTTATAAGGGGGCTGGCTTAACCAGTCCCTTCTGCTCTTTCTTGAGAGTTGTCTCAAATGAGCTGCACGTCTCCCAGTGTGCCACTTGTCAATTGAGTTGCAAAGTTTCCCTTGGTGTCTGTATCTAAGGAAAGCTGACGTCCACCTGGGGAAAGCTGACGTCCACCTGGGTCCAACCAGAGACGGTTTTCTCCACGGTGTTACTTTCTCAGTGAGTTTTGTCTAGCAGTTGTAGAGCCAGAAGCAGCGGGGTGCTGCTCCGTGTGTTCTCTCGGTTTCTAACAAATTGTGAGGGGCTTGGGGTACTTGTGTGCAGTCAGCCTGGTTCAGCAAGAAGGTTGCAGTGATAAGGCTGGAGGATGCGAGATGAGGTTGGGGTGGTGATCCAGCAGATGTGGCCAGCTCTCGTGTCCTCAGCAGGGATGCTGCTCCTGCGGAGAGAGCCTGCACGTGGGGAGAGCTGGAGTGGAGGATTTCACCGTGGTGTTAGGCCACGTCACCGTGCACGCAGCTCACCAGAGGTGCTCCCAGCTGCGCTCTCGGCGCTGATCAGGAGGATGCAGTTTATTGGGTTGTCTCCATGCTTGTTATTTTACTGATTGGATCAGTTGAACTGTTACCCTGATAGGGTTTCATGCTGCTGTAAATGAGCTGTCCTGTGCCAAGGCATCTGTCCATGTTCCTGACAGCAATTGCTCAGCATGACAGGTTGCTGCTCTTCACGTGAGTCGGAATCTGAGATGACGCTTACTGCTTTTATCAGGCAAGGAGATTGTCTCTGTCCCCTTCCCCTTTCTCTATATCCAGAAAACAAGAATGTGTTGTGCATTATGTTGCCATCTTCAGCCTGGTCTGCAGAGAAAGTTCCCTTATGCCTGCCTTATTTTACTGTAATGCTTTACATTTGGGGTTGGTGTTGGAGAAAGTTTCGATGGGTCATTTCCAATTGCAGGTGGACTCGATGTGTGCAAGTTTAAGTCTCTCTCGCCCCCCGCAAGCAGAGCTTCACATGTGGCTGAACCTGCCCGCGCACCCTCTGCTGTGCTTAATCACTGGGGCGCAGCTGCCGTCACCCCAATTGCAGTTACGCGCTTCAGGGGTGCCTTGCCCTTTCTAGCATTACAGCAGCTATCCTTCGTGCTCTCAGTGTGCCGAGACCGTGGGACTCTGTGGAGAGTCAAGTCCCAGCCTGTTGCAGCTTCCAGCCTGCAGGAGACGAATGTGTTGCAGCAGCTGGCAGACGGCTCAGAGTGCTGCAGCGGAGGAAGGATGCTCTGCAAAACCACGAAGGAGCAAAACGGCAAAGGTACATAAGACCACTAGACTGCTAATACACGGCAATTAAAATTCCATCATCTTGTGGACACCGCCACCGATTCCCAAGAGAGACTGCAGGGAGGGAGAGAGTTCCGTTTAAAATAAACAGGCACACAGGAAAGGATCTTGTCTTCGTGCAGAAGCCTTGGAGCACCTCCTGAATAACAGATGGCTGCAGAAAACCTGGCAGACAAGCAGCCCAACAGTGTCCTAGTGGGGATCAGCATCTTCCAGTAAGTTTAAGAAACTTATCTTATTCCCGGTAACCAATCACTGCTCCAGTTTTGAGTGGGTAGAAGTGAAACCCGCTTTGGTATTGTAGCACTCTTCTGTGTGCACAGAGGCTCCTATACAGTCTATTTTAAGTTCACCGATGATATTTTCCTCAAGATCTGGTCCCCAAAACCTGCCTATTTTTTATTCTTCATAACATACTTGCTCTCCCGCCCCCGGTTAGCTGCGTGCCGGCAGTGACAGCTATTCCATCAGAGGAAGCTGAAGAGTTCGTTGCTCTGAAATACAAAAAAGTTCTCCCAGTTAATATGTGCTTTAGACTCCTTTCCCTCACCTCCCACTTGCCCTGTTGGTGCCTCAGGGTTTTAAGACAGAAAATGCATTGTGATGCAGATGTGTTTATTGAAACAGCAGATACAGAAAGAGGAAAATACAAAATATAAAGCACTTTGCTTCGCAGCTTGAACAGTGCCCTGAGCTTCCAGCACTGTTACCTATTCGGGACGTACGCTTCCTGAGTGAGGCATGCCGGTTATTAACCAGGCTCCTGCTGAGGTCCTATTTTTTCCAGTCCATCAGCAAGCTATGCCTAGAGGAGGGATCTTCTTAAAAAAGAAAGGTAAGGCAGAAAATCCATTGCTGTCTTCAAGCTCTCTCCCAAGTGGTCAGAGTCAGTTGGAATGATACCTAAAAGCTGAGAGAGAAGTCAGGATATTTTTTTTTTTTATTGTTTCCATGGAGACTGAAATTATTACAGTGATTCCCTGCTTCGTTTTCAGCTCCTGAACCTGGTGCCTTTCCCATTCCCATGCATTGCAGGTGCGCCCTCTCCCCGGGATCAGCCCTGGATTCTCACGTGCGGGATGAGCAGAGATGGAGTGTCTGGGGCCACCAGGCGTGCCTCACAGGAGAAGCGAGGTGGTCTGGGAGGAGGCAGGATCTTTTGAAGGCAGAAGAAAAGAGAAGCAAGTTGTGCTTAGACTGACCAGACAAATGCTGAAATTGCTCCTGGCTGAAAGCGCAGAAACAAGCCGCTGTGCTGGTGAATAACTGTCAGATGCCTCCGTGTTCAGCTCGGCCGTGAGCATCACTCGCTGGGACCGTGGGGCAGTGCCCTCGTGCCACAGCCATGTGTCCCCATCAACTTTTTAAGACAAGAAGCAATGAGCTCTTTCTTCACTGTTTCACTGCTCTAAATTAAGGCAGAATCTTGATAATATTTGTGATGACTTGAATAAATACCTTGTACTCATTCGTTAATGACATGGGTCTCACTGGCGTTGGTAGGTACTGTTCTACTGAGTTTTGCTGTGATTTATTCTGCTGTATCTAATAAAGGGATTTTTCTGATTGCTTTTGCAGTACTTGATCAGTAATAATAATTATTGACAAAGGTCAGCGTAGGCTTATAAATTTGAACCTAAGCTATGGACATAACGAAATGTCCTCTCATAACATTTAAGAACAACGCTAATAAATATTAATTTCAATCTCTTAGCTCAAGGCCTCAGAGTCATGGATATTCCTAACTCAGCGATCCTGACAGACAGGCTGCAGGCAGCAGGGCTGACCTCTGTCTGTCTGTCATGTTTCGAATGACTGCTCGCTCCTTGGGGGCATTTGTTCCTAACTGTCTCGGATGCGCAAAACAGCACAAGACCGGTAGCGCTCGGCTGTCTTCCACCTTTCTTGGGTTCTATCATCTGCGTTCTGATAGCACGTTTCACTGTCTGTGACATACTGTTAAACAGCTTCTGCTTTTTTCCAAGTGTCCAGCAAAGCACTTCTGAGAAAGCCGAGAGGCTGACGTGGATCCCGGTGCCAGCCCTATCCAGTGCAGCCCCAGACCAAAAACCTCCTTTCACGCTGAAGAAAAACCTTTCCTGCTTAAAAAGATAAAGAAGATCTTTGTATCACAGACGCCGTGATCTCGTTAGCAAACCTTCTGGATCAGTTGTCGCTTCTTGGGTTGCACGTGACTCTGTGGGTGCCCAGCCGTGGGCTTGGGACGTGGATGCGTGGGGCAGTGGCCTTTGTCCTACAGCCTCCAACTTGGCTGTCTCCTACACTCGTTATTTTATGGAAAAATTGAAATTGTCATTTACTTCCCTGCGGTGGAGACTTTTGGGGTTTTTTATCTGTTACTTTTTAATCTGTCATTTTGTTTTATCCAGCAAAGTTTAATTTTATATTCTTCCCTCACTCTGCTTTTCTTTCTTTTGTCAGCAAGTTCTTTGTTGTTGTTATTTCCTGAAATGAGCCACCAGCGCTGTGCCGTAATAGCTGTGCTAGCAACTGTACCTCTCTGTTGCTGGCTGTGTGATACTGTAGGTCCTGTATGAATGCTAATTTACCACTTTGGATTTAAAAATTTATAGGAGATACGTAGATCCTGTGAGGGGTTCCTACTGCGAAGATGTTTCTCTGTGTGCGAATGCATTTATTTTCAATAACTATTCCTAGGCAGATTACACCAAGCTTATGCTGACAGAATTATTTGACAGCATCGCTAGATATTTTAGCATCTAGTAAAGAATAAAGTCCTGAGGATATTTTGCAGTTTGTTTTCTCTTTAATCTGTTCTCTTCATTGCTGAGAGCAGGAAATAGATTGTGTAGCTCTTAGCCTTGATAACGTCATGGTAACGTCCATCTTACTTGATGCGAAACCATTAAGTGTTGAAGGAAGACAGAGGGAAGGGTGAGCATTGAACCAAGTAATCGTATAAATGCCAAACTAAAACCAGTCTCATCCTCTGTGCAATGTCCTCTTGCCAGGAATTAGTGAGATGTATGTTCCAAGTGATGGATTTTACCAAGGGTGATGGTGGGGAAAAAGATGAGTAAAGCGTACATACATAAAATATCAAAAACATGGGTAGGTACCACTTAAAAGGCAGCCTTGCTTTTTCAAATTAATGGACCTTGTCAGCTGAAATACAGTATATATTGAAAATCCTTGAGAGCTAAAGATTATTTTTTTTTTCATATGCACTCTTCCCCTCAACTTCACTTTAAGACTGGTTTTAATTATTTTCATGGGAATGGCAGTCTAGTTTGATGCCTCTTTTTGGTAACTTGCTACCCCAGCAGAAGTCAGTGATTTATTTGTAATGGGAAGGGGAGCTTCCCTTACACCTGGGCTGCAGACCGCAGCCTGCCAGCGCTTGCTCTGAGTTGTCCCAAGCCCCTGGCACTTGGGGGAAGCTTGGGAATGTTCTTGGGCTCTTCCTTGCCCAGTGCAGCAAAGTCACTACCAAAACCAAACAGCAGCCTCCATTTGTCAGTGCTCATTTGGCACAGGTGTAAACAGCTGCCTGAGGAGATAGACAAAGGCAAATTGACTTACAGGGCTCCTTCTCAAAGGAGCTGACGTTTTATTGCTGGATCCTACAAATGCTTAATACAGGATGGGCAGCGGGAATGCAAGGAGTTTGTATAAATGCAGCGGGACTGCCCGGGTGCAGTCACATCTGTTGAGGAGCAGGGGTGAGAAGTGCATTTAGCAAACAGAAAGGTAAGCTAGAAGTGCAGATTTTTTTAAGCAAACCCTGAAGCGTCTGCGCTGTGCTCAGAATTGCATCTGCAGTTTACCCAGCGCTTCAGACTACAAAGCTTGGGTACAGATAGCAGCAGGGGAGCCTGGAGGTCTGCGTGGGGTAGGAGCCGAGTTGATTCCTTACCTCAGGTTTGGTAGGTTGTGCTGAGTTGTGGCCATGACAGAAGACATTGCTACGAAGTCTAACTTGTTTAATGCTAATTTGATTTTTGCACTAGCTGTAGTCACACATTTGATTGTAGGCTTTCTCTCAGGGATATGCAGGGGAGTTCACCTGCAAAATACCAAATCCCCACCTGGCTGAGTGACATTTTCTTCCTGTGGTGAAAGAAACCCGTGCTCCGCTGTGCATGGCGCAAAGCCTACACAAACGTAAGGAAGTGCACTATTGGAAAAAGGGGCAGTACTGTGCTAGGCTGGAAAATTGCAAATCAACCAAAACCGGGACTGGAGACCGCTTTGAAGTCACTTCTTCCCCATGCAAATAAATCACTGACATCTAGCAGTGAATGGAGCACTGAGCCCTTCCTTTCTTTAATCGTCTCTGAGAAGCAAAGCAGTTGGGAATTTGCAGGAATCGCCCAGCTCAAGGGATAAGGGGGAGGGGGAAACATGACAGAGCAGTTTGTAGGAGCACCGTGCTGCATGATTGATGGTGATTTCTTATTGCAGTTTCCTGCTTTTTCAACTTCACCACCCCATCTGGGATTGTGCTGTCACCAAATTACCCTGAAGAATACGGAAGCAGCTTGCACTGTGTTTGGTTAATTATAGCTAAACCCGAGAGCCGAATTCACTTGGCTTTCAATGATTTTGATGTGGAGCCTCAGTTTGATTTCCTAGCTGTGAAGGACGGTGGGACTGCCGAATCTCCAGTGCTGGGGACCTTCTCAGGAAACCAGATCCCCTCCTCTCTGACCAGCAGCGGTCACGTAGCCCGGCTGGAGTTCCAGACCGACCACTCCATGGAGAAGAGAGGCTTCAACATAACCTTCACCAGTAAGTGCCCGATCCTTCCTTGTGGTTTTCATTTCAAGCTCAAAATTCTTGTTGGAGATGAGTGGGCAAGAGTTTGATCTCACTAACGCCATTGCAATTCCAGAGTAAGTCTGAAAATTGGGGATTACGTCAGATTTGCAGGTGGGTAATTAAGGATCCGTGTCAGGCTTAGAGCTGATTGCACGAGTTCTTTCTGGCTGTGAATTTTAAGTCTCATCCAGTGGTGCGAAAGAAACAGTTGGGCCCTGGATTATCTGTCCGTGGAGCAGCCGGGGTTTCTGTGCTCTCCCCAGCCCGCAGGCTGCTGCGTTACGTGGGCTTTCGGCTCTCTCTTGCCGTGCCTCCATTCTGCTCACTGAGGTGAGACCGTGCCTTGAGGACAGCTTGGTGCAATCAGGGAGAACTATGAGATCTCAGATGGTTGCGTTCATCAGTCAATATTATCATCATTTGCTGACACCTGAAAGTGTGCGAGACTTTGAAGATAAGGGAAAACATGTAGCAATGTCTTATAATAGAAAGCCTTGAAACTTCCACAGATACATTTGGCTTCACGTAAGTCCAGTCTTCAAATCTCAAATGAATGCTATAGTAATTTTATCCTCGTATTGTCCTATAATTTTCTAAAGAACGTTATTAAACCTATTCAGCAGAACTGATAAATGACTTTATTATAACAGCCTTTAGTGGCACAGCTAATTTAATAGCTTTTCTAGCTATGATTGCAAATCCTCAATTTAAAAAAAAAAAAATGAAAAAATCAGAGGTCGTAAGATACCATTTGCCACACTACAGCGGGCTGAAGGCTCATCAGATGAAGTAGCTTGTGTATGGTAGTATCACATACCCAGGATTGAGTCCTAGATACTGTAAATAGGGAGATACCTCATCACCTCATCCAGAAACGCTGGCAGTGCCCTCCAGTATGCATCTCCGATACGTTACATACCCGTGTTGGGAGTTACGGCTGTTCCATGTATGAAGACGTTTTTAAAGCAAATTTTTTATTGTTGTAAATGACTCTTAAGTGCGCGTGAGTTAATCTGTTCTGATTGCTAGAACTACCAAAAGGGAGCTCCTGAGTCTTGCTCAGACACCTTGCTGTCCTTCCCTTCAGTTCAGGTATGAGAGAGGAGACAACATATTGCTACAAGGGACAGATACCAGAGCACAAGGAACAGATTCAGCCTGTGTTTTCCCCTTTAACAGCGTATTTAACAAGGTTTTATAAGAGTAACGATGCTCTGTAAGAAAGCCAGAACTCCTCTGAATTTGGTCAGGTGCATTAAAGGTACTAAAAGCATGTGTGTGTAATTAATCTGGAGGCTTTAATCTTTCATATGCTGCTCATCTCTGAAGACCACCTCCCAGCATATGAAGATATAGTACATAATTATGCACTTAATGGGGAATTAAGGCTATAGACTTACTTTCTGATTGGTTGCCTGGCCTAGTTTTTGACTGCTGGAAAAGGGCAGGCCTTTAAACAGAGCGACGTGTCTGTGCAATTCCACGTGCAACTTTGCAACACCTAGAAAGGTAATTGCTGTGTGTCCTTCATCTTATCCTAGTGATGATGACAAGCAAGGTCGGGGACTATATGGCAGTCAATCACAGAACATGCTGAGAGGACCCTTACTTTTAACCACAGGGCCTTAAAGCTTTCGTTTTTTCCCCAAAATGTTAACTTATGTCCCTCTATGCAGATGTGTGCACTGTGGTACTTTTAGAGTTTTTAAAAATCTTTCTCTATTTTGAGCATTTGTGTATTTTTGTACATGAAAGGCAGCTGAGATGATAATTTGGTTCTGCGGGCTCTTCTCTGGCCCCTTTTACTGCTGCATCTCAGCACCTCTTGGGTGCAAATGGTTTTAATCTCATCCTTCCTCTCTCAGGTTGCAAATGAACACTTGCAGTAGGGACAGGGAACGGAAAAATTTAAGTGACTTGAACGGTGAGAACACATAGTTGGCTGTCTCAGCAGTTTAGAGAAGAGGTGGTGCTGTGATTTCTGCCACAGGTTG
This sequence comes from Buteo buteo, assembly GCF_964188355.1. Taxonomy (NCBI): domain Eukaryota; kingdom Metazoa; phylum Chordata; class Aves; order Accipitriformes; family Accipitridae; genus Buteo; species Buteo buteo. Next base: position 2,339,678 of record NC_134186.1, read on the forward strand.
GCTTGTCTGTGCAGAACACGGTAGCTTTGCTGGGATGATCGTGGGCCGAATTCGCATCTGTGCTGTTTGGTCTTCCCTGTGCGGCAGGTTTGCTGTCCAGGGGCAAGATCAAGTGCTGTTGTCTCCATAGGAAAGACATGAAACTATTGTTTAATTCCTAAGTTTGCGGTCCGACATGCTTATTTTTTAATTGGACAGGGGCAGGTGAAGCAAGTTACTCACTATGCTCTTATTTTTCCCTCTTAGCGTTTAGGCATAACGAGTGCCCTGACCCTGGCGTGCCTGTGAACGGAAAGCGATTTGGTGACAGCCTCCAGCTTGGCAGCTCGGTGTCCTTCCTTTGCGATGAGGGCTTCATTAGGACCCATGGCTCAGAAACCATCACCTGCATTTTGAAGGAAGGAAATGTGGTCTGGAACAATGCAGTACTCAGATGTGAAGGTAAATTTTATCGTCTTTCCTACTAGTTTGCTCGTGCACCCTGGAAGGAGGATGATCCCCTGGGGTTTGCAGCCTTTTGGGGGAAAAGGATAATAGTTTTGTCTATCAAGCTTTTGGTCAGATAACCCATAGTGAAGGTATACAGTGCTGGACATTAGTTCTAACCCTCAACTTCTCAGTTATGGCCAGGATTTTACATAGGTCTAGAGGGTGTTGTCTGCAGAGAAGAGTTTGCTTGGGAGGAAGTGCCAGTCCAATAATCTCTGAGCACTGAACTCAGTTTGGTTTCTAATTTTCTGTGAAATGAATGATGGGGATTATTTTTATTAGCTCAGTTCTTGTTACAACAGGTGTTTTTCTAATAACAATAATAAAAGGTTTTGATTTACTGATGACTAAAAGCTTCCCTGCTACTCTTGTCACGAAGGGAATTAAGGAACAGAGAATGGAAGATACATGGTGATATTTCTTCTGTCCTGATTTTTGATGCCTGTAAAACATTTAATACTTACATAAAAAAAGAAGCCAAAGGTACAGATCTTTACTGTGAAAAGTGAATTCATTGCTGCAAACTTTCGTACACACACATATACCCTTGGCGTGTCTCTGTCAGTGTGGTGCATCAGTCCCATCTAATGGACTCTGGCAGTCGGGAGCCAGAAATCTTGCTTTTACATCTCTTTGCGACAACAGCTATGATAGGCAACCTGGAAATGTGGGAGATGGATTGAATTAAAGGCTTTAATACAGATTTCAAAGCTTTTTCCTAGTCCTTTAAAGCTTCTACTATGGAGAAGAGATGTGAAGAAAGAGCTTATTAGAAGTGAAAAGTCTTCTTCTGCCCTCTGTTCTCAGGGAAGTGATGCCCTGCACTGGTATTTACAGCAATTTGAATAACAAGTACTGTGCTATTGAGAAATAGTACAGCAATATTGAGAAATAATTTCAGTAATTGGTCTTGCATTGTTCAAGTGGATGAACAGCAGAAATTGCACAGTCTAGTCCATTGTCTTTCAGATTAAAAGGAGGCGGTATCGGTTGTGTTCAATAACTTTTATATAATAAGAAGCGGGACTTTTTTATATTCCTGTATAATTTTTCTTTTGTAAGCAGCTGCCAATAAGATGTCTGTAGGTTTGATTCAGGGTTTCCATTACTTTCACAAGCATGAGTCTTTAAGTTTATGTATTTGTAAGCATAGAAGGGAAATGCTCATGAAATGATACACTTTTTTGTCTTTGAAAGCTTTGATAACCTTATGCCATTAACTTGTGCTTTTTTCTCTGTGATCGCAGTGGTGATTTCTTTGACTCACCCTTCAGTATGCACTCGGTTAAGTGTACATTTTAATTAGCCTTTTTAAACAAGGAGGAAGTATATAGATCTAAAGTACTGTTTAGCACTTGAAAAAATTAATGGGAAGGAAAGAGACCTAAAAAAAGAGTTGAAAGATGGATAGAAGTCCTGACAGGAAATTATGTAGCTTTGGGGCAGAAAGGAGCCTCTTGTTCAAAAATAATTGGTTCGGATCCAGTTGAGATCAATCGACTTTCATCTGGCATCCTTCAGATGAGCAGCGAAGGTTTTAGGCCCAGACTGGCGTCGGTATTTAAGGACATATCAAGTAGGACGTTGCGTAGCCCTTGCGCAAAACTCGCGCCGCAGCCGGCCCTGGCTGGATGCTTTGGCGGAGCGGGGACCCCTCCGTCCCCTCGGACTCGACCGGCAGCGAGGGGTCGTGGGACGACAGGCTTGGTCTGCCCCGGGGGAGCTCCCGGAGGCTGCGACGGTGACGTGGTCACGCGAGATGTGCGTGACCGGCACCAGGGACTTGGCTCAGCGGGACATGAAGAAACACCTGGTGAGGAATTCTGCGAAGCGCTGAGCAGGGGGAACGCAACCTCGCGGCAACAGACACGCTTTTCCATCCCGTTTGGGTTTTTTTTAGAGGACAATACGCTGCAGTTATCTAGGGCTATAGGATTTTGTACCTCTGGTCCATCAGATCCAGTGTCCTTTTTCCGGAAAAGATAATAATATGCCTTCAGCTTCTGCTGATGGCGCAAGGGACCACAGTGTGGAATAAATGCCATAGTCTTGTGATGTCCCTTGCGGGAGAAAAGACATGACTCAATTATGACAGATATGAATGATTTTCTGGCACCTGCAGCTACTGAAATGCAAACTGACCTTGCAGTTTTCTCTGGTTTTGTATCTAATAATTATTATTATACCCTGTCCCCTTAGAGCCACTGCACGCGGTCAGGCTACTGACTCCCACAGATACAGTAGCAGGCTGCTACAGCTTCAGTTTAAGCTAAAAAAGGCAGTTTCTTACCAGCTAGCATTGTTATTTCATCTGCTTCTGATTATTTTTAACACGTGAGAAACAGTAACGCGTGAAAGCTGTTGCACGACAGGACAATACCGCCTGGCAGGGAGGAGCACGTCCAGTTGTGCCGCAGCTTCTGTGATGCTCTTCACCTAAATCATGTTGTTTTTCTTGTTCCCAGCGCCATGCGGGGGCCACCTGACGTCGCCCAGCGGAACCATCCTGTCCCCCGGCTGGCCTGGCTTCTACAAGGACTCCCTGAGCTGCGCGTGGGTCATCGAGGCTCAGCCGGGCTACCCCATCAAGATCACGTTTGACAGGTACTCACCTTGGGCTCCTCAAAAGTTTCCTCATCGCGGTTGGTTTTGGTGGTTCCAGCAGTGTGGAGTTGTAGCCGCCCCCAGAGGAAAATGGAACGAACTAACTGCTCGCTGTTGTGTTTGGCAGCGAGGTTCTCTCCTTCTCTTTCTCTTTCTTTTTTTCTTTTTTTTTTTTTTTTTTTTTTTTAATTAACTCCTGACAAGACATTAAAATTCACCTAACGTTCAAGAAGAAAAGGTGGAAAATGGTGATTTTTCCCTTCTTGTTTTGACTAACTCCTGCTAACTTGCGGTGCTATTTTAGACGCACGTAGGACACGTTTTCGGAGGCTGAGCTCCCACGTGCTCAGCCTGCCGGGGAGAAGCAGCAGTGAGGATCTGGCCCTGACTCGGGAGTGCCGAGTCTCTTGACTTGCCCTGGATTTCACTGTTTGAGGAGGGCTGTGCGTTCTTGAACCTGAGTCCGTATGTCTGAGAGGTGATTGCTCATGTAGCGTAAGACACTTGTTGCTGCAAAGACTCTTCGGTGTCAGCAGATGAAGCAGGTGAAGGATCAGAAGGAAACCAGGCTTCGAAGGAGGGGGATGACGTGTTCCCAGTAAGATGCTCAGCCGGCCAAAAGCCAGGCAGTAGAAACAGACCCACGTATTGCCCCGTGGTCTGTGCTGCCTTCTAGTCATTAGACCACATTCAGGGCTGCAATGAAGAAAAATTAGCCATGCTGGTTTTTCACTGATGTATTCTCATGTCCCTTTCAGGTTTAAGACAGAGGTGAATTACGACACCCTGGAAGTGCGAGATGGCCGGTCCTATTCTTCCCCGTTGATAGGTGTCTATGACGGGACTCAGGTGCCCCAGTTCCTCATCAGCACCAGCAACTACCTCTACCTCCTCTTCACCACTGACAAAAGCCACTCCGACATAGGCTTTCAGATCCGATATGAAAGTAAGTGCAAGTTATTAATGTAATTATGCGCTCTCCGGCAGCACAATGGACTCAATCAGAGGCCCATTGGACTCGGTTCTCCCCTTTGCCAGGCAGTTAGTGCTATTACAGTGATTGGAGAATGGGAAGCTACTGCGAGTGAAGTAGTAGTAGCAGTTTCTGCTTTTTGACCATCTTGCTTGTTTATGGAGTTTTTTATTTTTATTTTAGCATCTGCAGGGTATTAGTGATTTTAGGAGGCAGAGTTGAGTTCCTCTGTCCATTTCATCCTTTTACTTTGGGGATAATTGGTAGGACTTTGAGTGAGCTCAGAGGAGGAGTTGAACATTCGCCCAGGCTAATCACTGCACCTTGCAGCAGGCTCTGCAGCCACTGAGTGGTCTGACACGGGTGGGTTTGTTTGCCACAGCTGTGAAGCTCCAGTCAGACCACTGCTTGGATCCGGGGATCCCGGTAAATGGCCAGCGCCACGGGAACGATTTCTACGTGGGAGCGCTGGTGACGTTCAGCTGCGATTCAGGCTACACCCTGAGTGACAACGAAGCCCTGGAGTGTGAGCCAAACTTCCAGTGGAGCCGGCCACTGCCCAGCTGTGAGGGTAAGGAGTGCAGAAGATAACATCTGCAGGAGATGGCAAACACTTAATTTGCAAATCTACTGCAAAAGCAAAGCGGCAATTGTGAAGTTCACAGTGATATCTGATCTGTGTATGTTGTTTGATTTTGATGGGTTGGGCTTTGCTTTGACATTCAGAAGAACTGATATTCTTCCAGCTGATGATGAGTTTTGAATTATTGAATTCTTTCTTCTTTTTTGCAGCTCTGTGTGGAGGTTACATTCGTGGTTCCAGTGGTACCATCTTATCCCCAGGCTTCCCTGATTTTTATCCCAATAACTTGAACTGCACGTGGACAATAGAAACATCACATGGAAAAGGTGAGAAGCCTTTAGCTTAGAGTCGCTTTAAGGATGGTCTGGAGGACTATCTATGTAACATTTTACAGATGGGAAAATGGAAGCATGTAGTAAATCATTTCCAGACATGGGACAGAACTTGGGCTCTCGGTTCCCAGCTCTGTCCTAGTTCTGCAGCTCCCATTTCCCCACTGGCTAGGAGTATTGCCAGTATAGAGGTAAAGTGCAGATCTATTTAGTCCAATCTCCCGTGTAGCACAGGCCAATCTTTTGTCTTGGAGGAAAATTTCAAGAGAATGCATCACTGATGATTAGAGAGCAAGTTTTACGTACAAGGGTGGGAGGTAATTTCTCCTGATCCATTCAGTATCTGCCTGGGGTAAGCACAAAGGGTATAAACCCTTTATGTAACTTTATGCACTCTTATATAACTGTCTCGTCCTACTGGATATCAGCACGACGGGAGCTATCATGAGCCAATTTTGCAAATACCATTTGTATTACAGCAAATAAACTTGTCAATGAACAGCACAGTGCATTAAGGGAACCATCACATGCTGTGAAAAGTATTCTGTTGAGTAGCAGCAATCCACTCTTCATTAATCCACTCTGCCTTGGATTCAGCTCTCCGATGAGACACTGCATTATCCTGTAGCTAAGCTAAGCACAACACAGCAAACTGATGCTCTTTCATATGAGAAAGTGCAACTCTGATGTCCTGTGTGCTTTTATGCCGACATCAGAAGAAAGTCTTCTGACCAAGCTAAGCACGGCTTGAAAAAACATGGAGTATTTTCAAATGGTAGGGATATGTCTCCATAAGTCTGGGGAGGGGGGGTTGTCCCTTGTCCTGTAAAAGATCCTGCTGTGGCTAATTCAGTAGTACAGGAACCAGCACATCCCTTACAGCAGTTCAGTGGGATGCAGTTTTGGATCACCCAAAGAATTCAGCCCTGGATCTGACCATCTTGAACTGGACCATGTTTGTCACACTAGGAGAAGATGGATATTGAGCTCTCTGGAAAGCTGGTCCTAGATTTAGCAGTCTGAAGCATATGAGCTTCTTCAGAAATTTTAGCCTTAGCTGCAGGTAATGAATGTTAGAAGATCAAACCGTGAGCTGCTCTGTAAATACAGCTACTCGTAGTGAAAAATTATAGGTCTCCAGGCCTTTGACAAGAGTTTCAGCTCTTCTTACCTATCAGGTTGTGCTGGAAAGGTGAGGAAAAGATTCGGAGAAAAGAAGTTGAGTGTTCTAAGAAGGAGACTTTTCTATACCAGTGAAAGGAGTCTGTTCATACTGTGTTTGGTTTTATGTTTTCATCCCACTGCTGGTATCCTTCCTTCAACGTTGTTCTCCAGGAGCTGGTTAGAAATGAGCTGCAGCACAGGGGGGGATCCCTCTCCTTGGGCAGGGCGCTGGGTTGCGGCTGCCGGCGGCAGTGCTTTGCTCCCAGGCGGAATCACCCTTCTTGTGCTTGTGGAGCTTTCTGGGCTAGGAGAGCTTCACCCGGGCAGCTGGTTGGATGCAGGAAATCTCCAAATCCAGTTAGAGGTTAGGGTGAGAGGAGAGGATAGATAGAGGACGTTGTACAGATATAATAAGCTGGTAGATAGCCAACTTACATGTCAGGAAAACCTCTCCTTTCTTGTCCCTGTAGTTCAGGCGAGTTGTTTATTTACCACTGCAGTGAAAGGAGGAGACGAACAAAGAAAGATGTACTTTTCTCTAACATTTTGTGGAAGATGTTGAAATGTATTTAGATGCTGGGCTGTGTTGGTGGGAGTGTGTGTACACATACATACATGTACGTACATACGCATCCTTTCTCTTGCAGCAGTCTTAGCGATCTGCTTTCCCAGCTGTCGCTGTGTTAAACTGCTGTGTAATGCATTGCAACAAGCTTCTCCCAGCTCTTTTCAGCATTCCTGCAACATTTCTTCTCATCCTTCAGTAGAGAGTAGTGGAACAGAGTGACCCTGAGTCAGAGCAGTAGCCACTGAAATGGAATGAATTTAGTCCTTGGAGAACAGAACAGGCTTTAAAAAAAGGCATAACTGGAACCCTGTTCTCAGCTAACTTCATTGGCAGTGCACTTGCAGTGCAGAGTCTTCTCTCTGTGCTTTGTCCTTGCCTTTGGTTCCGTGGTGTTGGAGACCACTGGGTGTATCCATGATCACTGGGTCAATTTGGTGCTTGCTAAACCCCGAAGCTCTAACAATTCTGCTGCAAGCAAGGGATGCATTTATTTACATGACTTAAGTGTTTGCCATTGTACCTGATTTTTCTTGTTCTAGTTTTATGTTTCCCACACCCACTTCTACTAATATTAGCCTCACTGCTTGGGTTTGCAGCACTGCTGCTGCCCAGGTCCGGGAAGACTTTCAGTTCCCATAAAAGAGAACAGAGTTCAGGGCTTGTGCCTCCCAGTCCATCAGACTATTCCCTGCCAAGCCAGTGACCGAGCAGGGATGATCTGCATCATAAAAGCCAGACTCCAGTTACTCACTCCCAGATCCTCGTGAACATCTCGCACGTGAGTCCCTTAATTGAAACAAGTTGGTTGTTATAACAGTTATTTTTATGTGACTGCAGACACTGATTTACTTTATGGACTCACGAGCTGTACAATTTGAGTTTAAAAGCAGCTTAATTTTAAAGGTATTTAAAAGCTTAAGGACAGACTATTATTTTTAATCTGAGAACTTCAAAGTGATTTCTTTTCCCTATAATTTGTTTTGTTGTTTCTTTTACAGAGAATGAAAAAAAACCAAAAACCCAACCCTGCATTTGCAGAGACATTTTGTGCTACAGTAAATTTCAGACCAGAGCAAAGGTTTAATCAGAGTCACAAATCCTTTAAAATGAGTTTATAATTGGCTCTTTTGGCTACAGTTCCACAGCCCTTAACTGGCTCTTGTGCCCTGTGATTGGAGTTGTTATCTTAAAAGACCTGGAGTCAGGGGCTGTCCTCCTGGTTCTGGGGACTGAATTATGCTTGTGTTTCTCTGGTGGTGTGTTGATTTTGGTTGAGAGATAGTATTTCTGTTCCTTAGATTGGGTTTTGTAAAACCAAGGGTATAAATTTACTGTCAGTTGATAAACAGGGAAAACTTAAGACATTTTGTATTCACTGCATCTCACCAAGTTTTCAGGCCAAAACAGGTCATATCTATTTTCAATTGACTATACTGCTGGTAAGAATAATAAACATTTGGAAACCGTTAGACATTTCCTACCTTTGTGGAGTTTTGCAGGGGGAACAGTGGAACTAAAAATTTTTTGCCAGGCTCCATATAATATTTACCTGGATGTAAGGAAGGAATTGTCAAAGTCGAGACCCATTTTGGTCATCGCTAAGCAGCGAGTCACACAAATACTGCCTGGGCCACTGAAGGTTAGTGAGGTGCAATGAGCTGCTGTGCAGGGATAAAGATGGGGAGGGAACAGGGCAGTTGAGATGACCCTGTGAGCGCTGCTTCTTCCCAGTCCAGTGATTTCTGTGGGAAAGGCTTTGTATTGGTTACCAGCCTCTCTGACCTTCATTTCTTGGAAGGGAACTGCTTGCATGTGACCAGTAAACCTTCAAAAAGAAATTGGATAGACTTAGGGATAAATGGAATATTCAGAGTTATAATTTGATTCTGACAAAAACCTGTTGGGATGGATATTAAATCTCATGCTCCAGAGCTTTAATCAGTCTCTAGGTTGGTCTCATCCTGATCTCCAGAAATTAATGGGGAATGGGGAGCAAGGAGAAGATTATTTCTCTGATCCTTATTTACAGATTTCCTGTGCTTGCTTTTGAAGCAGCTGATGCTGTACTTTGGCAGAGATGGGATGCAGAGCAAGACAGCCCTTGGGTCTCACCAGGCTGGCAGTCTCTGTGGTGTTAATCGTTGGCTTAAATGAAGTGACTTGGTCGTGCCGCTGGGCGCTCCTGATGCGTGCGAGGAGGTAGGGATCTAACCGTGACTAATGAAGACCAGGTTACAGCACTTGCGTTTGCATGGAGGAGTCTGTTTCTCTGCAAATAGCCCTGGCGAATTCAGCGGGGTTATGAGGAGTGTAAAGCCCAATTCAGCGTGAGCCGGGGCTTGGGAGCCTGCCTCTCGGTGCTCAGAAAGTGTGCTAAGATCTTTGGATGAAAGAAGCCATATAAATGCAAAGAGGCTTTTTTATTGCTAGGCATCGCTTTAGCTTGTTAACTTCGTGTGATGATAATGTGACAGGGTTTCTGATATAAGATGCTGCCTTGCTTTGCTCTCTGAAAGCTGCCATTTTTTGTTTTTCAGAGATAGAATTATTTTCCAGAGAATAAGTGTTTCTAATTGCGTTTGAATTCTAGCATGAAAAATCACCTAGCTGGAGGCTTTTGCAAAAGCCTGAAGTACTTACTATTTTGTGTCTGTAGGTGTGAAGGATACTTTAAGTAATCCATTACTCCTTTCTTGTTCATTTAGGAATGCAGCAAGGTCACAGCCTTCTCACTGAAATGTTTCAAGTTGTTGAAATTGAATTGGGAAGAAGAGACAAAATAGTTTTCCTCTGTTTGTCTGGTCTTTCTGTAGCTGGATCCGTTGTGGGGTTTATTTTTGTCAGTATAACGTGGATAAAAGTGTAGGATTCTCTTCACTTCTGAGATCTGTTCCGGCTGGCAAGACCCAGGCTAACCACCCTGACTCCGAGTGCGGTGCCCAAATCTGCAGGGGCTGCACACGCGCTTCCCTCCACGTGCCTCGGAGGGGACGGCAGGTCCTGGCCGTGGGTCACAACCAGGGAAGGGTGGGCGCCAGCCCCTTCCCAGCAGGACAGGGCTGGGCTGAGCCCTCGAGCAGGGTGCTGGGGTGCTGCCGGGAGGGAGCGTGGCTGCCTGACGTAGCCCTAACTTGGGAGATGCACCTGAACGGTGTAACGAGCCGTTTATGGCTGAGGAAACACGGGTCTGTCCACGCATGATCGCTCCTGTTGTCCTCCAACCTCCGGGCACCAGCATTCGGTCCCATCGTAGGAAGGTATAGGAAGTCCCTGCAGTTGTACTGCTGACACACTTTATCTTCTGGAAAAGCCTCTCTGACCTTGATACTTGGCTTAAGTCCTATTTTCCTAGGTATGAATTCCTTCTGGAACTTACTTGTTTTTGTTGTTTTCAAGTCCTCGCAACTACAGCTTTTGCTGCTCTTGCTATCTATCTAAAGGTCAACACTTTTAAAATAAAATACTCCGCTAAGCTGCCAGGCTCAGTCCTTTCTGCGGCTGATCCGTCCCTCGAGCGAGCCTGTGTTGTCTCTGTTCCTGCGTTACAAAGGCACAGGAATCGAAGATCTTAACTGCCTTTCTCTGTTCTGGGCCTTGTACCATACCCTTGTTTTACTTTTTTCATCTATTTCATTTCTAACATAAACGTGTCCATGGTTTTCCATGTGCTTTTCCTTCTCGGCTGGCCTGCTGTTACTGGGAAACAGGGAATCAATACTGGTGTCCTGGAGAGGAGAGGGGATTTGGCTCTGGGATGAAGGGGTGCCATGTGAACACTGTTGGCTGAAGCCATCTCTGTTTTTCCTTCCCTGCAGGTGTGTTCTTCACTTTTCATACCTTTCACTTGGAGAATGGCCATGACTACCTCCTGATCACCGAAAATACCAGCTTCGTTCAGCCACTGAAGCAACTGACGGGGTCTCGGCTCCCTGCCCCACTTAGTGCAGGGCTCTTTGGAAACTTCTCTGCTCAAATTCGCTTCATCTCAGACTTCTCCATGTCCTATGAGGGTTTCAACATCACCTTCTCAGGTAAGAACAGGGGTGGACAAAGTCTTCATTCTTCCCCTTTCCTTCCCACTTTTCTGCAAATCTGGGGAATAATTTTCTGTTGACGCAGTTACATGTGATTTGGGTCACTGATGGTCACTTCTCTTGTTACCCCAGTAAATTATTCTAGCATTAAACCACGGTATGTCCCAAGAAATATTCTCCTTGCAGTCCCCGCATCACCAGATGCAGAAATTTTGTCTGCCTTGAGCCCCAGTAGATGCCTGGATTTGAACCCACTGGAATGAAATCCCACTACAGATGTGTTTGTTGCTTTCTCCCTTCTCACCCGATCATCTTTTCTGCTCTGTTTATGGTCAGAGTTTCAGGTCAAGTTTTCTTAGGCTATGCTATCCCTGTTCCCTCCAGATGCCTGCCTTCTGTGTTTATCAGAGGAAAATCACTGCAGTAGGTACAGCATTTCCAACGTGGGAAGCTGGGACAGATGGGATCTTTTGGAAGGCAACATTGAGCAATCTGGACTTCTTGGATAAGGAGCAAGGCAGAGCGGGTCATTCCCGTTGTCCGTCTGGTCTCTCTTTTGTTTTTTTCCTTTGGTTCATTGCTCTGCTTGGATGCTCATCCAGTGACCCAGCCTCTGCAGCTGGCTTCAGCCTGTCCTAGATGTGACACATGCCTCGTATAGCCTAGGCCAGGTTTCCGTGAGCCCACTGGCATTGCTGGGGAACTGGAAACAGTATTTTCTCTTGCTGGACTAGCTCCGACTTGCTATAATAGCAGATGAAAGCAGACCTGCTGGTGCCCATAGGGCATCAAGGGATGCAGGATTTTGCTGACTTCAGCAACCCTTCTCGCCCCTGCTGGGCTGTTGAAGATCTGGTTGTGCGCGACAGCTTCTGCCCTAAGAACTTCCAGTAAGCCAGTTCGGTCCTGCGCTTCCTAAACCAAGCCACTTCTGATGCTGGCTTTGTGATTATACAAAATGCTGGTTTCTTCAAATGTAATTCTGGATTTTCGGAAGTTGTCAATGAAGAGTAGCGTGTGCGGGGTGCTCTTGGAGAGAGACTCAAAGAAAGGCACGTTTGCTTATGCAGAGCAGATCATCGCACTTGTAAATCGCCGTGCGTGGGTAATCTCTGGTTGAAGTGCCCAAGGTGTTTAACTGTGTCCTTTAACCTGAAGTCCTACAAATGACTGCCAAAGTGTGTGCCTGTGCACACGTTTCAGAAAATGTAATCTCTTCTGCCTGAGTGCCCCGACAAGCCGTTCCGTAAAACAATCAGTTAATGGACAAAAGCTTATTGTATTGGTGCTGTTGTCCTCTCTATCTCAGCATACCTTTTAGTCCGGAGGGCAACAGCTGCAAATTCGGCCTGCTGGTGTGGAAGAGAAATGACCATTTTTATTGGGGAGCTCGGTGCTGACGCGCTCACTGTCTTTGACAGACAGAGCTGTTGCCATAGATGCAGATAAAACCTGCTGCGCTGAGAGAACTGGTTTCTGATAACCGTTGTTCTGCCCTCTGAAGTCAGGGATTTGCATATGATACTCCGTGGAAACTAGTCAGAAAGTTTCCAATTAACTTTCATTTTGATGGAGGAAAAATGGCTTTTTGCCTTAAAAAAAATTTGCCTCAAATTATCTAATTATAAATAGTATTTTTAATGTGTTTGGGGACTTCTTTCTTTTGTTGGAAAATGAAAATGGGAGCCAGTTATATTTTTACCTTCCTTTAGATATATATGTACACCTTTTACTTCGCAGGTCTGTTATTTTTCAAAAAATAACCCTCAAAACGTTTTGTGGTCAAAGACATGCATTTGGCTCTTAGCCATAATGCTACATGACCTTTCATTTAGCAGCAGCTTAAATGTTCTCTTGCATTCCCCAAGCAAGATGCTGTGTTCATTCATTTTCAGGATTAGTAATGTAGAGGCAGCAGAAATCCCATCCGGATCAATTCATCTTCATTTGACTAAACCAGAGGGAGAATGACAAATTTCCATCGTGTTTCGTTACCACTGATGTCACTTTCTTGTTTGTCTGACAACAGTGACAAAAAAAAATGAGACCTGTTGTGTTTCGAGTTGGTTTAAATCAAGATCCTGGCGGCACCCTGGGGGCTGTGTATCGAGAGTGAAACCTGAGTTGATCTTCATGGCTCAAACATGGTCTTGCACGGATGCTTCCTTTGCAGAGCTTCACTCCAGCGGGATCAAAACTCGGAGCTTCCTCCTCATCCTCGTGTTCCAGGACTGGGGTGTCCTTAGCAGGGAGAATGGAGTTCCATAAAAGTCTGGTTTTTTTCCCCTGTAGAATATGATTTGGAGCCCTGCGACGAGCCGGAGGTCCCAGCCTACAGCATCAGAAAGGGCCTGCAATTCGGAGTGGGGGACGTCCTCACCTTTTCCTGCTTCCCTGGCTATCGGCTGGAGGGCGCATCCCGCATCACCTGCCTCGGGGGGAGACGGCGTGTGTGGAGTTCGCCTCTGCCAAGGTGTGTTGGTAGGTGGTCATGTGCTTTCATTTTGCTTGGTTGGTTACGCTGTGCTGGATTGGTTTGGTGGGCAGGGATGGGTGGCATCCCCCGGGATGGCATCTTTCAGCTCGCAGGGCGGTTGGTGCAGGGATGGCGGGGGAGAGGGAGCTGGAATGAGCTTTCAGCTCTGTGCGTGGGGACGGGAGGGACAGGCGGAAAGGCTGAATTCCTCCCTGGAGCTGGAGCACACCAGGCACGTAACAGACAGGGACACACACGTCAGTGGAAGCCCTATGTCTGTGCAGCCCGTCCTCAGTGCTGCAGTTGAGCCCCAGTGATTGTCCAAGTGAAGGAATCGCGAGCCGTGGGAGAGGCATCATCCCTTTCAGGATAGTTTCTGTAAAACAGCGTCGTTTTAAGACCATCCTCCCTTTGAATCAGAGTGCTGTAAAGCTTAATAGTCCAGACGTATGAAAGCTGCTTTTGGGTGGGTGATCTTAAGCAATGCAAATTCCACAACTGTACGGATGCGTCTGGGAAACCCCCTCTGGCTTTTACCTTTTCCTTACCCTCCAGAGGTTTCTTGCACCTTACACCTTTCACTTCCTCTCCTCCTAACTATTGCACGTCCTTTTTGCAAACCCTCCAGCCGTTATTTATACTAATAAATAAATCTAAGGATAGAGGAGAGGAAGAATTCATCTGCAACACTGAGCTAGCTTCTGGCTGTCGTCCCTGATGCGGATGGGCTACAGACACTCTTGTCTGGCGAGGTCTGCAGAGCACCCCCCTGCGCAGCCCCCAGTACCCTCCAAGCATAACGGTTAGCGTAAAAGAACAAAAGTAGCGACGTGCTACAGCGAGAAAGCAGAGAGGAAGAAGGATGCTTCAGGCCTTTGCAAAAAGATTTAATATATTTTTCTGTTGTACAGTTTAGTAAGTAGGCAACTGTTCAGTGCTGTGCTGCTGCCTGGCTCACCCAGAGCCATGAGGGATTTGTCCAAATCAGGCAGACCAGATCTCTTACCTGTTTTCACTCTGGCAAAGCCTGCTAGGTAGGTTTTCCTGATGTGTGTTAGTGACCTTTGAGGGCCATTGCAAAGAGAGCATCCCAGCAAGAGCCGGTCTCCTTTGTCAGTTTGTTGAGTCATGTCATGCTGAATGCGTTTCCCGGCACTGCTTAATGCTTCGGTCAGAGGGTTGCATCATCCTGCTGTGACAAGCAGCCTCTTCAGGGCATGAATAATAATCAGGTTGCAGAAAAAGCTAATCAGGGGAATAGAAATCAAAAAGAATCATAACAAAGCTTTAAACTTGATCCTCAAGACATCATCGCTAAGCGGGCACACTGACTTGCATTTGCCAATTCCCTACTGCAGCTGGCTTTGAATTAGCGTGGTGGTTTTATAATAATGGGTCAAATTCACTGTCTGGTGATTAGTGCAGAGCTCTGGTGGCAGGGTGACAGCTTTTTCCACAGTGTCCCCACTGCACACTCAGGTCTGTGGGCTACCCTGGATATAGATGATATCGGAGACTTAAGATCACAGAAGATTTAATTGTTTTTGCCAGACAAGCCAGATGCTTTGTATTCGGTTCCTGTTCTAGAGATGGGTCTGGAGAGAAACGAGAGCTGTTTGTTCCTTCGGCCAACCCCTCTCTCCAGGGTAGGAATGCTCCCCACCGACTGCTGCTTCAGACCAGGTCCCGAGTGGTGATGTCTCCAGCATCATCCCTGGGTCATCTGTGCTAAAGCGAATGTCCTGCTTTTCATACGTGGCAAGAGAGGAGGAGAAAGTTGCTTCCAAAGTACCACCTTTCAGTGTATCTGCTGCTGCTTCCTTGCTTAACCCTCGTGCTTTAATGGACGACCAGCAGAGGTGGCAGAGTGTCGGACACAGAGTCAGCGCAGAAAGCTGCACATGATGGTTTTGCTCAGCTCCAACAACTTTGTATGCTGTGAAGGACTTGGGGAGATGAGGCAGAGCTAGCTAATCAGAAGAGCCGTTTCCAGGGCAAGTTGGAGTGACTCTCCCCAGCCGTGCATGCAAAACACCAGGGCTCAAAGGAACAGGGAGCCAGTGTTTTACAGCTGGAAATCTTTCAGGGTAAATAGGCGGAGAAAACAAGGACTCACAGTTTGCTCATGTGGGAACTGATCGGGGAGTAACGAAAAATCCTAAACACATGGTGGTTGCAAGGCAGATTTACACGTGTCGGGAGGTTGTATATATACGTAGCAAACTGGCTGCGACGGTCCTAGCTGAAATCAGGCACTCGGACAAGGCAGCAACTGCTGGCAGCAGGCGTCCTCTGAGGAGGACATCCTTTGGGCACCGTTTTGCAAGTAGGTCCTCAAGCTGTATCTGAGCGTTGGGGACTTCTGCTTCCTCCCTGTGGTAACAGCAGGTTAGAGCTCGTTTTGACGTCGTGCTGCGGTGGAGCTCGGTGCTATCGCTGTAGTACTGCTTCTGGCACTCGGACGCGTTTGAACGTCTGCTCGCTACTTCGTGTAGTGAGGGCGTGCCCATAGCAGTTCTCTTACACTCGCTGTGGTGTGTTCGTATGAGAGAGTGTGTCCTTAAAAACTTGCAATTAAAATACATAAAGTACAGAGGTGAGGGATGGTTGTTGCTATTTTCTGGAAACATTAAACTGTGATCTCCTGACATCCAAGATAGGTTGAACCTCCAAAGCTGCCATCCTCCTCCTTCTCTAAAGAGGATCATTCTGCCAAGTTTTGAGTCACACAAATCTTCTAACTTCAATTTTGGCTCAGAATCAAATGCTGTTCACACAGAGTAGAAAAGGAAGCAGATCTCGTGAAGGAGGAGAGAAGTCTTACTAGAAGAATGTGATGGAACAGGGACGGACTGCAGCTCGTAGTGAATAACAACAGGGAAAGGATCGACTTTTCTTCCTTATTTCCTTCCTCCCTTCCTTATTTCCTTCTTTCTAAAATCGTGGCCATTTATAACCTGTCACGGGATGTAAACTGCTCTCGGGGAAGGGAGGAACAGCCACAGTAACATTAACGACCCCTGCCCTTCCAGTTCCCCGAGCCAGAGGTCTGTAGGGATGCCCAGAGGTCTGTAGGGATGCCCACATCAGCATCTCCTCCTCTGTCCCCAGCCCCCTGTCTTTTGAACAAGAGCGGTCAGTTTTGTCTCTGCCACAGAAAAACCTGAGCTCACCGTGGTTCTTTGAGTGACATTTGGGGAGCAAACAAAGATATGTAAATTGGAGCTCATTTCCAAAACTGAGAGGCAAAAGGATCCCCGGGCTTCTGTCTTTTTCTGATGGGAATGGATGTAATTGTTAGCTGCAAAGCTGGGAAGAAAAAAAACCGCAGGGAGCAAGGGACAAGAGGTCCTTTAAAATACTGTCAGATGGGGAACTAGAGAGTTGAGGATAGCATTAACAACAACTAAGGTCAAATTTTGCCTTTTTAGCTTTTAGGAAATTATTTTGGGGGAAGATTTTGAAATTCAGTCTTAGTTTTATCATTTGTAATTATTTGGAAGTTTCACTAAGTATATCTTTCTGCACAAAGAGCTCTGGCACTTGCAGCACATTGGTACCAGCAATCGGCGTGCTGTGTTGACTGTTGAATGAATACCATGATTTTTACTTACTATATATAGGTATAGGATGAGCTTTGTTTAAATATGGCAAAGACTTCAAATATTTCAAGCTAATAATATTTTTTTATTTTCCTTCTGGTTCGTGAATCGGGAAGGAACATAAACACAGGCACTGTCTCGAGTAGGTGGTGGCTTCCCAGGGATTTTGGAATGTTTTTCTGAATTGGGACCCAAGATAGCATTTGAGCATGCCAGCTTTCTGTGACTCAGTTTCCCTGGCCATGTAAGGAGAGGGTATTAATCGTTCTTGTAAGGCACCTGAGGTTTAGTGGTGATAGAAGTGCTATTAAGTACTGATTTGTTTACTGACTGCATTTGGAAATAGAGTTCATGGATGTGTTGGCAGATGGGTATAGGAAGGAGCGAGCATCTGTGGCCGTTTGGAGGAATCACCTGCATGTGTTGTATGGCTAGAGTATACATGTGGTTATTAAAATGTGGTTTTGTGTCTTTATGTAGCTGAATGTGGTTCATCTGTAACTGGAACCCAAGGTGTGCTGCTGTCCCCCAACTATCCAATAAACTATAACAACAACCATGAGTGCATCTACTCAATCCAGACCCAGCCAGGAAAGGGGATCCAGCTGAAAGCCAGGACTTTTGAACTGGAGGCAGGAGATGTCCTCAAGGTAATTCTTCGTCTCTAGCAATGAAACGCTACCATGCTGCTAATGAGAGCAAGATCTGAAAGGGAAATGATGTTCCAAAATTGTAATGGAGTTAGCTGAGGCTAACCTCTGGAAAATGCCACCCAGGCCCAGACAGCACTGTCAGTGCTGTGGAAGTCTCTAGGAGAGACTCGTACTCGGACTACTAGTGACCAGTAGTCACTGCTGTGTCGTTAAGTGATTGGCATGGCAGTTTTGAAGACAGCAGCAAAATTACCATGGACCAGGCTGAACTTCAGGCAGGGCAGCTGGGCTAGAATATTGTCTGCGTGTATCCCCTCTAAGGTTAGAGCAGGACATAGACGTGATACATCTGCAAAACAATATCTTCTAGCCCAGGGACACTGTCTGATCAGCACGTGTCACTGCTGCGCGTTGGTTTGCTGTGCTTAAAAACATATTGTGTAATTTTAGGAAATCGGCGCCTCTGAACTTCACCAGCTCATAGCAGTCTCTGGCAGCAGCCCTAAGGCGATAGTGAATGTCCTTTGCACTTCAGCCTGGCTGGTTATTTGAGGCCTCAGTCTGCAGATGGATGTGTAAACAAATTCTGTATCTATTAAAAGCGTAGACATCTTTGCTGTATCACTGCACCTTCTGCCGTGAAGTCTTCCCTGAGATGAAGAGATTTGTTGGAATGTCAAGGGTTCTTCCTTTGTAGCTAAATTTCAGTTCTTATCTGCATAATTGTGCTGGGGAAACTGTTAACACGTGAGGAAGTGTGAGGTTCTTAGAATTATTTTTGTGGCTTTAAGAATCAAGGCTGATTTGTCCCAAAAAGGGGTTTATTTAAATGCAGAACTCCAGGCTCAAGCTCTTCAGCATTCCCATACTCAGTCTTAGATTAATCTGCATTTACAAGTTTCAGGACTCTATATAGGAGGAGACAAATCCAGGCTGAGTTTCTATTAACCACAAAGAAATGGTTTTGTAGGAGGCATTAATATTACAAGATGTGTGCTGCTGTGCTAAGCCATCTTCCCAGAGAACGCCTCTGTCCTCATTTAAGTGCCATACTTCTGCACTGCAAGATAGGTGTAATACACATATTTTCAGCTCACAAATGACTGGAAAGAGAGAGAGATTTCCAGCTAATGCAAAGAATATACTCGTTGTGAAAGAAATTATGTTCTCTCAACAGGTTTGTCATCAACTTCTCATCTGCTCCTGAGGAAAGTTACTATCAATCTCCACTAGTGAGAAGTTGCTTTTTATCCTCATAGAGAATCATGCTATCTAAAAGAAAGGAAAAAAAACATTTGTGTTTTTCTTAAATAATAGCGGGGTCAAGGCACATCTAAGACACTGTAGGGAGAAAATGTTTTTCCCAGTAGCTGTGCTGCACCTTTGGAAAGAGAGCTTAGTTCAGAAAACACAGCCCTGAGTACAGGATAAGCTCAAGTGTGAGGAGGAGGAGGACGCAGATCCTCCAGAGTGTGAATCCTGCTCCTCAGCTAAGCAGCATCGTGAAGTCTCATCAAGTCAGACTCCTAGTTGGGATAATTTCACTGGTTTTAAAGGAACTGTCCCTCTTTGCGCTCCTGGATGATTTGGTCCCTGAAGTAGCGAATAAAATGTTTTCCAGTACGTGTTTCTTGTTCCTCCCAGGTCTACGATGGCACCAATAGTTCTGCTCGTCTGCTGGGCTCCTTTAGCCGCTCTGAAATGCTCGGCACCAGCATAAACAGCACTTCCAGCAGCATGTGGCTTGAGTTTATCACCAACAGTGAGAACACGAGTAAAGGCTTTGAGCTGCAGTTTTCTAGTAAGTCTTAGGCCCATACGCTCGTGAGGTGGGAATCCAAGGTGTAAGGGTGTATTTTTGTGTTACGGTTGCACAACCAGAGGAAACAGTCTTTCCCATAGAGATCTTGTAGTCTAAAGTGGAATTGGAGTGGGGGAGATCATTATGCCGGCAAACCTTTTCTGTTGTGAATGAGGCAGTGGTGATACAGAAACTTTGGATCAAAGCTGAGATACCAGATTTCTGGGATCTCGTTCAAATATTAATTAAAAAAAATATTAATTTTCAATATGGTGGTTTTTCTCTCCAGCAAATGGTTTTAAGAGGAAAATATTAATATGATCTTGTGTTAATATCTCCTGGCTGTTAAATATCTGATGAAAACAGATGCTGTTTCTTCCGCTCCAGGTTTTGAACTCATTAAATGTGAGGACCCTGGCATCCCACAGTTTGGCTACAAGGTACACGATGAGGGACACTTTGCTGGCAGCTCCGTATCCTTTAGCTGTGACCCTGGCTATACCCTGCGAGGCACCAGGGTGCTGGTCTGCCTGACGGGGGAGAGGAGAGCTTGGGATCAACCCCTGCCAACCTGCGTAGGTGAGGCAGCTCTTGCTGTTAAAACGTCCTCCAACAAGTACTTTGCTGTGGGCACCGTGCTGAATGCCCCTTCTTCCTTCTTTGCTAATACATATGATGTTAACTCTGATACTGATTGCACCCATCTACATTAGTAAAGACCATGGATAGGATACTATGTAAGGCATCTTCGTATTGAGAGCCCTGATCTCTGCAAAAGTTCTACAAGCAGTCTGAACGTGAAACACTGTGCTCTGAGCACAGATTTGACAAGGTTTCTTACTTCTCTCCAAGGAGACTACTGCTCTTCTAGTCCTTGTCCTTTCACTTAAATGTGTTAAACAGAGTGGCACTTTCTGATAATGACAGGCATCAACGTGTGTCCAGGCATTTGACAGTTCAAAGTCATGTTTATTTGAGAGCTACATGACATTTGATTCCAGATCTTCAGATGGTTTAATTCCCTCAGTCTTTTCTTAGCTAAGTCCTGAGTGCCCTTTTACCTGTAGCTGTCCAGAAGGATGTCTTCTTGCTTGGAAAATTCTGGTATTAAGTTTTGTGTATCCAAGTGAAGTGCTGTTGGTCTGTTACTCGACAACTTCATCATTAGCTAGTGTTTCCAGGACATGGTGAAGTTCTCGTAGACTTAGTCCTCTGAGAGACCTCAACAACCAGAAGGCTGCTTTCATGGTTATAAGTGATGTGCTCAGACATTGGCATTCTATATTCTCCATAAGTTAGAACCATTCTTTATGTGGTAACTCTGCTGAATTTTATCCTTGATTATAGAGGTAAAAAGACAAATTTTTGTGAGTTATGAATCCTCTTAACCTTTACCCTATTTGCTATACATATATTGCATGTGAATGGTCGTGTCCGTGTGAGCACGTAGAAACTTAAATAATTTTAGCAGATGTGTTATGAAAATGTATTCAAAATCCTCACGTTCTTTTGAAGTTCATTTAGCAGACACATACGTATGTTGGCTTCTTCGTTTTATCACACTGATGAATCGTTAAGACATTTTGCAGATACGAGCGGAAGAATTGAGCTCTTTCACCCCACATGTGTGAATCCGGGAAAGCAGGATGCTGGCAGGCTCTGCCTTTACTCGCTGCAAAGTCCAAAAGGTGGAGGGAAGCTTTGACAGCATGTCAGGTGTTAGGAATGGGCATAGCAGTGTAGAGTTATTCTGATAACTCAGTCTTTTAGCTGAATTAAATGATGCTCTTTATCGTTGTTTTGTAGGCTTTAAGAATCTCTTTAAATGGCAAGAAATACTCCCCGTTGTATTCATAGGATGAGATTTGCATTGTTGCCAAGTAAGAACCATAATATGTCATGAATCTTCTCACTAACCCATATGTTTCTTTCAGCTGAGTGTGGGGGTACTATCAAAGGAGAGTCGTCAGGACGGATACTGTCTCCCGGCTACCCAACGCCCTACGATCATAACCTGAATTGTATTTGGACAATAGAGGCAGAAGCTGGTTGCACGATAGGGTGAGTTGGACCAGGTTGTTGTAGCTTGGTTTTCTTTCCATGTACGGCTTACTTTTCCAGAAGCAGATCAATAACTATGTAAGGCACGTAGAGAGAATACCCTGTCATTTTGAGAGTCCCAAATGAAGCAACAAGCACTGGTTTATCTCCTTGCCAGGTTGGACAGAAGCGGCATCGCTTCTCCTTTCTCTTACGCGTTTTAGCCCTGTATGGCCTGTGCCTGTAACAGCTATTGTGCCATGGGTGGTGACGCCAGATTATTTGTTATTGCTGCCTGTGGTATTACTGTATTAAAGTAACATCCAAGAGCTTTTACGTGCATGTACAATGCAAGTGTTTTTCACCCTTTTCCTTAATGGCATGTATTCAGAAACAAACCTTTTCCACCAGATTAGTGTTGTATTTCCCAACAATGTTTAACACGTGTCCAAGTGACATAATCCTAAAATGAGGACATATATATAAAATTGCTTGGAAGACCACATCCCAGGAAACAATAATGGAAGGCAGTCGCGGGTTTGGTTCATCTCCCATTCGTGTTGCCAGAGAAAATTAACGCTGAAAGGGATGAGCTCTGTCACATTACGTTTGTAAGAATGAACAGACAGATGTGAGGGTCCACAGATGTGAGTGGACGGCTGGAAAACTGAGACCACAGTACTTAGCCTTCATCTTCTACTTGCATTGTTTTATTGTTTTAATAATAAATGGAACACATACAGGGTAATTATCCTCCCAAAGGAAAGACTCAAGATGGTTCCTAAACATCTGGTCTGTACAGAGACCCAAGACTGTTTTCTCCTCCGACTTCTCTTACGGTGCTGTTGCCACTTTCCTGTTGGAAAGCGGCAGTTTGAAATGTAATTTGTTTGAGTTATGTGAATTTGGCAGTTAGGTGAGCACGGTATTGAGAACATTTGGCTCATAAAGTTAGTGCAGTCACCAGCAGAATCCAGGCAGTTTCCTGCTCTGCGATACTTCTTCTGTGATCCTTGCTGCTTAACCACTGTTCCCACGCTGAAGTTTGCCCAAGCCCTGCCAAGCCATTACAGTACTGCTCTGCGTGTACCTGCATATTTCAGTCCAGCTGAAGTCATCTTCGACAGAAAACTGACGTATATTGGCAAGTAAAGTTTTTGCTAAGTGCTGGGACTTGAGGGGGAGAAATGTAGATTATAAGGTCTGTCCAACAATAATCTGCTTCTCCCACGATCTCCCATTATATTTTCTAGTGCTTGATAGTTGGTGCGTCAGCCCCATTTCTGTGCTGACCCGCGACCTGTTGCTGTTCCAGTCCTGCACTCCTTCATTGTCGGTGCCCTTTTATCTTCAATGTCGCTTCCTTGCTGCATCAGCACTCATCATCCCTTCAGTGGAGACTGTTAATAACGTTGAGCTCTGTAGTGCTTTTAGTCGATGGATTTGTGCTGGAGATAGATTTGGTCCGGTGTATTCATCTTTACTTAATGCAGAAATTCCCGCTATTAGCTCTGCTCTTCAGTGTGGTTCAATAATGGATGGTTTCTGGTATGAACGCAGGAGAAAGAGCCTAGCCGACGCATCTTAATTCCTGCACAGGCAACTTCCAGTTGAAGTCTCCTCTTTTTTTTCATTCTCCTGTAAAAGATTCTGAAGAAGCCGAAGATTTCTGTAGGACAAAGAAGACGAGACCCCCTTTTCTTCTCCTTGCCCCCCCCCCCCCCAAAATGTAAGAGGCTGCCTCATGCAGAGACCTCTTCAGCGAGTGAACTTTACTCACGCACGTAACCCCTGTCTGCTTCTCTAAGAGTACTCGGATGAGCAGAGCTATAGGCTTGCATTTGCAGGATGAGCCAGAGGCTTGGAAGGGGCCAAGACTGAAATGAAACGATGCCAGGCAGTAGTACGGTAATATACCTTGTGACCCGTCCTTTCAGCAGAGATGAAAGCTCCCTTCTTCTGTTCCTTTATTTGGCAGCTCAAACAGAACAGATGATCTCTGGGTAGTTGAGAGAGAACATTTTCAGCAACTTCATTTTTATGGTAATCCATTGGAAAAATAATTCTCTTCACGCATGATACAATTGTATAAAGCTCTCATTTATAACTTACATTAAAATTAATCACCAAAGCTTTTTGAATAAAGCTGTATCTGCACAGAATGAGAGGAAGGAGAGAAAGATAGAAAAATTAGCCTGTACATCATTGCCATGAAAGTTGAAGGGTTGCACTTTGAGAGAGGATTAATTTTGTGCATGTGCAAACACACGCATGCACACGCACATAAAATTACAACTGAAATGACTTGGCTTATCTGTGAGGCTCTAGGGAGAGAAAGAAGTGGGAGGGTGTACTGGAAAATGAATGAAACTTGCCTTCGAGTACTGCTTGCACAGCTGAGAGCAGTGAATACACAGAAGCGGCAGTGGCGTTTTATTGTATAGCGGTGATCTCAGTGTCATAAGAGAGTTTAATGATGTTGCTAATCCTAGTGTAATGGATGGTGCTGTATTGACAGGTTTCATTTTTCACAGTCTCATCTAGAAATAGGAGTGAGAATATTGGAATGTTCCAGTTCACTTCCTTGGAGATTTCCAGGGACAGAACATTTAACAGCTTTTAAGTTTGGGGACCCTCTCCAGGCTGGAGGGAGACAGCGGGCAGCCCTGCAAACTGCTGACAGCGTGGAAGACCTGTGGTTTCGGTGCAAGCCACGTGGCCATGACCAATGTGTCAAGCTGCTTTTGCCTGCTGAAGCCAGCTCCGGGTGGGAGCCCAGCCTCTTGCTCAGCAAAGCCCAGTTGGGGTGGCCAGGGCTTGGACGGGAAATGTCAGCAGAAAGAGCCCCAGGTTGGTCGGTCAGGTTGTGGGGCTGCTTTCTGAACAGCTCACCAAGAATGATGCAGACTGTCAGCGCAGAGCTGGTGTCTTGTCCTCTCTGCTCCTCGTTAAGCTGGGAGAACTTTCCCCCCATCACATATACGCATATAGCCACAATTCTAATTCGCTTTTTGCTGCATTTTCATGCATGTAATTGGGATTGTCAGAGTGCAAGAGTAAAACTCTCTTCCTCTCCATTGTCTGCTAAACCAGTGTCTCGGTCTTGTCTTAAATGAAGCCCTGCTGGGAATAGAATCAGGCTGATAGAAGAATCATGCTGTTTGGTTACAGATGTGCCTAGACTGATTAGCTCCACAGCACACCAGTTTTCTTAATAAAATCGGCTATCCCAATAGACTCCCGAACCAACTGGCGTTGGACAACCTGTGCCTTGCCACTGCGTCACCTGGTTATCACGCTAAGGTTTTCTCCTCTTGGCAAAGCCTTGCCTGCAAGTTGTTTCTTAAAAATCAATGAGGGGAGTTGCTGTAGGCAGCCTTGGTCTTCTGGGGAGCCGGCGGTGGCAGTTCCAGGGTGTCCCCCCACCACAGGTCGGTCTCTGCCGGTGTCTCCTTGTTTCCGAGGTCTTCAGCAGTGAGTTTTCTCTGGCAGTTTTGGCTAACTAGACCCGGTTAGCCTGAGAGCAAATGTAATCAGGCCAATGCACCCGTGGAGAACAGCTCTGCTATGATCCATTCTTACTTTCCGCGAGTCTAGCTTTTTTTCTCTTTGCTCAAGGTCTCTGCTAGGTAGATTTATGATTCAGCTCTTTTGGTTTCTGTTGGGTTCTATGGACATCATTTTGTTGCTGAGTACATTGCAGTGTTGTTTTTTTGGTTGGGGTTTTTTTTTCCCCCCCTTTTATGGTTCTACCTGATTTATTTATGTTTGCCCCGGATAAATGGGAAAGCAGCCAAGCGAATGCTTCCTTGTTTTCCTCTGTGGGCTGTCAGGGTTTTAAGCGCAGTACCTGATTGTTTTATTTTTTGCAGATTTTTCTCAGTACAGTTTATAGATTTCTGTCCTCGTTTCAAACTAGCGTGCCTCAAGTTACCCTGTGTTAGCCTGATTTCATTGTGTCAGATGGTATTTCCCCCAGTGATAATGTGGCAATGAAAAACAGAGGCAATTAAATGCCTCCTCTTCAGTTGGCATTTTAAGTGCAGGAGTGAAAGGGACTGTACCCTGATGTCTCGCAGCCTTTAGTTGATAACTCCCTTGGGTGTAAGAATAATAATGACTATATCTTATGCTTAGATGGTACTTCTGATCCCAAAGCTCTTTGCAAAGCCTGGATTCATCTGCTTCGCACCCTTCCACGACAGAGGTTGGTTTGGTGGGGAGAAGTGCAGTGTGCTATCCCCCCCAGCCCAGGGTGGGAAGAGAGGAGCATCCCACCAGGAGTTGATGTTGGGATCAAGTTTGTCCTGTCCCAGAGTGCCACCAGGGCTCTCCTGGGCATGGAGGGAACTGCTGGCCTTCTCCCATCCCCTTAGGTCCATCGCTGGTCCAGGCTCTGGAGTGAATTTCCTCGCCATGATGACTCCTGCCAGCATCTTGGGCTTTCCCTGGGGATTTTTCTGTGGCGGTGCCAAACAGGCATAGCCCTGGTTTAGTTTAAAAGCAGAAGACGAGAGCACTGAGGAGTACTGCTGCAGGCAGTTCGGGACTAAGGAACATTTGCTGCATACACTGGAGGCCTTGCAGCCCTCTCTCCAGGGCAGACAAAACTGTAAAATACGCAGAGTAAGGAAATGAAATCTGCATTCGGAGCATCATAATAAATGCCCTCGTTGAGAGCACAGTGTAATTTCATTCCCAGCCACCAGTTTCTTAATTTGTTTTCTCTCCCTTCCCTTCCTATTGTGGATGAGCTGGCTGCTGCTGCCTCGCTTTTTCTTTATTTCTTGCTGAAGTTGTTCTGTCGCCTGATCCTAGATACAGTTTTGCAATATCCACAACTTTGTAAACCTGTCAAAATCCTTTCCTGGATCAGCCACTTCTCGGAGCTGCTGCAATCCAGCAGTCGGAATTTGCACCCACCTGTTTGCCACCCTCCAGCACACCCTTTTCTGCTCCTTTTTATTAACCTCTGGGGCAGTTAACAACCTGGTAAGGGTTTCTTTTCCAGCTTGATGCTGTTCTAATTAAGAGTAGTGTTGGTTGTTTCCTTCCCTCCCCTCCCCCCCCCCCCGCCCCCGATACACAAGATTAGCTTGGTGCCAGGAGCAAATTCTTTGATCTGAGTGCAGGTAACAAAAATCAGTGCATTTTATCAGTAGATGCTGGCTCTTGACAATAAGCTGTTCCTTGCAGGACACCAAAAAAAAGCAAAAGGACAGCCAAGGTTGTTGCTGTGTGCAGCATAGGGACAATGTATGAATGGGATGCATTTAAGTTGTCTGAAGGAATCACAGCACGTTTTCTGCTAATTCTGTTCTTAGAATAAGTTTCTCGATACTTCTGTGTTTATCTGTTACAGAGCTTAGTGAAACTACGGACAAACTCCTATCCCCTCATTCACAGCCCCTGTACCTCTCTGCTGCAGGTTTCCTCCGTGTCATTGACTGAGCCTTTTGTCTGTGTGACAGCTACTCGTTGCAATGTCTGAGCACCTTTGATGTAAAACCAACTGTGATATTCTGGCTGGGGACGTTTCCACTGCTCACAATGGGCTTTTGGACCTTTACCTTGTTCCTCAAGGTTTTTAGGACAGATTAGTAATTTTGTTCACTCAGGAGAGAACATCAGAAAGGTGCCAACTTTTCTGAAAAGATCAGTGTTCATGACTCAGTTGGGTTTTGTTTATGGATGTGTTTTATTAGGGAGGCATGTGGCTAAGAGATCTTGGGTTTTACAGACACAAAGTTTGTTAGAGGGCTGAAGTACTTTGTCCAAGCTGAGTTGCAGATAACAGGAGAGAACACATTCGTTGTGGGCCAAGCTACCTTAGGTTGGTACCAACCACGTTTCTAATCCTTTCAGGAAAAAAGGCAGAGCTCAGTTTGTGGTCTGACTGTCAGTTCATTTTGCCACACAGGCTCCATTTCATGGTTTTCCACACCGAGGAGTTCCACGATGTGCTGAGGATCTGGGACGGTCCGGTGGAGAACGGCATCCTCCTGAAGGAGATCAGCGGGTCTGGCTTACCCAGCGACGTCCACAGCACTTTCAACTCTGTCATCCTTCAGTTCAACACCGATTTCTTCACAAGCAAGCAGGGCTTTGCTGTTCAGTTTTCAGGTAGGCTTTATGTTGTTTCCTCAGCGTTGTCCAAACATAGCTTTACTGGTAAGTGATTTCAGTTCTATCTACAAAGTACTGATGGTGAGCAGACGACACTGTATTGAACGCAGTAGCAGGAACTGTGGGGTCTTCCAGCCTTTTGTGCTCTACCGCGTTGGGGTGCAGTCTCTGCAAATACAAGAAAAACTCTTGTATTTTGTCCTTGCCGTGCAGGTGAATGCTGTGCTCCCCTCTGCTACAGTCACCTTCACAGTGGTGAACTTGGCAGCAAGATGTAGCGCAGTATATTGTGGAATACACAAGAAGGAATTACAGATATTTCCACCATGTTCCCACAGGTCCCTTAGAGACACCAGCGTGCAGGCAACTTCCCCCTGGTGTTCTGAGAGCAGTTGGTCAGTGGTCTCTGAAAACCAAGTCTATTTAAAATCCTCCGTATTGGATCCCCGGAGATGCAGATCACAAAAAGCTCTATTGGCTATAGGGATGTCATTGCTCACAGCAGCGCTGCGTGTAATGCAACTGCAGTCTGTCACTGCCTAAGACCTGGCTGCTGTTACCTAAGTCTCAGCCTTGCAAGCACGTTAATTGCAATTATATTAGGGAATATATTTCACCATTCACGCAGAGCTTTCCAGGATGCAGGCCTTCCCTAGCATGTCCAGTAACCAACCAGCAGATGCCTATTTTGGAGATGGTAGTAAACAGGGAGGCTGTTGGGTGAATGATAATGCGACCCTCCTGGGGCTCAGACACACCGAAGCATTAGAGTTCATTCTGTCTCTCCCAAGTTTTTGCCCGTAGCTTTCTGTTCGGGGTGCCTTGCATGGCCAGGAGAGCAGGCCAGCTGCTTGGGAAGTTTGTGCTGGGTACAGGACCTTCTGGGGTGACCGAGAGAGAGGGAGAGCTTTGTGTCACCCAGCACAGCTCTGCTGTCCTCTTTCTTTGCCAGGTTTGTGTCTCAGCCTGCCAGGAAGGAGCAGACTGGGCTGCTACCTTGCTTATCTTCAGTTACACAGAAAGAGACAGAGGGATTTCCTCTGGCTCTTTTAAGAAGAGCTTTCTCTAAACTGCCTAGGTGTAATAGACTCTCATCAACTTAGCAGGAAATAAGCTCTGCTCCACTGCCTGATACGGAGCTGGTCTTTATTGAATGCTCCTGCACAAAGCCTTTGTTCGCAAGGTGTGACTAAGTAGTCAGACCTAAGCTCAGAAGTATACAGTTTTGGATCTTGTGAACTTTAATGATCTATATAAGCTTGCAAAACTTCTATTAGTCTAGGACTTTCCATACTGCTAGGTATTGTAGTGTTGACAGACCTTGAGCTCCGTCCGCAGTGAAGCTGTGCTGCCCGCCCCCGGCTGAGAAGGAGCTGAGGGGTCATCTCATACCTCAAAGGGAGGCAGCAGCGAGACTGGGAGGGAAACACGTGCATTTCTAAAAGGTCAGGCTTGACGCTTCACAGGGCTAAAGGCTAACTTGCTCTGACACTCAGGGGAAGTGAAAAGTGCTAGCGGATTAGTTTATTTTGCAGCATGTGTTTGACACAGAATTCTATAAAAATGCCATGTAAGATCAGTGGATGTCTGGACTTACTAAGTAAACATGCATGTGCACAATTATACATCAAACTTGAACTCTGTGTAGAGCACTTGAACTTGCCATTCCCCAGAGCCTTTACCAGCTGGAGTGGCAGATGCTCAGTGCAAAGTATAAGCCAGTTTTTGTGTGTGTGGTAACTTTAAGGTATACTGAAGGAGGAGAGATGGAGAATGAAGTCATTGCTCGCGTATCTGCTTAAGGACAGAGTCTAAGTACAGCCGATGCTGTAAGGCTGTATTAAATATAAATATATATATAAAATATATATTTTTACTACTCCTCAGTTTCCACTGCCACTTCCTGCAATGACCCAGGAATTCCCCAGAACGGGAGCCGGAGTGGTGACAGCAAAGAGGCAGGTGACTCCATCATCTTCCAGTGTAATCCAGGATACGCTCTGCAAGGGGAGGCCAAAATCACTTGCGTGCAGATTGAGAACAGGTTTTTCTGGCAACCAGACCCTCCCTCCTGCACAGGTATGAACACGCATCCATCCTCCCATTGCACTGGCTTCCTGGCCTGTTTCATTGCAAGACTTCTGCATCTGAAGGGAATGAGTCCTGCCTGGTTTGAAGAGGTGTATGACAAGGTATATATGTCTCGGGTAGCTGTCTCACAGAACTGCTTTTTAGGTTTATCCCCAGAGTGTCTGGGACAATGAGAATCTAGTTCGTGCTGGGAGCTCATAGGACATACTGCAATGGAAGTGATGATATTTAACCTGACAAGTCAAAATTAAAGGCTGCTTTAAAACTCAGGTTAGTGGAGAGGATTGGGGTCATGGGTGAATAATTTCTGCATGAGGAGACAGCAAATTCTGTCATGAGAAAGAACTATCTGACATTTTCTTTGAGCTCATAAAGTACTAAAAGAAGCTCGTAAAAGCGATTCTTTTTAATATGTCCAGAACACATAAAAATAGTCATGCTAAGCACATAAGAGCAATAAACATCAAATTTGCTGGCCAATTAAATGCTAGCCACAAATTACCTACCTTTAACCTTCATTCCTGCTTATGCACTGTTATCCCAAGCAAGAAAAATCAATTAATTCTGTTTCTAACATCTGATTTAATGCCAGCCAGGAAACTTCTACAGCATGCACAGGATTTATGCTCCCTGCAGGATGACTTCGTTTCTGAATGACTGTCTTGATGATCTAGTGTGGCACCCTTTCAGCCTGATAGAGACAGTCCTTCTAGTCTTCCCGGAGCTATAACTAAATCATATTGTTGCATGTCATGCCCATCTCGTCATTCTCCTGTTGAGGTTTTCTTTCACACCAGAAGCTGGGCTCTCAGTCCTTTTCAGAGAAATGTAGCCAGGGCTTTAATCTTGGTGTGAGATGAATTCCCATGGGTCGTCTCCAGTTTGACCTGGAGATACTGTGTTGGGTCCTTTTTGAACAGAAGTCCAGCAGTCTTGTTTTAGGAGTCATAAGCTCTGTTCAAAACTTGAAAGCAGTGTCTTGCTCCTTCCCTCTATTCAGTGGCCAAGGATTTGGAGGAATAATCAGTGGCCAGTTGGTATCAGTTTTATAGTAACTGTGTAACAGGGTGCCTAGTTAGAGTTGAATTGGAAAACGGGGTTTAATTTAGGGCTTGGGTTTTATGTTTGTATTTAGCTCTTCAGATATCTTTTCACATCTTCATTGTACAAGTTCTGCAGTCTCTAAACAATGTGGGCTGAGCTGGAACCTCAGCTGAAACAGCCCTCTGGGGGCTTGGGCTATTTGAAGTCTGTATCCTGACCCAACTCCAAACAGCTGTGGCTTGGACCAGTTTCTAGTTTAAATCCTTTGGAGACTATGGGTGGGATTTTCAAAGAAATCAGAGGGTGTTGAACAGTCATCTCCCTTAGGCTTTTCAAAAATGAGTCCATATACTTCAGTGTCTTCTGAGTTTTCCTGACTTTACACTCTGGAAGAGGAACACACCCTAAAGGTTAAGGTTAAGGTAAAGGTAAATGGACACAGAATAGATGCTTGTGGTTCTTCCAAGTTATTTGTGCATGACTTTCAGCTAAACTCTTCACTGTCTGTGCTGTGATTTCCTTGCCTATTCGAGAGGGATAACAGTTCTCAGTGCCTGCAGTAGCCTGCGACTGGACTTGGCTGAAGAAGTTTCTTTTGGGCCTTGGAGAATGGTCTCTAGTTTTATGTCTACTGTGATCTTTATAGAGCAGCCCCACTACATTTTACCTGATACCTGGAGATTCTTGTGTATTTGCAGGGTTTTATAAAAGCCCGCAAGATAAATGCAGATGCTCGCTTCTTCGTGGAAGATCCTTCCAAGATTTGTTCTGTTATTTCTGTCCCGTGCTAGTTCCTTTCCCACTTGGTGTTTGCTTTGGGGTAGGGTGGTCGGTGTCAGACACCCAAGTTTAACACAGGCTGTGCTCCCTTCTCTCTCTCACCCCATCCCAACTCTGGGAGGATCGATCCGAGCAATGGGGGGGAATCTTAGAGCATCAACCCTCGTGAAGAGATTGCAGAAGGGCTGACAGTAATAAATGAATCATGAGTATTTGCCACAGTGGAAATATATGCAGGCATTTTCAGCCTTAAAAAAGTAAGAATTGATTTTTCAATCAGCCTGGCATTTAATGTGTTGGTAACTGTAATAAACACAAACAAGCCATTAGTCCTAGACAACATGTTTTCACTTATTTAGCAACCATCCAGACTTTGACCAGGAGTTGCCTAAATAAATGCAACAGAAAAGCATAAGAGTATCTTTCCCTCCTTCTGGTTGCTCACTTACATATCTTATGAAGATTGTAATAGCATCCATAGCTCTGTTTCTCTGTGTGTGTGCACCCTCTCTGGAGTAACAGAGCCCTCATCTCTGTGAGGGCCACTACGAGCTCTTGTAATAAATATCTTAATATTGGACAGCCTTGCCAACTGCCTCTCTGTCCCTTTATCTATCCATATCTCTCTCTCTTTCGCCTTCTTTCATCTCATCTGCTATTTTTTAAGTTTCTCTAAGACAAAGCCTCATCCCTTTGCTTGATTGCCTTCAGCTCCCTGTGGAGGTATCTTGACGGGACCGGCAGGAGTGATCTTGTCCCCGCAGTACCCAGAGCCCTACCCGCCGGGAAAGGAGTGTGACTGGAAGCTGACCGTCTCTCCCGATTATGTCATTGCCCTCGTATTTAACACGTATGTACCCGAGAGCTCTTTGATTCCACTTCTGGGGCTGCCTGTGGGTCCTTTCCTCTCTGAAGGAACCAAACCAAGCCTGGTAGGACTGTCCCGTAGTCCTGGGTAATCTGTTCTCAGACGTTCCCTTAATTTGGGGAAGATAGACATATTTCAACTGCAGCTCCTCTTTGATATACGCATAGCTTTTACAGAACATAACCACGTAACTGGATGTTAGGAAACCCCTGTAGCAGCACTGGCTTAGGGATTTGTGCTCTTGACTGCATCCCCAGTC
This sequence comes from Buteo buteo, assembly GCF_964188355.1. Lineage (NCBI taxonomy): Eukaryota > Metazoa > Chordata > Aves > Accipitriformes > Accipitridae > Buteo > Buteo buteo. The sequence goes on from NC_134186.1 coordinate 2,372,165, forward strand.
CTCAATTCTGGACATGTGGAACAGAGGCAGAAATGTCCGGTACTTAGCTGAGGAGCTGTTTTGGGGCAGAAGTGGTCTTTCAGTGATGTGGTTGTACAGCTCATCGAGACCACAGTCTGTTGCTCTCCAGCAGCTGCTGTAGCACGCTCATATTTCAAGCACTCTTCCTTTGGTTTTGCAGCTTCAGTTTGGAGCCTGGCTATGATTTCCTTCATATCTACGATGGACCCGATTCACTCAGCCCCCTGATCGGAAGCTTTTATGGTTCCCAGCTACCCGAAAGGATAGAGAGCAGCAGTAACAGCCTCTTCCTCGCTTTCCGAAGCGATGCGTCAGTCAGCAACACCGGATTTGTCATTGACTACACAGGTAAGAGCCATCTGGGGGTGCACCTGGCCCAGCTGACTCAGCAAATACATGGGATTTTACCTGCTATTATTTTCAGGTTAAACCACCTAGCTGAACCAAATGGGAGAAGCTCTAGACACTGTGGAAACCTCTCTTCAGGCAGTAATCTTGCTGTCTGTTTTGCTACTACCAAAGCTGAACAAGGGGCATGGGAGGGAAAATTGGGAGTTGAGGAGAGGGGATCCTGTGGGCTGGCAGAAGAGCCAGGGTACATAAGGTAGATAAGAGCAGCATAGAAGGACTGCGATGTGGCTGAGGGTCAGTCCCATGCGGCTGCTTCTGTGTGGGGCTTTCTTTAACAGAGCAGAAAGGATTTACATATTTATTTTTTTTTCTTTAAGGAAAATCAAGGGAGATTCCCAGAAAATATATATTTATGTACAGGCTGTATTCTGTATAATCTTTCTTGCTCCACACTGAATTTAAATAGTTCTGTCTTCTCCTTAGTGAGCAGAACGTGCCACTCCATTGCAGATTTGAGCTTTTGGAGTACTAGAGAGTGCTGAACTGTTAACTGGTTATTAGGAATGCTCCACATTGCCGTGGATTTCAGGTTTATTCTTAGTGGCAAGAGCAGCTTTGTCCAAGAAAAGGAGGTGCAGACATACATAGCCAATATGAGATCTCAGTCTGAATTCTTAATACTGTCATTCAAGAGCGTACCAAATGATTGGGTGGCTACATCTAGAGGCAAGGATCACGGAGGTGGATGCTCAGCTCTCTTGAGTCAACAAAGCTGTCCTGAAATCTGTGTATTTTGTTTCACTTAAGATTCTAAAGCATCTACTTAAAAATTTACTAATAGTTAGTAAAATAAACAGAATAGTTCACAGGTGTCTGTGTTACTGGAGCAGTGGCTTTTTTTTCTTGCTTGCTTGCGGAGAAAGTAGAACATTGTGGTGGCTTCAGCTGCGATGGTGAGAAACAAGGGCAGTGGTTGGAGTTCTCCCTGGGTGCTTTTAGCTTTCTGTTGATGGAGCAAGCTGAGAAGTGACAGACCTGGCACTGCTGTTCTGGGGGAAAAACAGGAAGGCTTTGGCAGATACGTTCCTTGTTTGTGCGTAGGGTAGGTGGAAGAATGGAGTTGTTACAAACCGTAGTAAAAAATACGCACTGAAAAGCTGGATCTGATGAGCCGGGATTATGCAGAATGGAGACAAGGATTAAAAACTGGGGAAAAAAAAAAACAGGGCTAGAAAGAAACAATTCTTCAAGCCTGCCCTGGCCTATATGGACTAGTTTGCAGGATGGGGAAAAAAGCACTGACGGCTTCAGATGTACTGGATGCGTGCCACGGTGAAACATGGCTTTGCCTCCGTGGTGTACACTGTGAAACAGGCTGTTGAGTCTTGTTGGCCCAACTGCGTGCTGTGGGAGCAGTAATGGCTTGTGCTGGAGAGCTGATGGGCCGCTGCTGTGTTGTCAGTGCTGCTGCTGCTTTCTCTGTGTGCTTGGGCAGTTCTCTCTTCCTATACCCTGTCTCCAGTCTGTGGTTCCTGCTTTTCAATTTACTTGACCAGAGGTTAAATGATAGTGAAACGGCAATTCCTATCAGTTATGCTGAACAGATGAATTTCCCTCTAGTAAAGTTATGAAATAATAAGACAAAGACAATTAGCACTGCTTAAGATTTAAGAGATTAGAAGTTTTCTGCTCTTGTTAGAATTAATTTTACTAAAAATTAAGTCTTAGGTTTTCTTCTTTTCCACTTTTTTGGGGCAGCCAGAAAGTAGTTAACAAATGAAATCTCATTAAATTAGGGTGGTTGTGCGATGTGTTTTTCTCCTAAACACTCCTACAGTGTTAATCGCGCCTACATACTTCCCACAAAGCCAAACTGCTGGGAGAAAAGAATGAGGCTTTAAGTTTGCTCATTAATTTCCCTGCACTTTAAAAGGAACCTGGGATTCAAGTCTGAGAAGCAGCAGAAAATAGAACTTTGGGGAATCGAAGGAAGAAGAAAAGGAATGCAGGAGGGAGCATGTGTGAAAGAAAATCAAATACCGAGCTGGGCTCCTTGCCAGCGTGGAATCCCAAGTACAGTTCAAAGACACTGTCTTCTCTCAGCCGTCTCATTGTGTTTGGTCAGTGCTGCAGCCCATGTAGGCTTCTGCCCTTATAGCTCCCTAAATATCGTATATCACCTGTGTCAGCTGTATGTGAAATAGTCTTAATTACCAGGGGCTTTGTAGTCCCCTCTTGGTAGTGTTTTGGGGAGAAAAAAGGCAGAGCAGCCATCTGTCAGCCCCTCCTTGAAACCCTGCATCTTCCCTGGGACTGGGACTGTATCGCTAGCCTGCAGCTACAGCGTGTCGGGTGAATTTCAAACAGCCTCAGCACTTCATTTGAAATTGTTTCAGGGGCAATGGCTCTTCAAGAGAAAGTTCTCCTCTGGGGCCAGGAGGAATGGAGAAAACAGAGAGAGAAGAATGAATTTGGCTTTTATTATGCCAGTTTTTGCATAGAGCATGACAGTGAGAGCGAAGTGGGAATGCAGCAATGCCATAGAAAGGTGTTTGAGGGCAGATCTTCAGCCAGGCAATTTCCCAGCTTAGCTACACAGATACACTACACCAGCAGGATTTCTGATGGATGAACACATATCTTTTGCTTTACACCCATGATGCACTGTCAGCTGTGCAGCAGAATGAAAAATCAAACTTGGGTTACCAGCAAAGAAACTGTAAGTGCACTTTCCCCGCGCTCACTTCAATGTACAGAGGTTTGGTTTACTGTCTGCATAAAACCTCGGATTGATTCAGAGGGTCAGGTGAAACTTAAATGCAATAGTTTGGGATTTCAACTGGGGAGGAATTTATTCTTTGGAATGACTTAGTGGTAGTGAGTACATTTTGGGTTCAGGCTGGTTTGTGAGAAGGAAGACATGCTCTGCTCAGGCATCCCACTTAAGGTCTGTTGAAGTTATCATAATCCTTAAAAAAGTGCTTGTTTGCAACACCAGCTTAGTTAATGTTGTCATTTCTGTGAAAGCAGTGTGCTGTGTTCATAGCAGATTCACTTGAGCCCAACAAGTATTAGTCTGCCAAAGCAAAAGGGTAAGTTCCTGATTACAAAATAGGAAAGACAGTTACAAAACAAAAGCTTAAACACAGGGAAGATACCGTTTGCAATATACCTAGAATTTATCTCTCGTTCCAGTTGTTGCTTAAGAATTTTTTTAAAATGTCTCAGCTACAGAAAACTAAGGTTTTTAACTCAGTATCTCTACATGTATTATCTTTTGGACCAAGATAATATTTGTGTGTCTTAGTTATACTTGGGAGATTTCTGGATACAGAGCAACACTGCATAAGTTTCCAATACTGTTTCCAGTCAATTTAAAAGACCCCTTGGTATGAGGGTCTTCCATTAAGCTGTCATTGCCAGAAAATGCTACCAAAGACTCTTTTAAATTTGGCTGGGCATTAATCTCTGAAGTGAAGATTATTTTTTCTTACTGGGAAACCAACTGAATTCGAATAATCAGTTTGCATTGCAGCATCTTGGAAACCGCAGATTTTATTAAGATACATTTTATATATTCACATACTCTGATATTTTTAAATGGGGACCACACTTAGCAACGCAAAGGGCAGGCTAGTTGTTTGGAGAGCTTTTCCCAAATTATTGCCCCCCCTTTATATTTTGTGAGTGTTGGGGACCTGTTGTCATGAACATGGAAGTGGGTCAGACTCCATCAGTCGCTGCCTCCGTCTGAGCAATTTACCCCGATGGGTTGGTGCTGGATGGGACCCAAGGGACGTATTTGGCTCCTCGTGCTTGGGGCAGAGGGTAGGAAGGAGTTTCCAGGTTGGATACTCCAAAGCGGGAGGTTTTCTCATGCTTTTTAGTACTTCCTGGTTCTGTTGTGGGCCAGAAATGAAGAGGCGTGAAATTGAAAGCAAATGAAGCAAAACTGATTACTTTTCACCCTTCCAAAGGAATGAAGAAAAAAAAAAAAACCAACCAAACCCAAACCCCAAGCCTTATTTCAAATCCATTATTATTTCGCCAGAACTGTTTTGCACACCCTGAGCTTATAAACATATATTCAGCATTACTTACGGGTTATTTAAGGTGGAAATACCCCACAGAAACACTATTCTGTAAAATCCGTTGCAAAGCAAGCTGTTTAATAATATCCAGCTGTTAAAACAGTCGGAAACGGGAGTTGACGCTTGACCCTAGAACAACGTGCATTTGAAAAACAGGTATGTCCTTTGGGAAAGGTAGTCCGTTTAGCTGGGATGAGTCGGAGCGTTCTGGGCTCCTGGCGAGCTGCTGTGGCAGCAGCCGAGCTGCTCGGGATGCCAAGGCTACACCTGGTCTTTAAGATCCTAATTTGTCCTGTCTTCAGGATATGATGGCTGGTGTGGAAAACTCTTCTAGACAATTTCTCTTGGGGTTGTTTTAAGGCTTAGCTCTTAATAAAGGCTTGCACGCGTTCACAGCTATGGAGCTGATGATGCACTTTGTGGACAACTCTCCAGCGAAGCTGTTCTCGAACGTGCGGATGAAAGCCCGACCTCCTGGTCTAGGAGCTCATGCGGGCTTTGAGCTTTCCTTGGGAAAGGAGAGGGGAAGCACAGAAAATTCTGCTTTCTGCGGACTAATGAGCCAGTTCTCATGGCATTTTTATCTTGACTCTTTTCTAAACATTTGGCAGCCTGAATCCATGTTAATTGGGACATCAGGGTGAAGCCCTCGATTTCTGAAGTGGCTGAGTGAAAATAAAATGTTAATTCTAAATGGACAAGCCGCGCTGTACTCAATTCATAAGCCTAATAAATGAAAGGCTGGGGAAGCTGTGGCTTTCCCACATCCCCCTGCGAGTCTTTAGCAGTCACCACACAACCAAATACTTCCTTAGAGGTGAGCTCCTGCCTCCCTTTGTAGCCTGCTGCGGAGGATCATCGGGGCAGTTCATCTGCAGAGGAGTGTTCAGCTGGAGAGATGCGTAGGACTAGTGTGTCAGGATGCGTCGTCCTCGAAGGCGAGTGCTGTCCCTGAAGGCGCAGACCCTCAAGGGAACAGAAACAGTCAAGAATGAGGAAAACACAACAAAAGTAGTGGGGCTGTTGCTCAGCAATCAGCCACCACCCTGTTTTCAGCAGTCGACAGAGTGACTTGAGCACCGAATGTCACCATTTTTCAAAGCGGGAGCAGAGGCTGAGATCAAGCACATGGCGAAGGCGTCTGACAGCCGGGTGGGAGGCTGAGTGACAGGTTGAAGCCACATCGACTGCTAGATGAAAGGCAGCGAGACTGTTTAAAATAACGAGAGGCAGAAAGTGGTCAGAAGGAAGGCGTTGGGTGCAGCTTTAGTAGGAAAGGGTCTAAAAGCGAGTATTAGCAATTCAAAGAAATAAAGGGTTGCGGAGTGAAAAAATAATTTGGAAAAGTAGACGAAGCATTTACACTTGCAAATGGCTTGTGTGCTACAGCGGACTGGGCCATGCAACTGCACTGCTCATCTTTAGTGCTCCGGCTGACTGATGCCCAGAAGCAATTCGTCACCTCTGTGGGCTGTGACGACCAGTCTGTACGAGAATGTTCCGTTGACTCGCAGTAATGATAAAGGCTCACTTCTCCAGCTACGGCTGATGTCTCGCAAGCATAAGGATAAATGAGGAGGGAATGTGTTCATCTGAGCTGACCAGAGTGCCAAGGACTTTGCTTTCCCGTGCTGTGACTAAAACAAGCTTTTTGGTCCTGCTATCTCACTCATCAGAATCAAGATTTCTCCTTTGTGTCTAGCTGGTGTCTCAGCAGGAGCTACTGTCAGATCACACGCAGGAAATACTGGGGTAAAAATACTTGTTGAATTCCTTTGTCTTAGAACTTGAATTTTCTCCATCGTGTTCTGAGTATCTGAGCTCTCTTCTGAATGCTGCAATAATTATGCCTCTAGGCACATGTGTGTCTCTTCCCAGGATCAAATAAATTGGAACATCTTGTTATTTGGTTGGGGAACAGGGTTGCTCAAAGGAAAAGTGGCTTGTCCAAAGTTCGTGCAGCAAGACACCGCTAACACAGAGGAGAACCCAGGACTTCATGATTTAAAGTTTGATGGTACAAGTGTGTGATGGTCTGTGAGGAGCATTGAGGGTTGACCAGTCTGTGGCTCTCAAAATAGGGAACGGGTGTTTTAGGAAAAAACAGCAGCCTCACTTCTGCGGTTCAGGGCAGCTGTTCCTGGCAGAAATATTTTGCGTCCTTTTGTGCCCCGTTTACCTGGATCACTAGCTAGTGGTACTGCTCTCGTGTAAAAGAAACCATAAAGCTAATCCTATTTTTCATTGCAAACAAAGAAACAAAAGCAAGATCTAGGGGCTTTACTGTTTTCTGTTTCTCCCTCCACCCCTTCCCCAAATACTAAAAGCCCATGATTTAATGCTTAAACACATTATAATTGTTCACAGACCCACTGCTCTCAGAAAAGCCCTCATCTTTAATGAGCAATTTCCAAATGACAAAAGAGCAGGATTAATCAAAGCCTCTAATTATATTTCATGCAGGAAAAAAAAAAGAAGAAAAAAAAGAAAAAAGCCCTCAGAAGAAGATGGAAAGCAATACCCAAGTCCTGACAGCTCTGTAGTCTTTACTGGAATTTTCATATGTAAATGGGGTTTTTAACTCTGCAGGGCATAGTGAACAGAGAGAAAAATGTCTTCATTTTGTCTAACTGCTTGTAATCATTTTGCCATAATTGCAGCCATGCTGCACATCTGGAGAGTCTACCAGCTAGCACATGGCACTACGTATTTCCATGGTGAGAGCAGACAGCTCTTAGATGCAGGAATGATAGGTGCCAAAGAGATAATGTGAACAGATGTAGCACATCTGAAATATGTTGCATGTTCAATCTGTGTTTATATGCCCCGGTTTGCAAAGTTTCTTGCAGCCTGTCCCCTGTGCAAGAAAGGAGAGCGAACGTAGATAGTTAAATCAAAGCTTTGCCTCGTTGATGGGATTTTGGGTACCAGTAAATACGCGTGTGAACTGAAGCCTTCCTTCTTCCAGTATATTTGTGCTGGAGCTGAGCATCAGAGAAAGGTCTGGACCAGAATCTGACCCATACGATTCCCCAGATTCAGCAGCATGAGAGAATGCTTGAAATTGAAACTCTGCAAATGGTACTAGCCTTTATGATATGCTTAAGTGAGATTCCCAGATGAGACAAGCCAAAAAACATGCTATTGACCAAAATTTTAGAGTAGCCATATCAGACCAGTAAAGATCTTGGCAATTCTCTCTTGCAGAAAATCCCCGGGAGTCATGCTTCGACCCTGGGTCAATTAAGAATGGCACACGAGTGGGTACGGATCTGAAGCTGGGATCTACAATTACCTACTACTGTGACGGAGGGTATGACATTGAGGGGGTCTCCACGCTGACGTGCATAATGGGAGGGGATGGAAAACCTGTGTGGAACAAACCTCGACCTACCTGTACAGGTAAGGCCCAAGAGGAAAAGGTGAGTAGAGAAGGATCTGCCTATCGCCAAATACATCAGCAGTTTATCCTAATGAAAAGCTTGACGTTACTTTTGCGTAGAGCTGCTTGCAAGGGGACAGATGGTTTTCCTCAGCGTTTTGTATTTTTCAATTTTTTTAACACCCAGAGGTCAGGAAGAGCTGACTTACGTGAGGTTTCTTGAACCTTCTTTTGAGAGAGAGAAAACTGGACACAACAGATTATCTGCATGACAAATCCTGTGTCCCTAGTGCAGGGCAGCGCTCAGGAAGCCACTTAACCATTTGCTTAACCTCATCCCAGCTAATCAAAGCCCTTAAGCATGTGCTTTCCTGAGCGGGGCTGGAGTTTATTGGGAAAACAGAAGGTATTCTTAGGGGTTCTGTGGTTTGGTTTGGTTTGTTTTCTGGCTTAATGAGAAAACGGTTTAAATGATGGGTTTGCAGTCAGACCTTCTTAATCTGAGAAATGAGTCAAGAGATAGCTGTCAGTGTGTGGTGACTGGAAGAATGACATTTCTGACTTGGAAAGGCACTGGCGGAGAGGACGCTGTTCCCGCTGGGGCCAGGCTCCTGCCGCTGAGAAAAGGACGAAAAGAGTAGGAGTTCCTTGTGACAGGTCCTCAGCTTTAAGGTCGGGTGCAGAGCAGTGCAAATCACGCATTAGTCTACACCACCATACACGGCATCCCTTAGCCTTGGCATGGTCTTGATAATTAAATGTGAAGCAGGCATGAACTCAGGTTAGGATAAGCCTGATTTTTCTTAATAAGAGCTTGCAGCGAGAGCTGCAATGCCTGAAGCGTAGAATTGATCAGGGCTGAGGGCAGCTGACGTTGCACGGCATTACAGCGTAGGGGCAGGGGTGGATCTCAAAGCGGCAAGAAAAAAGTTGGTGTTTCAAGGCAGGCTTTGGTAAGGGTACACTCGGCGATCTCCTCTTGGCTTTCTCTTACAGCACCCTGTGGTGGCCAATACACGGGCTCGGATGGCGTCGTCCTCTCTCCAAATTATCCCCAGAACTACACCAGTGGACAAGTCTGCTTGTACTTCATCGTTGTGCCGAAGGACTATGGTATTGGTTTTGGATGTTTTTTGAAAATCTGTCCTACTGTCTGTGCAGCTGTCTTGTTTGGGTTTTTTTTGTTTGAACAAAGCAGTTGAATAAGTGCATATATTAGTGGAGATAAGGGAGACTGGAAAATAATAAGTGCCACTGTTGGATGCTATTTGTACTTTGTTGTAGTCAGTAAGGATGATGAGAATTTTCTGAATTTCAAAATCTATCAAAAACAAGGGGACAAAACCCACCATCTTGTGATTCCCCTTCCAGTTTCTGCACTATATCCAGTCATGCAGAGTTGAAAAATCAGCAAAAAATAATTCATGGTGATTAATGCTAGCAGCAGACTTGGAGGACCTCTGAGAGTACAAAATGTATTTACCATAAACACATGCTAACTGTGGTGCTAAATACTCTGTCTGCACAGAGAAGCACATAAATGTATGGTTTTGTGGATGCGCAGCTATGGTACCTATGACTAATTTTTATTTTTAAATAACATGTAAATTAAATTTTAAAACTAGATCCGAACAAAAGCCAGATCCATTTAAATGGACCATCATTCTTTTTATAGACTCCAGTGTTGCTTAATTTTGGTCAGAGCTTGAATACAAGCATGATCAACATTCTAGAAATCTTTGAGGCAGCTAGCTGGATATTAGTATTGGTTAACATATTTTCTTGTTTGAAGGGAATTTAAAGTTCTTAGAGTACTTGCACTGACAGCTCTGGCAGGTGAAGGTCTCTAAATTCTGTTATTTGATACTGCTTCTCAGTGCATTGTATTGATCTAGTCAGTCCCTATGGTCTTTTCAGTTGTTTGTGATTTTCTTTGCTAAGATAGCAAGGTGTGAAATAAGGATACCGTGTTCAGACATCAGTTATAAGCTCCTTTCACTCAAATTGCCCTTCTGCCTGTGTGCATCTAGGTTCCATCTGAGTTCCTGGATCTAACTGATGAAATACTGCAGTGCTCTCTTACACCTCTTAACCTGTTTTACTATAGTAAAACTGATCTTGATATTGTCTTAAGAAACACCATAACTAGAGGGCTAGACAGTCTTGATCTGCAAGTCTGACTTTTGCCTACCGTAGGATGACAGCTAAATTAGTTTCTCTTCTCCACCTGCTACCTTTCAATAGCTTCATTAAAAACAAGCAGGAAAACCATTAGTGGTGAATGTGACACACTTCCCATCTCCTTCACTTCTCGGATTCTGTGTACAGCAGGCATCAGGGTGTGCTATTGTCACTTTTTCAGTGTTCCCAACATCAAAGCTGCTCTGTAAACCTGAATGTGCAGGAAACAAATGTCGTAGCTTGGTTCATGATGAATTTCACAGCAAGAGACCTCTCAGCTTGTGAAACTGCAACTGGGCACTTACAACTTGAAAATGCAAAGCTAGGAGAGGAGACAAAGGGGAGAAAAAAAATCTTTTAAGTGCAGATTTGGGAGAAAAAAACCTGTTGTTATATTCTGAAAAATAAAGATAAATAACTGAAGTGTCTTTGCTTTAGCTAAAAAAAAATGGTCTGACCCTCTCATTATTTTTTTTCTCCCGTTTACAAGCTCTGCCTATTCCTGGGTGCATTTACAGTGTGTGCAGTAAGACCCAGAGCACTGCACGGCTCCCTCGTTAGCAGTCTCTGTAGACGGGCTTAGGACTGACTGTTAATAAACCGATGCGTGTCCTCTCTCCCTAGCAATCATCCTCCCTGACCAGAGAGGTTCAATCTAGAAATTAAGTTCTTCGGGACAGGGATTGTTATTTTGTTCAGGTTTTGTACAATGCCTAACCCAATGGGAGCCTGCTTCATGACAGTGGTTCAATACAACCAATAAATAGTAATTATCAGTTGGTGAAATTATATACCTTGTGTTATGTAGGCAGGCAAATGGGATGATTCATAGAAGAATCCCTTTTGGCCTATGAATCAGTGTTAAAGCGTACTGGCAAGTGAACACGGGGGAGGCTGGTTGCTGCTTCTGTTATGCCTACTTTGTGGATAAATAAAGGGCTCCCATCTTCCAGGGCTGTCAGTCAGGCCCGTTTTATCTTTGGCAAGCTCCTGAAATAAAAGCAGCTGAAAAGCCTCAGCTTGCCTGCCCCGACTGGTTCTCTCTCTCTTCGCAGTGGTCTTTGGGCAGTTTGCCTTCTTCCAGACCGCGCTCAACGACATCATCGAAGTCCACGATGGCCCCAACCAGCACTCCCGGCTCCTCAGCTCCCTCTCGGGCTCTCATACAGGTGGGGAACGTCTCCCTGTTGCTGCTGGGAAAAGCAAGCGAAAAATACAGCCTGCCATTTAACACCTTGCTCTGTGCAACCCATTTGTGTAGCTAATGCTGTAATCTCCGTCTCTCCTGGTTTTTCTCTTTCTCTTCATCTAGGTGAATCATTACCGTTAGCTACCACCAACCAGATTCTCATCAAATTTAGTTCCAAGGGTCAGTCTACAGCCAAAGGTTTTCATTTTGTCTACCAAGGTGAGTACAGTTGTGTTCTGGAGATGTCCTCAGGTTGATCCCAAGATAATAGTCAAAAATACAGTCGTCGTCTTGAAGTGTCCAGAACTGCTTTTGGCGTCTGTGGGGCCTTGCACGCTTTCTGTCTGAACAGGAGATATCACAGGAGGTTAAGATTATTTTGGTAGCACTGAACTTGCAAGGCTGTCTGGCTTCTGTAGGTACTTCGTATTCAGACCTTCCATTTTCACTCAGCCTCAACCCTCGCACGTCCCAGGATTAGTATCAGAAGTATCTCATTGAATCATGCCCTGACTACACAGTGAGTTCTTGAGATATATACCCAAGCAATTTTTTCCCACTGGCGTTTTAGCACATTTCTCAGTGTAAGCAGCTGAACGCTTGTCTAGCAGCTCTGTAAAATCCTTCCTCTCTGCGTGTCATAGGCTTAGGTCTCCTGCTGTCAAACTTTTGCCCCTTGATCCTTTCAGTAACAGCTTGCATTGCATTGGGTGAGTCCCACTTAGGGATTTGGAAGTAGTAAATAGAAAGTGATGTACAGAATAGTGGGAAAACAGAAGGGCTTTCTCACCCACATGCTTTGTATAGTTATCTGCGGTTCAGCCAAGCTTTTACATGCACATTACTGTAAAGCAGGGACAGACAGCAGGGGCAACCTGTGCCTTCTCTGGGGATGAAGTGAAGCATGGTTTGGATTTTATAGTATCCAGAGATCCGTTCTCTTGAATTTCTGCCTAATTATTGTAAAACAACTGTAGTTCTGATAGTAATCTTTAGACATTTCAGCAAAGCAAAGGTTTTGATGAAATCAGTAAAGATTACCTCCTCCCTCCTGCATGCTAATTATGAGCTGCACACTCTTCAGTGATTACTGCGTGGAAAGCAAGAGTAAAAGAAGGAGCCAGCCCTGGTTTTGCAGGTCTGCCTGGCCAGGCTCGAATGGCATTTACTCTCATTTTTACATAAATGGGAGTTGTCTCTCCCAAAGCCTCCCCTATCCAGTGATGCACGTGCATGACAAGTTCCCCTGCGGTGAAGGAGTTGGGAGCCTGAAGCAGCGTGTTGAAAGCAGCCTGAACCGCAGAGCGGAGCCGCAGGGGCGAGCACACAGGCTGAGCTGGGGATATCTGAGCAGGGGTACAGATCCATGAGTATTTTGGCTATCTTGGATTTGCCCAAAAGAGTGCCTCATCATAAGTAGCTCCTTTCTGCCTCTCCGTTCCCCTCCCCAGACCACTGACACACTTCAGCTTCTTACTGATCATCTTGTATGATGCCTTTGGCAGTAGGTTTGACATTCATCTCTCTGAATCAAATTAAAATCAAACAATATAGCTAATGTGCTCATCATCTCCACATTTTTTTTTCCCCTCCCAGCAACTTGGGCATTAAACACTAATAAATTGTAAAGTAACTCAGAGAAAAATATTAATTGATTTCTTCCTCAGCAGTAGCCATTTCTTTGACTCGTTTTTTCCCTCACTTATCTGTCAGACTCTCTTTGACTCGTTTCCAGCATTGAACAGGAATGCAGGCAATTTCAGCAGTTGGGGCTATGCAGCATCACAACTTAAATTCCCCTTTTCTTTCTTTTACCTTTCTCACCGTGAAGAAGATTGTTTGAAATTGCTGTCCTTTATAGTAATGAGGCCAAGTGAGCTGAGAAACCTAAAAGGTTTTCTGCTGAGGCTCTAGCATTATATGGCAAACCAACTTTTTGGAAAGTCATTGCTGAATGCCTTGATTTTCCTATTTAGAAATGACTTTTCTGATGCGGTGGTAAGTTTTCTGAAGGCAAACAGTCTCATCTTAGAAAGCACACATGGTTCTGTAATGTCCTCGCTGCTTTTATTTCAAGCGTCACTTGAATTGACAGAAGTTTGAGTGAAATGTTTTTTCTTTTTCTTCTCGGTGGGTTCAGCCTCTCTTTGGGGTTTAGCGTTGGTTTTAGTGGCTCTTTAATTTGGCACTTAATATTTCCATAACGTTCGCTCTAATAATTTTTTGGTTGTTTTCTTTTTGCTTTGCAATTGCACGCTCTCCCGCTGGTTTCTCCTGTCTGCGATGCAAGCGGTTCCTCGAACCAGTGCCACCCAGTGCAGCTCGGTCCCAGAGCCTCGCTACGGCCGGCGGCTGGGCAGCGATTTTGCGGTTGGGGCAGTGGTGCGGTTCGAGTGCAGCGCTGGATACGCGCTCCAGGGCTCCCGGAGCATCGAGTGCCTGACCATGCCTGGGGCGCTGGCTCAGTGGAACGTTTCGGTACCCACCTGTGTGGGTAGGTATTTTTGGGTTTGGGGGAAGAAAAGACAAAACAGTTCACAAGTTTGTGCTAGAAGAATAAATTACATCCTTTGGGATGGTTTAAAACAACAAAAAAAAACCAAACCCCAAACCAGACAAATAAAAAAAAAATAAAAAAATTTTTCATACCTCTTAGATACAAAAGCCAGGGCTGCCTATGAACAAAGGCGGTTCACCCCAAATGTCCGGGAAGGGACCTTTTGGATTCAATACTCGTTGTGACATCTGGGACAGCACCTACAATAAATTAGATCTGAAAGCTGCTTTCACCTTCTTTGGAGGAGAGCAGTTCCTAAAGAACCAGTCTCGTGGGCTGATGTACCCAGTGTTCCCCACACCGAAGGTCCGTGCGCTGCTTGTGTTAGAGGTTATAGGAGAGAGTTCCTGAAAAAAGGATTATTAATACAAATCTTATTCTTAAATAGTGAGCCAATTCTGCTTGCTTTTTTGTTTAAAGAGAATGTTTTTAGCATAAAGCCAAGTCCTTCCACTTTCAAACAGTACTTTGCTTATTTCAGTGCCATGTGGTGGAAATTTGACTGAACGCAAAGGAACCATCCTGTCCCCTGGCTTCCCTGAGCCGTACCTGAATAGCCTCAACTGCGTGTGGAAGATAACGGTCCCTGAAGGAGCGGGGATACAGGTACAGTGTTAGCAGCCGTTGCTGCAGCACGGTCCGGAGAGGAGAACGCACGGTATCTGGTGCGCTTACAGAGCCCACGTGTTAGGAAGTTGCTGCTCCTCACAGGAAAGAGATCGGTTGAATGTAATTCTCTGGAATCAGACATTTATTTACGCTGTGACTATCAGAAGCGGGTAATGTTTGAATGGATTTTTGCCTCTTGGAGGCGCGCTCTGTGGGAAATCGACTGGAGCCATGTGGCTGTTCTGGTGTAACAAAATAATAGTGGTACTTTGGGCGTATATCTTTATACTGCTTAATTATGCAATGTTGAAAGCAATGTAAGCTACACCAAGGAAGAGTTGCTTGCTCGGAGTGCCTGCGTGGATTTGTTATGCCAGCAGAGTTGTAGCACTATGATTATACAATTACAGCTTTGCTGTTCATTGTCTCCAGGTAAATGAGCTCTCTCTTCAGGTCTTTTTGTGGTCCTTATCATTCCTCTGCAGAAATAGTCCTGCAAGCTAAAGGATATTGAGAATTAAGCCCAGTATCGGAGACCAAGCCTTAGATAAAGTTCCCATTCAGCACATACATGCCTCGTCCTCACAGAAGGAATCTCACCGTGTGTTACACTGACGTCAGTTGATGCACAGGAGATGGATTCTTTAACAGGTTCATTCATTCCACTGGCCTCGTTATCAGAGGGTTTCTTTCTTCTTCTTTACAGCACTCTGTCTGTGAGGGTTTTGCTCATTAAGTGCTTTTATTCCTCTATCGTGTATTTGGCTAATAGGCTTGTAGGTGGGTTCCTCCCTCTCTGCAGCACTCGCAGGTGTTGGCGCACAGCAGTTGTGTTTCTCTCAACAGTTTTATTGAAGTGCCAGCTTTGCTTTGCTGGATTACAGTTGTTCTCTCCCAGCGGGGGATTCTTACCTTGTGCCACCATCGTAACTCAAACAGAAACCTTGAACCTGGGTCTGGGATGGACAGAGCTGGTGGGAGCAGAACCAGGGGCATCACAGTGAAAACAGCACAACCATGGAGTAAAATTTTGTGCCCTCTGCCAGGCTTGTGCTGCGTCCAGTCCAGCAAATTCTGCTCTCCTCTTTGTTTTTTGAAGCCATTTAAAATAGTGTTTTCAAAAGCTTCAGAGCTCACCGTTGTTTCCTTCCCATTCATCTGGAATTTTAGCTGTGCTCAAAACCCCCAAATGGCAGGAGGATGCATTTAGCTCAGCCAAACGTCTGAACAGTTGAGGCAGCTTGCAAGTTGCTTGGGACTCCTGGGATCGGGAGGTGATAATTCACTTAATTTTTAAAGCGATGTAAATAGATGTCTGTATTCTGCACTGCCGCGTTCTGAATGCAAACCTTCACTGCCACTTCTCAGCCCGCGGAGCTGTTTTTGCACGTCTGCTAAGCTTAGAGGAAAGCGAGTATTACAGCGGGCTGTTAAAAGAATGTCTTTATTCATAAGTACTTGTTTCTCACCTCTTTGGTTGTGCAAACGCAGCTCTCACGTAAAACTGGAAAACGTAATGGCAAAGTGTTTTAAAGGTTTGTGGTTTTTTGTTTACCCCTTTCCTGCTGGATGTGACTTCTTGCAAGGGAAATGGATATCTAAGGGTCTAACACAGAACGCAAGCAAATGAAAAAGCGTGTCCTGTGGCTGAGCTCTAACGCTGCCAAGCCCGAAGTTCAGTTTCTAGGTCTGGAAGTTTTTGGTGAAGGGCAGGACCGTGGTGCTTTCTCTGGTGCTCGGCGAGAGTCCCTGCGGTCCCCCACCCGTGTTGGGGTCTCCGCTTCCAGCTGGGCTGCGCTGTGCGGAGGACACCGCGCCGTCGGTGTGCCGAAACACCCGCCGTCCCTCGGCTCTGCCCTTGGACGCGGGCCGGTCGCGGGATGCCATCATCCTTTGACGTCAAACCAGATGACGTCACCGTGTGACGCCGAGACTTCCACTAGAAGTCTTCGGTGGGGGGAAAAAGCATGGCGAAAGGTATCGGCCCCCAGGAAGGAGAACGGCCGCAGGGAAGCCCTGTGCAGGAGCTGGCGGCTGGGGACAGCCCAGAGGCGGGTGATGGCCACGCGGCTGGAGCCGCCGGGCTCCGACACAGCGGCTCTGGAACCTGCCCCGCTCGCGTCAGCTCCGCTTCCCCCGTCACCCCCTTTTGTGCGCGAGATGTTCTCACTTATTAGATACTAATTTAAGCGTCGGTTTACCCTCATTTTGTACAACAATTAAAGGTTAAGCAACTGTAAATCAGAGGAGGAGGTGAAATTAAAGCTTTCTTGGTAGTGGCGAGTCACTAGCAGGATTTTTATGTAATCAGTGTACGAGCTAGCACTTCGGCCATGAATTATTCATTCCTGTAGCAAACCTTCCTGAGTGAATTAATTTATATACATGGCAGTAAATAGATGCAGATCCCTTGTGAATCCACATGTCAGACTAGAATTAGGACCTTAAAAATGTTTATTCCGTTAAGTTGGGGGGGAGGAGAATAAATAATTTAGAAAATATAAGAGCAAACAAAATGCACATTCTCAATCCACGTTCTCTTTCAATAATGTAAATCACAATAGGGGTGTAATTACGCAGGCTGAAAGGTATTGACTTGGTCAGTGTGATCAGTAATGGCTCTGCAGGGGTCACTGCAATTTCTGCTAGATGAACTCCACTTATTTTTTTGGGAAAAAAAAAAAACCACAACTTTGCGGGAACTTTATAGCCTGCTTTATTATTCAGAATAAATCAAGGAGGAAAAAGGTTAAAATGGCAGAAATAATGAGGTTTGATTTTTTATTTTTTTTTTCCTCCCCCTAATGTGTGTGTTTTATTTTGTGTTTAGCAGGGCAAAGGCAAGCAAGATATTTGGAGTGGATGAGTAAATACAGAAGAAGAACACTGCAGGAAAAAAGGGAGGGGGTTTCGCAGAATTACTAGAGGGAAGAGTGAGCGAGTGCATGTGCATGTGTGTGCGTGCGCGTATGCGTGCGTGCAGTGAAGATTTGCAGGGCATTGAAATCTCTTCACAGTGTTCAGTCCAGTGAACGTGTCCTGCTGAGCTCTGCGCTTAAGGGAGTAATTCTATTGAATTCAACAGGCCGACTGCAGATCAGAAGCATTAGGCTTGGTAGGAAATCTTCGTCCAAAGAGACCTCAAAGAATTGAGGCTCTGCAGTAAGCAGATGTCTGAAGGCTGGAAGTGAAGGGAAATCTACCTGCCCGAATTACCAAAGTTCCGGCATTCTCCCCAAACCCACGGGCAGCGGCGCTGAACAACTGCAGCTTCTGCTGCTCGCCAAGAAATGAAGCCTTTTGTTTGGTGCCAAGTTGTACGAGCCATTTATGTTCCTGATTTGTCTTTAAGGATCCTTTTTTAGGTTGTTGGCCTAGAAGTTTAATTTGAGGTACCGCGTGTTTGAAAAATTTCATCTAGAGCTTAGAAATTAAAGTTGGTTTTCTCCAAATAGTGCTGGCTTTCTCCCAGGTTTGCTGTCTCAGGCTGTTCACCAAAATTAACCTACAGCACGGCTTATTTTTCTGAATGGGACACTGAATTCTTTAAACCCCCAAGATTTAGGAATAAAGGCAGAATCAATTGTAATGGTAATCAAGGAAAACAAATCTGTGCAATTACCTGTAGATATTTGCTCAAGTATAAGAGCTGTTTTTCAGTGTAAATGCAGATTATTCAGATCTCATGATGTTACTCGTTTGAGGACTGCATTGATGTTCTAACTAATGGAGTCAAGTGACTTCCTTAAGCCTTCAAACCTTATGGGGCATGGCAGAGAAAGGTGGGAAATTCGAAAAATGCAACTTGACTGATTTGACTAAAAGCTGAGAAACAAGACAGTTGCAGAAACTTCATTGGATTAAAAAGGCCTTGTGGTTTAATGTGGGTTTCTTTGGTTTTATTTCAGCTCTTGGCTTACTAGTGGTTGCTTTCATTTGAAAGTGTTGCAGAAGTCTTCAGGGATTTCTCAAAACAGGAAAAAAAGGCTCAGATTCTCAGCTGCTGCAAATTAGCTGTGAAATTACAGGAGCTCTCCCTTTGTAGCAGTGGAAGACAGCACCCCTGATACGGAAATTTGGTGTGGAGTTTGTTGGAAAATAGCTGTATAACCCAAACGGTGGTAGTCAAAGCAATAGGTTTCCAAGTTTTGCCGGTGTATTAGCACAGATAAATAGCAGTGCTGACTTAAAGCCCCAGAGTGTGTTGCTAACTTTATTAGCGTCCCTTTTATTGATACTATTTTGGTTTATTAGCATGATTGCAGGAGTTGTACTGTTACTCTTTTCTTTTTTTCTCTTCAGATCCAGGTGATCAGTTTTGTTACTGAGCAGAACTGGGATTCCCTGGAAGTGTTCGATGGAGGAGATAACACAGCCACCATGCTGGGAAGTTTCTCTGGTACGTGTTCAGCATCATGTTCAGTGAAGCCCGTCGGTGCATGCTTAATTCCTATTCACATCAGCTGGACTTCAGCACGTACATAAAATTAAGCATATGCTTAAGTGCTTCAAAAACTCAGAATAGATTTAAGCATGTGCTTAATGGAAATCATATGCTTTGTTGAATTGGGAATTTGATTACTGTCTTCCTGCAGAAATGTGGATAGAGAGCCTTAAACACAAAACCAGGGGGTTAGGTTTGGGGTTTTTTTGCAAAAACCCATGAGTGCTTCCACAGCCTGGAAGCGAGGGTTCCCGCAGCGCTGCTGGGTCGTGTGGGGTTAGCTCAGGCCGCTGCACTTGGCGAGTTAACCCAGCCTGGCCGATTTGCACCAAACTGGATGAAGGGCTACAAAACAACCTTTCTTTTGCTCAGCAGTGGGGACCGTGGGTTTTAGCAGAGCAGCCAGTAGCAAGCAGCCCAAGACCATTGTAAAGCTTTCAAATAGCAGAGCCACTTGCAAACCGATGGCAATGATTCTTGCTTATTTAATGAACAAATGTGGTCAAAGTGTTTTGAGGTTGGTAAGGAGAAGGGTCTTGCATAAAGCCCAGCAGACTCTGCTCCCAGTGCTGCGTTTGGGATAGAACTGCCTTGACCTGGTGCTGCAACAGCTTCTAGGGAATGAGGCAGGAGAAGGAATCCGGACCTTGCAGGGGACCCGCGCTCCGCCCACGCTTTTTCTCATCACCGGTTCCCTTTTCAATACTGCTAGTCTGTCTGGTCTGTAAGTGGTAAAACTTCACATGATAGAATTCACCAGTAGACTTTGAAAAGGCCATTGCCGAGAGGCCTTGGGTATTTCTCAATTGGCCTCATTAGAACCTGATCAAAACCAAGAGAGCTTGTTAAGTTAAAGGACTTTCTGTTCTCAGCCTCTCCTGCAGCTAGTCTCCGAGGACACGGAGGAGGAAAAAAGAATCCTTCCTCTTCAGTATCTTTGTGCATCTCTTGTTTTCCTAGGAACTACAGTGCCTGCGCTGCTGAACAGCACTTCAAACCAGCTCTATCTGCATTTCTATTCGGATATCAGCGTCTCTGCTGCCGGCTTTCACCTGGAATACAAAAGTAAGAGCAATTCAGCCTTGATCTCGCAGTTCCTCTGAGCGATGGGGAAATGGTTACGGAGCCGTTGCCTTGTAGAAGTAGAAGCTGCTTAGTGGGGAAGGGCTGGGCTTTAAGGCCCATGCTTATGTGATTCCTTGCTTTCAAGGTGCAGAGAGGGATTGAACATTAAATGGAGAACAGATGCAGCAGAGGAGATGCAGGGTCATGGCGTGCCCCTCGTTTTGCTGCTGATGCACTTTGTAGCACCTGTTTGGTTTCTGTGTTGTAACGCAGGAGGGGTTGTGGAGGCCAGAGTATTAAAAATTCATGGAGAGTTGGCCTGTTCCACACAGTGCTGCAATCTTTGCTCGGGAAGTGCCTAAAATGATGCTTGTCAGAGGTTGCCTGCTCTTTGCATTCAGTATCGGTCATTGCTGGAAACAGCATGCAGGGCTAGAGAGATCTTCATACGATAATTCTGGTTGGAATGGACCTCGGAGGTCATCTCATCGAACCTCCTGCCGAAAGCAGGGTTGGATGTGAGATAAAACTAGATTACTCACTTTACACATCTTCATGCAGTCTGTGCTTGGAAAAACTCTGGGCAGCCCCTCGTCACAGGATGAGTGCTGCAGCCCCCGGCTGCCCTGGTGCTCCGCTGCTGAACTCGGCGGTCCACTTTATCGATGTTTCCCTTATGCTGTGGGGCGCAAAACTGGGCACAACAGGTTAGGTGCTGTCTAATGGGTGTTGAGTAGGGGGGAGGTAATCGCCTCCCTCCGTCTGCTGGCTGTCCTCCTGTCCGTACAGCCCAGGACACCATCAGCTGCCTTTGCTGCCAGGGCACGCAGCTAGGTCCTGCTCAGCTTATCTGCTGAGACGGTATCTCTCACTCTGCTTTGTGTTTAGAGGCGCATTGTCCAGACGCTGGACAGCATCGCTTCCCTCGTGATCGATGCAAATGCACGGCCACCCTCCTCCTGCAGTCTCCAACTCGGGGAGGCACGCTGGCCTCAGCTAAATGGGAAGTTTTGCGATCACGTTCCGAAGGAGACACTGCCCAGAGCGTGGGCACCCGCTCCTTTCTCCCTCTCCCAGAACTGTTGGACAGTTTAGTGGGTTCATCCATAACGGATTATGCCGACACCCTAGCAGAATGGCAGCACTTTGCTTCCAGCAGGTCTCATGCAAGATTGCATTCGGTTCTCGGGTATACAGACCTGGGAACATCATCATATGTGATGATACGCAGAGACTATATTTAAAAAAAAAAATAAATCCTCAGTGGCAAGAGAACAAACCTGACTAAAACTGGAAGACGTGGAAGGGAAGAGAGTCTCTTGGGAAAGGGCTGTCGGGTTTGGATAATGATGCCAAAAATTCAGTCTCCCCCGTGTCTGTGTTTTGATTCCTGCTATGGGAGCAGATGTCCGTTCAGGAAGGGTGTGCTACAGCCGAGCTGCGGTGGGTCACTGTGATGGTAGCTGTTACCTCGCCGCTGGTACCGTACTGAGGGCTTGAATTATTCACATCTAGTCCAGCAGCGTACGAGCAAGCAGGTGCAGAATGGCAGCTCTCGGCTCTATTCAGCCCACCTAAATTGAACGTTCAGCTAGCAGTCAGGAAAGCAAGCAGGCTTGTGCATTTGCAGTGTGCTAAAGATACGGGTGCGACGGGGCCGGGAGCCAGTCTGGTTTTTGCGTGGCTCTCAGGGGACTGGTTAATGCGCGGTGACGGTCTGGCTCTGTTCCTGTGTTGGTAGCAGCGATGGTGAGCTGATGAGAGATGTGCTGGGACTGCTGTCTGTGTTCACGCAACCTTCCTTGGGGCGATGCAAACAGAATTGTTTCTTGCTGGACACTGTGTCTGATAATTGGTTCTGATCACAAATCTTGTGTTTGTCTCTGAAGCCAACCAATGTTCTGTTTATTTTTTCCAAAGCAGCAAGTAGATTTGAAAGCGCATTTCATTTTGTAAAATGTCCACAGAAATGGCATAGCTGTTTGCAGAGACTGTGTGTGTGTTTTTAGAAGGCCAACTACTGCTAAGCTTTCCAGGTTTTACTGGGTTTGCAGATTGAAACCTTGTATATTAACGGATCTAGCCAAGATTATGGCAACCAGCAAGACTGGGGAGAGAAATCGTGCCCCAGATTGCTCTCTGGGAGCTGGAGAAATGGATGTTGTTTCAGAAATTCTCTTGCTGCGACTGTTTCTTCTCCATTTGTTTCAATGAATAAGCTCTTTGAGGATCATATTACCCCATTGCAACAATCATGTTCAGGTTTTCCATGACGCTTGGGATTATCAGGCTTGTTTGGCTTCTTTGCTGAGAAAATGAATAGGTGTTGATTTTCAGGGCAGCTGCAAATAATGTATTTTTTGCTTTGCTTGTACAATTGGAATTTCACAGCTCTGAGCCCCAGGTTTTGTCTTTGTTCAGTTAGAGGTGCTGCAAGGAAGTTTCGAGAGATGAGCTAAAACACCAGTATGTTTCCTTCCCTTCTTTCACCCTCGCTGGATTCCTCAAGCAAAGCTCGTATCTCTACATGCTCGAAAGCCAAAGCAGAGCAAGAAGAATTTAGGACTGAGTGAAACTCAGTGCCCACTGATGTGAATGGGAGGTTATTTAAAGCTATTTTCTCTCTTGGCTCTCTGAAGGTCAAGCGATACAGCCGTGTGTGGGGAGGGACTACATGTTTTCTTGCTGGGAAGCGTGACTCGGGTTTCAGGAGGAGAGTCAGCATCTTCTCTCTCGTTTCTTGTTTTTTTTTTCATCTGCTTTCGGCTCAGCCTGCAGACCGTGGAGTTTAAGCAGAGCATTAGCCTTTGCAGCGATGCAGAAGGTTATCTTTTAGTGGCAGCTGCCAGCACTGAGAGCGAGGGAGGTGCTGGCAGGCAGCTGAGCCGCGGTGGGTGCGAGGTGACTGCGGATGCCGGTCTTCGTTTTATCTCCGTTTGGTATTGCAGAAGGCAGAGAGGGTGGCATGTGTGTAAAGGAGAGCACGTCACCTGACACGCGACTTCGGGGATTGTTAATTGGGTTTGCAGCAGGATATTCCCAGTTGTAAACGTAGCTTAGATGGAAATGGGATTGAATGAATTTTTTTGTAGGCTGTTGTGCAGGCACCATCAAGGACCGGCTGCGCTTACTGCTGCTTATATCTCATGGTAAATTCAGTCTGTGATTGAAAACAGGAAGAATAGGGTCGGAGAATGAAACCATGCTGCTTCTGTCCAGAAAGGGACAAACTGCACACAACACATACTGCATGCCCTTGATACTGCCGGTGAGGGACAGCAGATGGTTCTCTCTTGCATCCTCTCTGATCTTCTGTCGGATGCTGCCTGGTTGGTAAAGGCACGTACGGCGTACCACGAACACCGTCCTCAGATGGGGAGAGTTCGTGGCGGGTGTTTTGGTTTGTGAACTGTTGAGAACGAGCCTGTCTTTGCTTTGCAACGGACGTGCTGTCCCAGATGCAGCTCTTCCGTCAAGTCATTAGGGTTCAGCCAAAAACATTTTTGGCCACGAATTGCAAAGTGATTTGTGATAGCTTTGTACGTGGCAAAAAAAGTGTGTTCCAGGTAAAGTGAATACCTCTGGATCCTGGCCATACCCTGGAACACAGGGGAATACTGTGTGATCAGGGATGTCTGTGGAGAACACAAAGGCTGCGGGACTTTCCCACCCAGTGTCTGCGGTGAAGGTGGTTGGTAAACAGGGGAACGGGATAAAATGAAGGTGTGTGTTCCCATTCCTTCTGCCTTCAGCACAGACGCCATCCCTGCTCCCTGGAGCGCTCATCTTGCTCTTGCCTTTGCAGCCGTCGGTCTGTCCAGCTGCCCAGAGCCCCCCATTCCTGGGAACGGCCTGAAGATCGGTGAGCGCTATTTAGTGAACGACGTCGTCTCTTTCCAGTGTGAACCAGGCTACGCGCTTCAGGTACTGAACATTTTTCCAAAAAAAATGGATGACAACAAACACCTGGAATACAGGGAGGTCCTCCAAACCTTGTGTCTTGTTTTCCTCTTCTCCAGGGCCACTCTCACATTTCGTGCATGCCAGGCACCGTCCGCCGCTGGAATTACCCACCGCCACTTTGCATCGGTAGGACTCTTGTTCTTTTTTACCTAGCAGATATTTATAGCGCTTTTCTAAAAAAAGGTAAGGGTCGGAGTTAGAGAAATGCAGGTTTGTTCTGGAAGTGAGATAAGAGTGTGAAAAAATCTTCATTTCTTGCAAGAGGAAATTTCAATGAAAACGTCCCCGTGGGCCGCCCAGGATGCTTTATTTAGAATTCTTAAAATGTGCCTATAGTATAAAAAGTAAAATAAAAAAAGCATTTCCTCAAGAAAAAAATCACTCAAAAGGGAAAACCTAGAACTTCTTTATACTGAAAGCAGGTTGCTTTTATGGGTTGAGGGGGTTTTTTCCATTTTAAGCAAAGAGCTGCAGGATGTGGTTTATTTTTATGAAAGGCTTCTTGATATCACTAAAACTGCATCTTTTACTGGAGCCCGTTCACCCTCCCAGTATCTCCAAACCATACCACTTGGTGCCTTGCTGTCCCTGCTTTGGTGTCTAACAGGTCCTATGTGACCAGCAAGAGCCAGGTCACTTGTCAAGACGGCTCTTTGCCCGTGACACCCTCCGAGGAGCAGGGCTGAGCCTGCCGAGTGTTTCAGGCCTTCAGAGAAAAGCACTGGGTAGTTGATTTCCACTGTGGAAGAGGCACAGAGGTGAAGAGAACTTGCTGGAGTTTTTTGATTATTTTCAATACTTTGCTTTTAGCAAATCTAGATGTTTAATATTCATATTGCACGTTTTACAGCTTTGAGAGAGACATTTATGCATTTAATAGCTTTAGTTAACAGTTATTTCAGGCTCCTGCTGTTCTAGCTTACATCATCTTGCTTTAAAGTAATTATAAGAGCTAACAGTTCTTTTATCCAATGATCTGCAGGCCAGGAATAAATACAGAGACATTTACATGAGTCTAAAGGACTCGTACCCATGGGAGTTGCTCTGAAAGAAATCAGAAGCCCTTCAGCTCGGTATTAGAGTTGGGGGATCCCAGCCTGGAGGAGGACCCCAATATTATTATCTAGCTGATGCCTAGCTGAGCAACTGCAAGTTTCGAGTTTTCTTCTTTTAATCAGCATCGGTCAGCCAGTTCAGTAGGATTTTGCCTGGTTGGGCTGTGCCTACTGGGCACCGTCACAGTGTAGACACCGGTGCAGTTGAATTCAGATGTCTGGTTTTGGATGGTCGTGACCAAGCGCGGCGGTACAAACGCCCATCCACCCGTCTGTTCCTATCCCTCGGCTTGCATCGCGTTTGACTGAAAAAAGGTCATCCAGCTTCAGAGAAGCATGAACACGTCTCTGCAGCCAAGCGCAGATCATCACGAGTGACCGTTGTCTTTTCTGGGGATGCCGCAGCACCCCTTGCTGACAGTCCTGAGGCTCATTTTCCTGGGCTAATCATGTACTTAAACCCTGTCCAGAGCACCGCTGGCTGCCGGCCACACGGGAACCCAGGCTTTGGTTGTTCCCCTGCTCAGAGAACAGCTTGCTTCCCTGGCGAAGTGTGCTGATTTTCTTTTGGTCTACTTCATCCAGATGCTTGACTTCTAAATAATTCAGAAGTAGTTCTATTAAAGAGCCATTAAGAGGAAAAAGAAAGAGAAATCTTCTGGGAGAAACCTTGTTAGTAGCAAGTACACGCGTAATGAGATAGTGGACAAAGGGAATCTACCTTCACTGTCAGAACGAGTTAGGAGTACGCCTGGGTGTATTCGGCTGGATGGTATTACCGTAACAAGGTAGAGGTCATCCAGATAAGCATGAGAAGATGCTATCTGTGTTTAAATTTCATGTGATGCCTTTTGTAAACATATTTTGTGCTGTCATATGTGGATCGCTTCTTGGTAGGGAATTTACTTCAGTCAGTGTGCAAACACGCTGTTCTATATTTATCAGTAATTGCCCAGAGATTGACAGGTATAGCAGTCAAGGTAGATCAGTTAGAAGAAGAAGTAGCAGTAACTGGAGTCAAAATAGGACCAGTCTGTTTCTTAACAGTAATTTTTTTAGGTGGTTAAAAATTCAAACAAGTGCTGCGTGCATGATGTGCACTGTTACAATGTCTATGGACAGAACAGAGCGTCCGTCTTGTCTCTTGCAGCTCAAATCTGTCTATCCCACTGTGATTGCCAAAACTGGATCTCGGAGCCCAGGCTTTTATCTCCAGAGGGCAAGAGAAAGGCACATGCATTAGTAATGTGGCCATGCAGTGCCTGGCAAACTTTGTGCTAGTTCCATAGCAGGCTTTCCTTTTTCTCTTCTTAGTTTTGACCTTCTTTGTTTCCCACGCAGCTGGCTGGCCATGACCGTCACCCAGAGAGACCCCTAAGTGATCTTGACCCCTAACACTGTTGATTTTACAGCCCAGTGTGGAGGAACAGCAGAAGAGATGGAAGGAGTGCTCCTGAGCCCAGGGTTCCCAGGAAATTATCCAAGCAACCTGGACTGCACATGGAGGATATTGCTGCCGGTGGGGTTTGGTGAGACATCTGGTTTTGGTCTGATGCTATCACAAAAGAGATGATAAGAAGATACTGTCCCTGTTCAGTCAGTGCTGGATGCATTGCTTGCCAAGATGAGTTACAGACACTCTGTTGTTTGACCTCCTGGTCACACTTCCCATTAAAGGTGCATTTATATGGTGCTGTGAAATGATAAGCATTTTTTCCAGGGGTGATTACGGGTCACCATAGGGTGTAACAGGTTGATATGGATTTGTGGGCACACCTCTGAATCAGCTCTAACATCCTCTTTTAGTGTGCTTGTCTTAACTACTCCCGTTTGTAATAGCCCTAAAACATCACCACCAGTTGCATCACTCTTTATAAATGTAACAAGTGACCAAAGCTGATGTCAGATTATATCCTACCTCAGCTAGAGTTCATGCAGGCATCAGCACGTTCAATACGCGGATCTCCCCAGCCCTTAGTAGGAGAGAAATTTGCACACCCCCAGCTCAGCTCTTCTCCAGGCCAGCCCCATCAGGGTGCCTAATTGCCGGGAGGTAGGAGTATTGCATGCCTGGAAGAAGCGCTGACTCTCGGGGTTTTGTGGATTAACTCTCCTCCTCCTGGTGTAGCTGCTGTGTGCTGCTGGGGAAACGAAACACCCGGCTCAGTGTGTCCTGCCATCCGAGCTGGCTGCGCTCAGTTTGGCAAGGGGAGATCTGTGTAGCTCTGCGCTTGCCTTCCGAATTTCTCTGGTGTCAGGCGGAGGGAGAGGCGTGCACAGAAACTCCAGCAGCATGAAAACACAGGCGTCAGTAGCCTGAGCTCGTCTGAAACTAGCAGGACCCACATACCTACAGACACCCTCTACCTTCAACCGTGGTAAATGTGCTACTGCTGATTGACTGGGCTATACTGGGCAGCACTGGGTGAGTGGTGCTGATATGCTAAGGCTTGGGTGTAGCTTCAGAGGCAGACCCTTCATTCTTCCTCTCCAGGTGCTCACATCCAGTTCCTAAACTTCTCCACTGAGCCAAACCACGACTTTGTTGAAATCCGCAATGGGCCGTACGACACCAGTAACGTCATCGGGCGGTTCAGCGGCACCGAAATCCCAGGCTCCCTCCTGTCGACATCTCATGAAACAACTGTGTACTTCCACAGTGACCACTCACAGAACAAGCCAGGCTTCAAGTTGGAATACCAAGGTAAGGAGGCACAGAACGAGCAGCGATGGAACAATCCTGTCCCCGGGTGAGGGGGCGGAGAGAGGGTAGGCGTCACGGTTGTTGCTATTCTGTTGAATTAATTCCATGAGGACTTAATCCAAATGAGTGGAAAGGTGTTACATGAAGGCCATGCTTAATCCTAATAACTGGGATCTGTTCACCCGGACTTATGCCTACGGCAAATAACAAATGTTCCTAGAGTGCTTTGCGGCAGTGAAATGCCTTTGAATTAATTCCAGCCAGATTCACTTAGATCTTGGCTCTGTCGACTGGCATGTGCAAAGAGAAGAGTCCTCAGCAGCCATGAGTTCGCTCTGGAATTTTGCAGCTGCTTTTCAGTCTCAGCTGAAGTCTAAACGCATCCTTAGCTGCAGCGTAGCCTTGTGCTGAGGCAGGCTGGTGGAGGGAACCAGGTAAACAGCCAAATAATATAACAACGGGGCTGGCATGGATACCTGGAGTGAAAGGAAGGAGAGAAATAAATTATTAAAGTCAAAAGATGCCCTCAGTGCAGTTTTTGAAGATGATGAGGGAATGGAGGTGCCCTCTTTCTTACCCAGCTTGAGTCCCCAGTTTTGAAGACGATGTCCTCTGAGCAGCCGCTGCCTCGGTCTCTGAAGCCAGCAGAGCGAGACCCTGGCAGTGCTCCTTCTCTTACTGGATTTGCTGCTTCTATGAAGGTGCTGGATTGGGGCTACCCACCTGAGTCTTTGCCCTCTTGAAAGAAAACATGAACTTTTAGCCCTGCTTGATCCACAGCTCTACCTCGATGAGTGTTTCTGCAAAACGGTTTGGTCTTCTCTGTCCCGCCTGTCCTTGGCATGTGGGAATATGAAGGGGCAAAGGATGCTAAGCGTAGATTGGGTACTTCCTACTGAATACAATTAGGATGGGCTTTGCTTGCCAAGTGGTCCAGCTACTGCCTTGGAGAGAGATCTGAGGAGTGGGAAAGATAGAGCATGTGTCTCCAGCCATGTGATATAGCCAAGGACTGACAAAGGGCTGACTCGCCAGAAATAGCAATAAAAGCCGCTACTCATACTTAATTGAAAACATTAATTTTTTCTTGGCTGTCCTGTTCATGCACCATATAATTCATGCGCTATTGCACAATTTAGGAAGGAATGTGCTCTGTGAGGCACTCTGGGTAATCTCATGGAAATTGCTATGCAAATTAGCTCTAGCAAGGCTGACCAATAATTTATAATGCCAGGTGGAACATGTTAACCAATTGACTTGCATTCGTCATCAGGGTTGTCCGTGTTTTGTTGAAAAACAAGGCAGATTTCCCAATTAGAAGTGAAGTGCGGGGTGACTCTGTGAATACAGGCTCTGAGACTTCGGCAGAGCAGGACAGACCCCGGTGCTCGTGTCTGAGGCTGCTGCAAAGCAGCAGCAGGGTTTTCCCTCAGCCTCCATGCAGATGTGTGCATGGTTCGTTAAGGTTTATCTCCTTCAGTGAAGTCATTGTATGAGGAGGACGTAGCCAAGCAGCACAGAGAGCGTACTGTTCCTGCTTTTGTGAGAAAATACGACGTATGAAATATTCCTCCTTTTTTTTTTTTTTTTTGTTGTTTCAGCCTACGAGCTGCAGGAATGCCCTGACCCTGAACCTTTTGCCAATGGCGTTGTAAGAGGAGCCGGTTACAACGTCGGCCAGTCCATCTCTTTTGAGTGTCTGCCTGGCTACCAGCTGATCGGCCACCCAGTCCTGACCTGTCAGCACGGCACCAACAGAAACTGGGACCACCCGTTGCCCAGGTGTGAAGGTACGGCTTTGGGATCACCCTGAGAGCACCCGGACAGGCATTTCTGGGGAAAGAAAAAGCTTCGGCTCTCTGTTCTGGCCTCCTTTTGAATTGTTTTGTAATTGAGCTGAAAGTTTCTCTGGAAACAAAAGCATGGCTGGAGGCGGGCTGGGAATGTGCACTTGGAATAAAGCCTCAGCCCCTGAGGTGTTGAAGCGTATTCTCAGCGAGTTGATGTTCAACATATTTCAGCCTAGGCAAAGCGAACGTTTTGAACAATTCAACGCCAAGGTGCGTCTTTTCAGGTGGTGCGTTTGAATGTCTGGGTGAGGACTGTCTCTAGCTGTCAGTCTCGCTGCTGAGTGCCAGTGGGAGCTGTGCTTTCAGACTGGAGCAGCCCAGGGTGACTGTAATAATCATTCTCGTCTGCTTTACTTCTTCAACGATGTTCAAGCTTCCATTGATTCAGCATTGGTAAATAAAAACAGTTCCTGGTAAAAGACCCTTGCAGCTCTGGGGGCTCATAGTGTGGGAATATTGTGTCACTGTCTAGTCTCCTTAATGTGATCCATGGTGGCATCTCCAAAATGATCCAGATGGGAGCTCTTCAGTAACCTTCCACAGTCGTCTTTCTGAAAACCACGATTGCTGGGAGAACCCTGCAGGCTGAAGGAGTGGATCTATGTTCTAGGCATTGAAGCTCAAATGTCCAAATTCTCTTTTCAAACCCCAGTAGGGCTGTTTCAGCCTTTTATCCTTTGGGCCAATGGACTGAGTTTTGTGTGGTTTACTTTAGAAGGTTTTCATACAAACCGTTAAGAAGTTCAAGACTGCTTATTGAAGATTTCCCACTGCACTTCCCAAGGGCACTGACCTTTATCCCAGCCTCTTTACAGCACTTGGTCTGCAAGAACTGTGCACTGGGGAAGGAGAGGGAGAGGTGATATTTTTCCTCTTTTAAGTCCTTGAACCCCAGAGAACAAAATGCATAAAGAACCAAATCCTCAGCTGCTCTTTCACTGACCCCAGCAATGCAGCAGACAGGTGCGTTAGCCAAAAAACTGTCCCATGCTCAACTGGGTGCTGCTGGTAAGGTGGGGGCTGGTGGTAGCAGGATTATGCCCTTATCTGCTGGCTACAACCATCCAGTTCTTCCTTCTTTATTGTGTTTTTTAAGTAGCTTGCTTTCTCTGCAGCACTTCTGGTAGCAGCGAAGGGTGAGGGGTTAGGTACGTTTTGGACCATTTGCTTCTTTTCTCTGTGTGCACATCTGGTGGGCTGCTAGTGCTGGTAAAGTCGATGCGGAACTTATCTTTTCTAGCTCTTTCCTTAAATGGTCCATTTTTTGCGTAGCAGCAAGCAATGAGGACTCACTGCCTTAGGTGAGGCCATCTCACCTTTCCCACACGGGTCACAGCTGAAAGCCCTTTTAATTAAAAGAGAAGCTGTAATTCTGAAATAAATGCACAGAGGCTGAGATTTCCAGCACCGTTCCAGGGAGGTTTTTTTTTCCCGTGATCAGCAGGCTGCCTGCTGCTTTGCAGGGCAGAAAGGAACTTGGCCTCCAAGATTTCTGGGGTGTTTGTTTCAGAAAATGAGTGTATGGAGTTATATAACTACACATGCTTTTCTCAGCTTGACAGACCACATGAGAAAGCAGAGCAGAACCACAATATACGGAGCCTGGCTCTAACCTCACATCTGGCACATCAGGTCAGGGCCAGAGTGGCAGAAGTCTGCGGAGCTACTCCTGTGCAAAAAGGAGCGTGGTTTGCTATATATTAGTATAGCACTGAGCCTGAATTAATAAGTCGTGTGGGGAGGGAGAATGTGTTAGCCTAAACCAAGGACTGGGTTAATACAGCTACGTGGCTTGTAGAAGAGAGCTGGCTCGGACAGATGACACTGTCTGCACTTACCCCTTGAGTTGTTGCAGGTTGCCGGTAACGCGCTGCAGCCGTTATCATCATTTCAGTTGAACTTCCATGCCAGGGAGGTCCAGAAGCCGATGCTCGTACATGGGACTTTCAGACATAGGGACCTGCTGTGGCCCTTGGCAGGATGTCATCTTTCTCTCCCTCTTTCTCGCTGCCTGTTTCTAATTGCCTCTCCTTAGTTTGCAAGTTCATTTGGACCTAGAAGATACCTAGTGCAATAGAACTGTCGTCTTGATTAATGAATTGGATGCTGCTGTCATACAAATCATCATTTCCCCCCTGCCCAGATGCACTCTGTGAAAAGCCAGCTGCTCGGTGGTTCTCGTCCAGGCCATGCTGTATGAACAAGTGGATAGATTTGCCCACTGGTGTGATCTTGTCAGGAGCTGTATTTTTCCATGCATGGGTGCAGACAGCTGGTGGAGCCCAAAGACTCTTACTAGGGCATAAGATAGAGTTTATTTGCACACCTGGCTATCACATCTGTACAAAACGCCCTGACAGTCTCCTTTCAGCTCTGAAGCGCTTAATAAATTTATTGTAACGGAATTAAGTTGAAAATGTTAGATGTA
The DNA here is from genome assembly GCF_964188355.1 of Buteo buteo. Taxonomy (NCBI): domain Eukaryota; kingdom Metazoa; phylum Chordata; class Aves; order Accipitriformes; family Accipitridae; genus Buteo; species Buteo buteo. The sequence goes on from NC_134186.1 coordinate 2,404,055, forward strand.
GTTGTGACAGATGGGAATTATTCGAGGCAAGCTGGGCAAAGGTTTTGGGGCTGGATCCTCCAGAATTGCTATCTTTTTATCCAAAAAAAAAAGGAAAGAAAAATGGGAAACACAGGATCTTTAGGAGTTACTGTTTTGGGGGATAGTTCTTCATTAGGTTTGTGTTTCTGTGTGATTACCTGCAGTGCCTTGTGGAGGGAACGTCACCACCCAAAACGGTACAGTTTACTCTCCTGGCTTCCCCAACCAGTACCCCAATTCCCAGGACTGCACTTGGCTTCTCACAGTTCCAGTGGGATATGGAATCCATCTCAACTTCACTCTGCTGCAAACAGAGCCCTACAGCGATTTCATCACTGTTTGGTGGGTACAGCAAAGGTGTGGGGACTGACTGGAGTTGCTACTTCGGCTCCATTGCAGAAACGTGCTCTTGCTGATAAATAGAGCACCCATTGCCACAGCGCGTGGGTAGTGCTGTGTCTGAGAATGGGAGAAAGTATCCTCTGGGGACACTAGGATGAGGATTTGGAATTTTTTGAACTCCAGGTGCTTGATGGGACCTTTAGATTAAGGACCATGTGCTGCAAGGGGCTAGCAAAATGGACAAAGTGGCTCTCTCTGAACACAGTTAATGTTACATTCCTGAAAAATGTAGGGAAGGACTGCAAGGTCAGTGAAGGGGATGATCACTGGATGAGTAGGCTGCTCGTGCCGGGTGATGGAAATGTCATCCTTTGGGTCTGAGGGGAGTCTGTACAGGAATCCTTAGCTTTCGTGGTGCTTTTGCCTCAGTGTTGTGCAGCTCGCAAGAGTAGTCCCACCCTTGGCCGTATAGCAGCACCTGTCAGACCTTGTAGGTCTTTCATACCATTAATTTCTGCGATCATCAGCAGTTAAAAATGAAGGCCATCAGACCCCTGCAGTGCCTGGGGTCAGCAGTGACCGTCCCACTGGTTTGCCACAATTACCGTGAGTGGGGGCTGAGCTGCCACGGGGATGCCAAGCGGCATCCCGGCTGTGGCGGGAGGGCGTTCGGTGGCAGAGCCTCCCTTGTCCTGCTGGATGCTGTCATCAGCCTGGCCCTTCATCTCCGAAATGCTCTGCTGGATGGAATAAGGAAACATCTCTTGGGGAGCTTAAGGGACTTTACAGAGGACACTTTATGAATGGTAAATGGGGTCTTTATCTCAAGCTGAATTTAGTTGAAATGAATCTTGCTCAGACTCGCATAATAGGAATTGCCTTTTGCTTCTGATTTCCCGGAGAGACATTTTTATGGGGCTCATTTTTTTCCTTTTGCACTTTACCTATGGCTACCTGTCTGTGGATAGAGGCTGAATGAAGAGAAAGCCATTGGTGAATCACTTGCATTTACCAGTGTCCTCTTTGGGTTTTCTTTTGCAATCAGAGCTACGCAGCCCTGCAATCCAAGCTGATCTCCCAGCCTCCAAAGGCGATGCTGGGATGGCGTTAGGCACCAGAACTGGCTGTGACCCCCAGCTGCCTTTTAAACAGCAGCAACTGGGAACTGTGACCTGTGACGTAAAATGGGCGCAACTCTGCTGTGGTTAATGAAGTGGCACTGATTTCTTTACCCAGGAGCCTTACAGGCTGGGATCTTCCTTTCCTATTTGGAGAAGGGAAGAGAAATGGCGTGTTACCAACCTCAGTCAGCCAAGGCAGCACACATAGCTGCGCCGGCTAAGGAGGTCGTGGCCAAATTCTTGAGCTTGTGGCACTCAATATCTGACTTCCAAAATATCTCAGTGTCTGCTGGGTAAACAGGGAGTGAAACTCATTTGGAAAACCGGCCCTGATTCTTCAAGTTCTGAGGTTAAAAATGAAGTTGATGTTTGTAATTGTCTACTGGGTGAGCACTGCACTGCCAGAAGAGATTATCCTGGTTATAATGGAGTGGGGAGGGAGACTGGGGGTCCAGGTCAGCTGCCCAGGGAGCTGCTGAGAATGTAATATAAATGTAGAAAAGGGAGGACAAGGAAGGAGGAACATGGAGGAGTTACAGTGCATGCAGTGAAGGAGGTTGGTTGTTGCCTAGGATTAAAGACATGTAATAATGCTCTTTTCTTGTGTTTCTGATACGTGATTTTAGGGATGGTCCACAGCAAACAGCCCCACAGCTTGGTGTGTTCACTGGCAACTCTGCTAAGAAATCAGCCCAAAGCTCTTCCAATCAGGTCCTGATGAAATTCCACAGTGATGCAGCCAACGGAGGGATTTTTGCCATTTATTTCTATGGTCTGTATTGCTTACTGAGCAACACATGCTTTATACCTGCCTATGGGACGCGGAGGGGCGTGGATCGGTTGTGGCTTATTGTGGGGATGACTAGTTCTGGGGAAGAGAAGATGTGAAAAAATATACTTTTACCTGAAGTCTTCCACAAAGGGCCTAGTTTCACGGGGTTGAGATTGAAGGTCTCTTACACAGTCGAGTGCTGGCAAGTGGTCACACAGTCTGTGCAGATGTGGAAATCCATCTGTAACGTCGTGATAATTCAAGCACAGGTCAAGTGCCTGCAAACTAACAGCCGTGCCAACCCTACGCCTCTCTCAAAGCGATGCCTGTAAATACCATCCTCTCCATGACAGATCCCATTATGGATAGCTCCACTTTGTTTACCTAAAACTCTCCTTTCCCTGCAATGTGGGCTGGATGCAGTGCTGTTTTTCCAATGCTATGCTAAACCAATTGGGTCATCTTAGTGGCCTGTTTTAAATGGTGACTGTGTTCCAGCTGAGAGGTGACTTCATTTCTCCGGGGAAGAGAAGGATTCCCATAAATCCCTGAATTACTTGGGGATTCTTTGGTGTGAGTGCAGCTCACGCTAGAGAGATGTTGGTTATTACATTGAAATGAGAGCATTTGCTTTCCACCACTAAACAAGAGCCCAACTTTAAATCGGATTAGCTAACAAGTTCCTACGGCAGTACTGGGATTTTGGAAAGTGCAAATGGAGACCTCCTCTTGCTTCGGTAATTTGCTGGCAACAACGTCAACAGAGTCTTGCATGAATTACATGATGAATCTGTGCAGAATGTCTTAGCTTATGTTCAGTTCCGAAAGGCAAGTATTATACGGATAGGCTGAATTTAAAGAATGTTTGCTAGGCTTCGCAGGGAATTGGTTTACTGCTGCAAAACACTGTAAGATTTATATTACCAGACAATGGTGCGTATATAACAGTTATGCAAAAAATTATGGTTTAGGCAGTTTGGCTCAGAAATGAGCAGTATGTAAACACTGCTGCAGTTCAGTGAATGCTTCCTTTTGTAATATGAATTAGATACTATCATTGCTATGGTTAGAGCCCATCAGCATATGTTGCTGTTCTCTAATCTTGGTAGCACTTTATACTGATGTTTCTTTAGCTTATGGTTTATGTGGGGTATAAAGCCACTCGCAGGCATGAGAGGTCTGGAGTTGGTGCTGGTAGGAATCGGTGTAGTCTAGCGGTCGTTTATAACCTCTTAGCCAGCTGGGCACTCTGGCAACTGCTTGGCCTTTTTAAAAGTGTCATTTACTGGCTCAGTGCTCCCTTTATACGTGGAAATTAAGTATAAAGCCTGACCCCAAAGATTTAAGTGATTGAGGTGGTTGCTTCCACGGTGAGATTCCTCCCTCTTTCCCAAGTTCTCGTTCTGCATGTGGTGCCTTGCACACCGAGAAGGGTGTGGGGAAAGGGGGGAAATTTTCCCACCAGGCTCAGGCAGTACAGTCAGTTAAATCTTGGTCATCATGCTTTAGGGTGTAACCGCAGGAAATGCAATTTCCTCAGGATCTACAGCAATGTATATTTTCATTTCTGTGTCTGTATGCTGGCAGATCTAGGACATAGGAGACATCCTCTTTCAGCTTTAAATTGTCTTTTCCCATACAATGATCAGCACCCTGTCAGAACCATTGCCCTTTTAAATGCCTGCAAAGAAATGTTTCCTTAGGGTGGAGGGAGGGAAACAAAAGAATGATTCACAGAGCTTAAAGATTCAATAGCATCCCTTGAAAAATGATGATGTTGCACCTATTATTAAATGGGTTAGTTCAGGTGCCAGCACGAACTGATGTGTGAGTGTGATGGGAAAGGGTTTTATGGCACAGTAATTCAAGGGGGTCCCAGTGTGGTTTCAAGGACGGGACTTTGTTTTGTCCTGGTGAGAACAAATGGATATGCTGTTGAAAGGAGCTCTACCAGTGCTGTATCACCCATATGCTGAAGCCATCTTAATCACACTTCTGTATTGAAATATGGCCCATTAAGGAGAGATTAATGCTGAAAATGCTGGGTTATCTTTCCACTTCAATAGGTGCTGTCAAGCACTTTTTAAATAGCATTTAATTTAAATTTTTGTTACGGTTTCCTTTCCTTCTTCCCCCACTGTCAAGCATCTGTTGAAAAGATTGCAAATAACTGTGTTCCCTCCTGAGATGGCTCTTTGCTGGGTAGCAGAAGGTTTCTTCCCCCCCTGCCTCCCGTCTCCCACTCCTCTCCCATCCCACAGGCAGGCTCTCCCGGCTCCTTTGCTCATCCCTGCTCTGTGCTGCTGTGGTGGATTGCAAGGAAGGGGCTGACTGAATTACAAAGCTGGCACTTTCCTTTGACCCCACCCTGGCTGAGTTTAGCTCACCGAAGCAGCATGTGTTTGTTTTTTCTTCCCCCTTGCGCACATGGGATGCGTAAGCCTGTCCCTCGTGTTAACCAGAAGCTCCTGCGTTCCCTCCAGCCCATTCCCTGGACCTCCAAACATCATGGCTTTCCATGCATCCCGGGGGGGAAAGTATTATCCTACCCCTGGTTGGGGGGTAAGGAAATTGGGGCAAGACGATGGGGCGTCTACTTCTGTACGTGTGTATTTAAGCATCATGATAAGCCTCATTAAAGTTGCTGCCACGACTGCCAGCCTTGCCGTGGTGTGAAGAGTTCGACATCGTGGAGTTAGTAAGAATTAATATTCAGTGGCAGCTTGAACTCGAGTATCTTAAATTAAAGGGCTGATATAAATTTCAGAGGAAGTTATGCTTGTCCAGGGTCAGGTGCAGGGGGAGCAAAGATGCAGAGAAGTGCTGAGCAAATAGCAGAAAATGTCTTTCATTAATATTCATTTAGTTCCCAGTACCATATTTTCAATTTAACCATGCTCACAGCTCTTGTGTGTTTATTTTCATAAGCAGCACAGTGCTCGAGCCTTATGCACCCACATGCTTGTAAGCAGTGCATTTGTTTTGCTCAGCGTTAGCTCATCTTTAATTTTTGGTGGAAAATTTGCTACTTGCAATGTATTCGGTTAGGTGCGTGAGCCTTAAGGAATTGTTTCTGCTCATCAACTGGATTTCTTCTTCCCCTTTAGCCACATGCTACCCCTGAAAAAATGCCTAATTGGGCAAAGAGTACAAGGTCTGCCCTGTTTTGCCTTCCATGAGGCACCGACATCAACCTTGCATAGGTTACTTTGTGAACTGCAAGCTACATGCAGGAACTGCAGTTGAAAACACTAGTGCTCCTGGAATTATTTGCAGAAGAAATTAAAGAATAATTCCAAGTTAAAAATAAATCACTGAGTTTTGCGATCTCTGTTCAAGGACAGGTGGTAAGGATGAAATTCTCTGGGTAATTATTGTAATCTACTTGGTGCTGGAGCAGGCTGAGGCTCTCCCTCTTCAGTGATTGACCTAATTCCACTGAGGTCACCAAGATCTTCTCTCTTAGTATCGCAAAAGGTGCTGGTAACGTTGCCTCATGTCCGCATCCATCAGTCATCCTTCAGTCTTCATCCAAAAGGACTAACGCTGTCCAGGCACGTACATCTCCACAGGCTGACAAAAATCTGTTTCCTATTAGGTGTAAGAAACTGGAGGAAGCTGCTTTGGGGCAGGAATACCTGGAGCCGTCTCTGTAGGGTTTGGAAGGGAAAAGGGCTGGTTGCACTTGTGCCAATTCCTTCTACTTGTGGAGAGGGAGGATTTGCTCTGATGTCCGTTGTGCTTAGCACCAAGACGGCCGTGGCTGCCTTCACCCCCAGCTTAACATCTGCTACTCTTTCTTTCCTCTTTCAGCCTACCAGCTCTTCAGATGTCAGCCCCCGACCATCGTTCCCAATGCAGAAATCATCACCGAGAATGAAGAATTTAATATAGGTAGCCTCTCCCGGTCCTCTTAGCCCTCCTTCCCCCCTCACCAGCTGCTGGGAATGCCCATAGGAAGACACACGCATGTTGTCAGCCCATAGCTGGGGTTTCGGGAAACTTCTTCACGTGTGTAATTGTGTGTGGCATGGGGAGCTCCGCATGACCTTGCTCAACACCCGCCATTCAGATGGAGTCAAACTGATCCGATTGTCCTGAGGCTTTTCCTCTCTGTTAGTACAGAAGAAGTGGTTTGTCTTTTGTGAAAGCCCTGAGCTTGTTTGGAAACATTCAGAAATCTTTGCCACAATAATAGTTTTCAGGTGTTTCAAACAAAACATTGTGTGAAAGCTTAGAGGCTGTTATTCTTTTTTTTCGAGAACCTTTCACCCATATCGACTGTGCTTCTTGTATTTTTTTTTGCTGCTGTTCACGGTTACATCCACATTTGTAAGTGTGTCTACAACCAGTGGAGTAGCCGTGATTTTTTTTAAAGCAGCTTTTCTCACTGTCTGTTCTCTTTGAGGGAAATCTCCACCTGAAATAGCTTGCACAAATCATAATAGTCTCAGCGGCATGACAGCAGTTTATCCCAACTGAGACTCCAGCATGCCTTTCTGTGCCTTTTATTTCTTGCGTGGTCATGCCAGAGCTCGATGGCAGAGGCACGGTTGGAGAGGTCTCCGCACCCCATGGTACCCTGTTCCCAGGCCACGGTTCAGCCTTAACGAATTGATCCTCCTCTTGAGTCAAGATGTTTATTGTTTCTGTCCGTAGGTGACATAGTGAGGTACAGATGTCTTCCTGGCTTTACCCTGATTGGAAATGAAATCCTGACCTGCAAACTAGGCACTCATCTCCAGTTTGAAGGACCTCCGCCCACGTGTGAAGGTAAAGCCAGGGGTGCCCAGCGTGGCAGCCAAAGCTTCCCTGCCCCGAACCTGCTGTAAAACGTGGGAGCTTGCTAAGGCAGGGAGCAAGCTGGATGGCAGCTGGGGGAGGTTTCCTTGCACATACCGCATCTTTGGGGTTAATTCTCAGATCGCCAGGGTCCCAATAGTGCAAAACCACCCGTCAGGACCTTGTGAGGCAGGTAGCAAGACCCCTCTGTGCAGGGGAAGGCAGTTCTCCCAACCCACCTTGCAGCCTGTCCCGGGGCCGTGCACCTTGGCCAGGCTCAAGCAACAACTGGCAAATAACAGTGGGAGATTTGCTGGGTGATTTACTGCAACCACCCTCTGATTAATGACAGGGAAAGTTCCTCCATCCCTCGCTGGCTCCGGGGATTTTCTGGGGTGTCCACGCTGTCTGGGGGCATTTGCCTCACATAGGGTGCCCCTGAATTTATACCCTAAGTCCCCGGTTCAGGAAGGCATTTTAAGCTTGTACTTCCCTGAACAGGGACCGAGCGGAGGTCTGACACACCGTGTGTCTGACTGCATTTGCAAAGCCATTAAAACAGTCACCCAAATGTCCTTACCCCGAGGCAGGGGGAGGAATTCTGCGCTGACAGTTTGCCAGTGATACATGAACAGCCAAAGGAAGAGCAGGCTGCAGCGAAGTGAGCTCCTCCGGCAAGGCAATCCTGCGAGGAACAGCTTCTCTATTAGTGCCACAGAATGTATTACATGGGAGAAAAATGAAAGCCCCGAGCACGCTGCGTTGTACACCTTGCTGCTGCTCAGGAGGGATCCCAAAGATGTTTCTGTGCTACCATGTTACCTTATTTATCCTCTGGATTCCTGCTGGTACTTTTGTTCGCTCCAGCCGTGATTATTTCATCTCCTTCATTCCCTCCTATCTGAACATTTTTACCATATAATGGGATATTTTTCTATAGCTTTATTCTCCCTCAAATAGCATGAACTGAAGGAGGGAAAGGGAGGTCATTCAATTATTTACTGATGGTTGTTAGCCTGGGGGTAAAGGGACTGCTTAAATTACATCTGGCCACCAATTTATAGAGGTCAAAAAATCACTGATGGGATTAAGGATTTGGAAAGAATACACTGTTCTTTCTGGATAGTTCTGGCTGTTTTCTATTAATACAAGTACAGCATTTGCACTGGGCTTTAGTAACAATTATGGATAAATAAAGATCCTTTTCTTTTTATGCTTTTTGCTCACTTTGTGTGTTTGCCTCCTCTTCTGGGCTGTTTTTGCTGGCCTTTTTATTTAGCATTTTCAGCTGGATTTAATATTTCCAGAAGCTGAATGGGGTGTAGTGATTAGAGAAAGGAATTGGAGTTCTTATGTCCTAGTCAACAGCTCTGTGGGTGACCTGGGATAAGCCTGTAGTTCCACACCTTGTTCTAACCCAGGTAATAAAGTTTCCAGGCATTCCCAGAGAGTGGTTTGTAACTTGAGAATAGTTGCTTGGTTGCAGTGCCATTCATTTTGAAAGAGATCTGAAATGATGCAAAGATAGTTGAAATTGTTTGCTTGCGTTGTTGCTTTTTGCCCCTTCCTTTAAATGTGGCAGGTGCTCGCATTTGTGGAAATGCAGCATGCTTCATTCGGAGCCTTCATCAGGGTCTGGGAATTCTCAGGGTCTGGGAATTCTCTGTGAGCCCCCAGGGTCAAGGTGTGCAGTGGACGTACACGGGTGGGAGTCGTGCTCTATCTTGACCTAGCTCGTCAAGGCCATAGTATCATGTGTTTCCTTCCTTCTGCAAAATAGGAAAATTCATTTTCTGTTGTCTTCACGTTCCCTGCAGTGCACTGTCCGATGAACGAGGTTATGACAGCCTCCACCGGTGTCATCCTCAGCCAGAGCTTCCTGGGAAGTTACCCTCACTTCCAGACTTGTTCTTGGGTGGTGAAGGTAGAACCTGGGTATAACATCTCCCTCACCATAGAGTACTTCCTGAGTGAGAAGCAATATGACGAGTTTGAAATCTTTGACGGTAAGAGATTCACCAGTTTGACTTGTGTAGCAACTGAGGGGAAAGGAGAGAAATGACAGAGTTTTGTTTGCTCTGGGAAAAGAGATTAACAACGCTCTGGGGAGAGCTTTCCACCACTCTGTCTATAACCTTCTGCTGGACTTAAGGAAAGTTCCTCCTAAGACTCATTGATTCTCTGGATAAGAAAATATCAATGATTTGATTTTTTGGACGGATCTAAAGTATTTTTGAACGGGGCAGGATTTAGCAAGCTCCTGGGAGAAACTGTAGCAGAGGCTGCTGGGAAGGGACGAGCTGAGAAGGTGGGAATTCTCATCCCTGAAGCCTGTGCAGACCAGATTTTCTAGACCTAGGAGTTTTCATGAACTGAGGGGGGATCTGTCCATATTCACAATGAAGCAGCTTTGTAACCAAACGTGGAATACAAGTGCTGCGCTGGTGGTCCTGTGGTTGCCCGTCAGGACTATAGCTGAAGGCATGCTGCCTGAAGCAAAATCCTGGTCTTACTGTGATGAACTGGGCTTTATTTGCTGTTGTTTTCCCAAGAGCCGGGTGTCTACACTGGGACTTCTGTTCGCAAAAAAATGCCTGAGCGTGAGCTGCCATTCCTGGACTCGGAGTGAAAGCTCCCGTGCTACGGTTCCACAACGCGCCCGTTCCTTTGGCAGAAACACACTCGGGCGTGTAAGGCCGATGAGGGACTGTTTGCATGTCAGCCCTGACTTGTCCTCGTTCCCTCCTTCCTTACAGGTCCCTCTGGCCAGAGTCCGCTGCTCCTGTCGCTGAGTGGGAACTACTCTGCCCCTCTGACCGTCACCAGCAGCGGGAACAAAGTCTATCTCCGCTGGTCCTCCGACCATGCCTACAACAGAAAAGGCTTCAAAATCCGCTACTCAGGTAAGCACACAGCAGAGACTGGATGCCTCTGCCAAGAACGCGGCCACGTCTTCAGCCAAGGATCTCCACGGAATTGATGTGGAGGGGCATAGGCCATCTGTGTTGGCAGAAGGTGCCAAGGCGTGGGAAGGCGCACAGAGCCGGGCTCCTTCTGAGCCGGTGAGGCTGGGGAAGGCAGGTTTCTTTCCAGGAGAAACCTTGAAGCTTTGGCTGGTTTCTTGACCACTGTTAAGAATCAGAACCGGACTATGTAACTATAGATGGTTTGGCTCTGGATGAATGAAACCCATCTCGTGCAATTCGCAGTGAAGATTGCTGCGTTACTAAATTATCGTGTCCTCGCAATGAGGCCGTTTTGGGACGTTTGAGGATGAACATCACAAAACATAAGAACTTGTGTTAGGAGCTGCTTGGTGCATGAGGCACAACTTACACGTGACTGATCGTGTTGCAGCGTTTGCAGTGAACTGTTTAAAACACATTGTGCTCCTGCTCGGGTGTTCTGCCACTGCTTTTGCAGGAGCAAGACCAGGGGGTCTCAGTTGCTCATTCGGCACAAAACCACTGCTGGATACTGAATGTTTGCTGAGAATTCCTTAAAGTGAATTACTGTGTTTTGGAACTTAGCAAATCTTAATTAATGGAAACAGGGATGAGAACTTGCCAGTATGTCATAAATAAATAATGACTTTACTCAGTAAATGAATTAAGTAATATTTAATTATCAGAAATTAGTCTTTATTTCTAGAGCCGAGTGAAACTTGGATAGTAGCCCTGCACTCTTTCCCCCTTTGACTTTGTATTATCCATCACAGGTTCTGGTTCTTGTACAGCCTTAGGTTATGGTAAGCACGGTGTAATTCCTGAGAACAGGAAGGGAATTTGTCTTGATACTGCCCGTCCAGTGACTGATTTATTTTCTTCTGCCCTTCTCTGCAGCTCCTTACTGTAGCCTCCCGCAACCGCCAGCCCACGGGCTGATTCTCAGCCAGACGGGTCTGCACCCTGGCAGCACGGTCCGCTTTGGCTGTGACACAGGCTACCGTCTCGTTGGCCACAGCACCACCACCTGCTCCCAGCACCCTCAGGGCTACTTCCACTGGAATGAAGCGATCCCTCTGTGCCAAGGTGAGAGGAGGCAAACGGATTGTTACGAGGATCCGGGAGTCGTAGGAAGGACTGGGGAAAACATGGTAAAAATAAAAGCCTGTTGTAATTCCCCCAATTCTGTATTGAGAACAGGTTTGGAGCTGCAGGTGGATGGTGAGGTGCGTTCCTCTTATGTCCAAGTGCTTGGGAACAGATGAACAAGGAGGGAAGGGAGTAACTGTTCGGGAGCAGAGGGTGGTTGTCTGACCTGGGGTAGGGGAGAAAAAGTGCATCTGTGCAAAGGCTTCTGTTGTAGAAGTGTTTGAACTTTCAGTAAAGACACAGCCAAGTCTCGGTCAAGGATGGGAGAAGCTATTGCGTGGAAGAATCTGGAAAGGCTGGCAGGAGCACGGGTCCTGCTGGGTTTTCGTGACTGGAATTTCCTTTGGTATTTCTGGAAGTGCCCTTTTAGGTCTGCGTGTGCCAACAGTGCGTGAGAAATTTCTTGGGATTCAGACGGTGCCCGGTTTGTGTCGGCTTCATATAAGATTTAGGCATGTAGTTGTTCTTTCCACGTTTCCTCCTAATTAACCGTAATCTTTATGACATATCATACATAGCACAGGACTCCTTCCCAGCGTGGGAGTGGAGGGGAGGACAGGGCAGTGCACCCCAGGGGGCTTTGCTGCTGCGCTATTTTGTCTCCCTCACTATATTCACTTTCTGATTGCACCTTTTTCTCAATCCGCCAATCATCCCTGTTCCTTTGTGTTGATAAAATGCCCATCTTTATTCTGATGAAGCCTTTCACTGTCTTTGAACATTCATCCATGTTCCAAGGGGACCGAGCACTGGGGATTAATATTGCATTGACTTCCCTGGAAACTAGCCAGAGAACAGGGACAGCATAGGCAAAATCTCATTGCAGTGTCTGCATTGTTGTCCAGTCCAAGCCGTAAGGAAAAGCAGGATTATTTAGTGTGTGAGGTACCAGAGAGCCTTGAAAAAAATCCTTTCTGTGCTCCTGAATCACTCAGTCTCTTTGGAAATTGCACAGGGGTGCAAGCAGTCCTGCCTTTAAAGGGTGGCTTAGTGCTGTGGGTGCTTATATCCATTTGGAGCCCTCTCAAGGCTGTATTTATTTAAAGGCGAGTGGAAAGCGGTAAACCAAGACCCTGCTGCCCAGGCCCGTTGGCAAGGGGGAGCTAGGAAACTGGGAACAAGCTCAGATAGTGATTTAGCCTCTGCGATAATGCGGACGGGGGCAAACGCTGAGTGCTGGAACGAGCAGATGAACCGCGCAGCAAGACCGGCAGGCGCGAGGGGCTGTCATGGCAACTGTGCCTCCCAAATCCTTAGCCCAGCGTAAGGAATTTCTCTGATTTACTGCATCTTTTTTAAGGAAAATCATGTAACCAAGAATAGGTACGAATGCTGCTAAGCCTTTACTGCCCCAGCGTGCTGGAATGCCACCTGAGCCTCGCGTTCAGCTCCAAAATCTATATTTACTTCCGAGAGGTGTAATGGTGTGTGGGGAATGGATTTTAAACACGGAGGCGGGGAAGAGATAGAGAGGGGATGTGTGGGGAGGTTGGGAGAGGATGTACTTGGATTATCACCCGACAGCAATGATTCAAAGCAGAAACCAGTCCCCGAGCACCACCAGTTCCCAGGCCACCAGGGAGGGAGTCGGAGCCAGAGCATCAGTGGCTGGAAATGCAGGGGAGCCCCTGCAGTGTTGCCGAGCACCCCAGGTCTGCGCCGTGGGATGGAGGGGTGCGGGAGGAGGATTTCCCGTGGGAGCTGCACGAGAAGTGCCAAACACACCCCGCGCCGTCCTGGTTCAGCCGAACGTGTGACGTGTCAGGAGCTCGATGGGCACAACCCGTGGTGCCGTTCCGTAGCAGTCGCCAACAGAGAAAGAATTTGGGGGCCAATTCATAGTGTTTTAGGTAGGCTTCTACTCCAATTTCCCCTTTGGAGGAGTGTGTGTGTCCCCACTGACCGCACAGAGAGCAGCGTGGTCAGGACCTTGGTGCTGGACATCCCTCTGGAAGAGCCTGTCCCTCTCCAGCGAGGAGGAGAGCTTGGTGGTCGCGTTAGATCCTGAGGTTGAAATAGCCCCTTTGGGAAAGTCACCTCCTCTCTCTGTTGCCCCGTGTTTCCATCAGGAATCTTAATCCTGGCCCGTGGTTATCAAGTGCCTGGAGATGGATGCAGGAGATGAGCGGGCGGCAGCGAGCCGGAGCTGGAGGAGAATTCGCGGCGGAGCAGCTCCCCCCCCTGGCATCGAGCAGCCGATAGCCAGGGCTGGCTCCACCGCTCTTGCCCACTTCAAGTACATAAAATCCAACATCCTTTTCTTTTTTTCCCCTCGCGTTGCTCTCAAAGCCAACTGGCAACCTTTTGTTTTGGGCTGTACTCAATTTCTCATCCTTTCTGGTGGCCAGGACTGCATGGCAGAGGTTTGGGAACTCAATCCGTAACACTGCGTGAATTGCTCACACAGTCAGCTGTGTCGGAGGGGAACTGGGGTGCCCGTAAACACATGGTCTAGTTAACAAGTGACATTTCCCATAGCTCCCTTCTGCCAGCACATAATCCTCTTCCCTTTCCCGATCCCCTCTGAATAATCTTTACTACGTGCTCTGTCCTAGCTGACATTTATGGAAGCAGCAGAGAATATTCTGCAGGGAACAATCTTGCGTTGGCACAATGGGGGAGAACACAAGATGATCTAATATGCCTTTTCTGTCTCTGCTGCCTATTTTTAAGCTGCTTTGTTTTTGGAATCCCAGCTGCAGATTTGCTTTCATAGCCTCTGTCCCTTTTCCTAGCACATCATCTTCCTGCAGACAGAGTTTCTGTACCTCTGAACCCCCATAAGTGCTCCTTCTCCTTTTTCCTTGGATTGCACTCTCCATCGGTCTCTCCAAGGCAAACGCTGGTTTGATTTCCCCTGGAACAACTACTCTCTTTCGTCATCTCTGATTCTGGTGGATTGCAGTGCCCACAATTTGAGCCTCAGAAATGCTCTCAGGAGCAGATGGCAAGTTTATTGCCACCCCGAAAATCAAGCTTCTCTACTTCGTGCAGGGCTCTGTAAACAAAAACTTAGTAATACCACTTTCTGCTCAAGGATGCCGGATTTGCAGAGAAGGAACGATCCTGCCATCGGGTGCTGGGCACCAGAGCCTGCTCGGTGCAGCAGAGGTCACAGCCCCAGTTGGCTCTCCCTGTCTGATTCTTCTTCACGTTGTAGCCCAACTGTCTGCATGTGAAGAGGGTTACATTTTTTTATTATTTTGGGGGGTTTAATGAACTTTTTAGTTACCTGCGTCTTGCCCAGAAGCACTGCATTATTGCTGCCTTTGTATCAGGGCAAGGCTTATGCAATGGAAGGACTAAATGATCAAACAGACCACTTTAGGGGCAGAAGGAGGGAGCTTGCTGGGAGGCAGGACTAGGCAGCGCTAAGTCATCTTTCCCTTGTGCAGAGAAATGAAGGCAAACGGCAGCTCAGCCTCACTGACCTGGAGCACGGCTGGCCCTGGATTTTCTGCCCTCCTGGTGTCCCTCCCTGTCAGTCTCTGCCTCAGTTTCCTGGTGGCCAATAGAGGTGACGAGTTTTGGCGAAGCATCAGGCTGCGGAAGAGAATTGCATAGAGAAAGGAGAAGGCTTTGCTGGGGGCAGCGGCATGGGAAGGGAGTCAGCTTTCTCACCAGCCTCTGTGGTTGGATGCAACATCAGAAAGTAATAATACAGAGAACTGCTGGGTAGAAGTGAAAGGTTAGGACTTTCCAGGTCCCCTCTTCTTTTGCCTCAGAATGAAATTGGTATTCAGCGTGGCTGCTTGTCTAGACGCCCAGCCTTGTAGAGAGATTCGCCAAGCTCCTTAGCTCGATGAAGTGACATACGTGTGATTATCATTTCAACCAGGGATATGCCTGATCGTGCTAATACGAGCCTGCTGAATTACTCACACCTATTAGCAACACCAGCATCTGCAAGGCGCTGTGTAATTGTGCTCCAGGCTGGGGCTCTGGCCGACTCATGTAGCAGGAGTGGGATAAAAGCATCTTGGACCTTGAGTGGTAGAAAGTTCCAGTGGTTGTGCTGATGCTGTACGCAATAAGTTTGGTCTTTCCTTTTCAGCGCTCGGTGGGGTCCGTGTCACGAGAAGGTGACTTTTCTAAGGTTGCTGATTTTCTAGCCCTCGTTTATGTGCAGAGGGAATAACAGGAAGGTGAACGTGTGTTGAAGTATCAGCATGTGGCTCAGGAGACATAGGCTCAGGCTCCAGCTCATGCATTAACTGAGTGGGAGCAGCTCCGGCTGTTCCAGGAAGGAATGGATTTCCTTTAGAGCGTGTTTAAAATGCAGACAATTGTTTGGGTTAGGTGTTGGCCTCCAAATCGGTGCTTGCTAGCAGGCTGTGCTCATCTCGGTGCCCCGCAGAGGCTGTTGGCAGCCCCGTTGGCTGGTGGTCTCGCAACGGCAGCTTTACAGGTCCCAGGCTGCTCTTCCCCCTCGTCATCCCGAGCGAGGTGGGCTTCCCCCAGAGCCAAGACTCAGAGAGGGATGGGAACCTGCGTGGTGGTTTTGGAGGCAGGTCTAGGTTTGCTTTCCCTGCTCTTCTGAATGCTGATAGAGAAAAAAAAAAACAGATTTAAGTGACAGACTCCCAATGCTGGTTTTCCCAGTGGTAGGGGAGAGGGTAAGAGGGCTTGTCATGTCTTGTGAAACTCTTGCAGCATAAATGAATGTGATTCTGGTCAGTTTGTATTTGGCTGTTGCTCGTCTTTCTGTGACCTGCCTGTCTCCTTTCTGCCCTGTTTGGCCACTGTCCTGGCTGCACAACTGAGGATCTCAGCAGGAGCGGTGCAGAGCATCTTCTCCGAAGTGCTGCCATCTTGAGCAGCCGTTTGGCATTGTGCCTGTTTATCATTTTTTTTCCCTGAATTTCCTCTTTACCTTTTCAGCCGTAATGCTAAATTTAGCCTTCCTTCTGCCACAACATAATTATACAATTTGCTGCCTTATGTAATCCAGAAGTGCTGTTGGAAAGGGGTTTCAGGTTGTTGCTGCTGTGGGATGTAAATACAAAACGTTATTGCTATCTAATCCTTTATCTCTGTGTGAGAACTTGTGAATAATGTGTAGATGCGTTTTGTATTGCAGGTATTATAGAAAGTACAAGCCAGAGTCTCTTCCAGTAGAAACTGGTGTTCAGCATTGGCTTTGCTGTTACCACACTGATAGACAGGAGTTGAAAATCTGATCCTCTGCGAAAGTGGGCATTCATTGCAGCTTCTGGGGTTCAACAGGGGGCTGGAACTTTTGTTAAATCGGGAAGCTTGGGATCTGGGCTTTCAGCTCACTTACCACAAACGCGTGATAAAATTGGAAGCTGATTCCTCGGCTGTGGTTTTCCCCCCCCCCTCCTTCTTCCCAGCTCGCTCCTGTGGAGTCCCCAGAGCCCCAAAGAACGGCGTTGTCTTTGGCAAGGAGTACACGGTGGGAACGAAAGCCATGTACCACTGCAACCAGGGCTTCCAGCTGCAGCCCGGGGAGGAGCCCAGCACGGAGTGCCTGCAGGCAGGGCAGTGGAGTAACGGCAACCAGCCCCCGCAGTGCGTGGGTGAGTGTTTGCGGCCGGTGCAGTCCCATGGGGAATTTTGGAAGTCTCTTCGGCAATGTCTTCCAGCTCTAGTGTGGACGGCTTTGCCTCACAGGTGCGGTATTTAGGACGCCGGGTTTCTAATCCTGCAGAACGCGGGTCTGATGTCCCCTCTCGTGGTGTCTTGGTTTCCCACCTGTAAAACAGAGATGCTAATACCGGTCCCCTCGTTAAAAAGCCAGCATGCTGGCTGAAATGCCCTGAAGTGCCCGGAGTTAAACGCCTATTAACGTCTTTTTGTCTCATTTCTTTTCCCTGACTCACCACATCTGGTTTTTAGCTGTCACCTGTCCCGATATCAACAGCATTGCAGTCGAGCATGGTCGGTGGCGGCTGACCTACGAGATCCAGTACCACTACAACGCCCAGCTAATGCTCATCTGTGACCCCGGCTACTACTACACAGGCCAGCGGGTCATCAAGTGCCAAGCCAATGGGAAATGGAGCATAGGCGAGCCGATGCCGACCTGTAAAAGTAAGAGCGGTGAAGCTCAGGCTGGGGACCTTGCAGGGGACGGGGGTTCTGTTTTCGGTTCGGTGGGTGCGCGAGCTCCGCTGTTGGCGTGCGAACACACCGCAGCCCTGGACGCTCTTGGCAGCGTCTGAGAGCGTGGCCGCAGAACTGCTCGGGTAGTTTGGATGCTGGGAGAGGTCATCTGTTGATCTGATTCTTGGTTTAATCTAAACAGTTCTGCGAGAACTCAAGCACATTAGCTCATCTGTTGCTGTCGGGTCCCAGCAGTGTAGCTGTCACTGGTGCCAGATGCTCTGAAGTTTGCTTTTAAGAAAGAAAAAAAAATTCTGATTTAAAGCCTAACCTCTTCCAATTTTATGCAAACGCCAAGTTTACAAGGGTAGCAGTGTCACCTGTAAATCAAAAACACTCCTGGCAAACAAGCAGCTCGCTCAGTTGTTCTGACATGACTGCTGTGCTTTGGATCTTTTCTTTTGTCAAAGGTGGAGGGTTTTTTTCTCTCTTAAGTGCGGATAGAGACAGAAAAATTTCTCCCTCAGAACGGCAGCTTTCCCTTCCCTCCTGCCTCCCTTTGTTTCTAGAGATGCAACTGCTGACGTCGGTGACAGATGTAGTTTTACCCCTGCTAGCTCTTCAGCCAGATCCAGGAGCGTGAGCCTGACCTCATTTTATTTCTTCAGCGTTATTGCCACCTAAATTCAAATGACAGGATCTTGGCAATGCTCTGAGGTCAGAAGCACCCAGCGTGAGTCTCTTGATTTCTTGCTGAGTGCAAAAGCTCCGGAGGGTTTGCAGATCTTTAAGGTAGATAAAATAAAGAGCTGAAGTTTGTGGCCAGGAGCTGCATTTGCATGGGCTCCTGGCCAGGCTCCAGCTCCACCCCACAAAGCAGGTTTTTGGCTGGATGTCCTCTGTGGGTCTGACCTTTAGACGTCAGCTCTGTCCTGGGAGCCACAGTGTGAGAAAAAAATGGGTGTCATATTCTAATTGGAAATCTTGTGCCATTTTCTGGTGTTTCTGGAAGTCAGGCTTCCCAGCTGTATCTAGCAATGGGTTAATAGTAGAAATATTCCTGAGTTAAAAACTTCCTGTGTGAAAAACCACTATAGTTTGTTCCTAGCCGGTCTTACCTTTAGTACTTCTCTCATGTCATGAAGCATAAATATTAATAGCACTTATATTTGTCGCCTCACGTAACATGACTCTGAATCGTTATTACCCACGTAACTGTTTAACAATCTTTCCTACTCATTTCTGACTTCAACAATAACTTGTGGTGGTAAGCGTCACCGAGCGCATTTCTTTAAAAAACATAGCTCCCCTCCTGTTCTTGCTTACTGTACTTTGGGATCTCTTCTAGTTATCTCCTGCGGAGACCTGCCGACTCCACCTAACGGCAACAAGATCGGCACGCTGACCAGCTACGGGGCCACGGCCATCTTCTCCTGCAACACTGGCTACACCTTGGTAGGGTCCCGTGTGCGGGAGTGCATGGCCAACGGACTCTGGAGCGGAGCAGAAGTGAGATGTCTGGGTAGGTGCGGAGTATCCGTGATGTTTGTTGGGGAAGAGTCCCGGTGGCGTTTCGGGAGGGAATAGGAATTTTAGGTACCGATTCAGGAAAGAACCCAGGCGAGGAGTCAACGCTACTGAAGCTGTAGGGTTTTAAGTAGATAGAAAAAGGAAGCAGACTTCGATTCCTTACTGCTCAGCAGATGAGAGGTGTTTTGAGATCGGAGAGGAGAGCTTTAACAATGATATCGTTGTTTTTACGGCTGCTCTGGTTTTATTTATGACTGCAGAGTCTCGAATGCAGGTCCACCCAGCGAGGCCGGGTGGTGCGCGGTGCCTGCCGAGGGCAGGCGCGACCTCTCGCTCCTTCTCCTTGTCTCCCTCCTGCAGCGGGGCACTGCGGCGTTCCCAGTCCCATCGTCAACGGGCAGATCAACGGGGAGAACTACAACTACCGCGGCAGCGTGGTTTATCAGTGCAACCCCGGCTTCCGCCTAATCGGCATGTCGGTGCGGATCTGCCAGCAGGATCACCGCTGGTCCGGGAAGACGCCTGTCTGTGTGCGTAAGTATGTTGTCGGATTTCTTTAGCCCTGGTGACGGTCAGAGGACAGGAGCATACGTACAGACGGTTGCGCAGAGTTTACGCGCCCGGGCTGCGTACGGCCGCTTTGCACGCACGCAGCGAGCGTCCTGCACGAGCGTCCCCGGCGCTCACGTAGGAGAGAGCTGAGATGTGGCAGGAGTGGCAACGCTGCAATTTTGGCCGCTTTGCTTCTTCCTTCTGCTTTGTAAACTCCACCTTTCTTTGGTGTTTTTCACACACTGAATTTCTAATGGATGAGCCCAGTGGAAGGTGTGGTTTTGGAGGAGAGCACCCTTTATGGGGTGCGGGGAGGTTAAAGGCAGACATAGCCCTGCCAAGGACACCACAGTTGTCACCGTCTTTGAGACCCGTGCTCTGTGCCGGAGGAGAATCAGTCTCTCTCCTCCTCCGATCCACATTCACAAGTCACCTTGTACAACCTGCTCATTTATCTTTCCAGTGAGCTAATTAAGTCAGTCTCTGGAGCTCTAAGGTGTTAATAAGTTTAAGCATCTTCTTATCAATGGACAGTGCGCTCCATGTATTTCATATCATGATTCTCCAGTTGTTTGCTTCCAATCTCTCCTGTCTGGTTTAGAGCTTTATGTGCTGAGGCACAATAATAACAACAAGATAGGAAGTAAGGAATGACCTATCAATGAATATGCAGATTCCAGCCTAAAAATAAGAAACAGACTTGAGTTGTCAAGGTTAGCGGGGACTCAAAAACTTGGTGGGTGTCTACAATTCTGCATGAGCTTTTTAGGAAAAGAGTTATTGGAATGGCTGACTCTGGGTCTGTAGGTAGGTTTGAATCACTCTCGTGTCTGAAGATGCTCTGTTGAGAAAGTTTTAATTCACTTTTACCTGCCAAGTATATGCATACTAACCTTGGATCAGGAAATCACATTGATAGAGGTCCTCCTGCTGTCAGGCAGATTTATGGAAATGCGGGATTTTCTAAACATCCATTTTCATGGCTCGTCTTGTTTCTTTCGGGAGGGACCAAACCCATTAGAACAAAGCAGATGAACATTACTCATCTGTGTCTGTCTTCTCACTACTGAACCAGTACAGGACCGGTTCCTATGCAGCACCTTTGTCAGGCTCTGCTTTGTGCCAGCTTCTGACTTCGGTGCCTGAAAGCCCACCAAGCTTTCGTGCAGAGATCTGTAAAGGTGTCTTGTGCAGAAGTTGGCCTTGAAGTTATTACACTATGTTAGGCCTTACAGATAACATAAATTTAATGTCGTTAAAGCAGAGCACTGTTCAGCTCTGAAATTAGATGCCTTGAGGCTTTATTGCTTCTGAAGAAGCTTGGGGCACTGTGTATGTTAGCACATTATAATTTCCTATTGTCCTGATATTTTCTCTTTAAACCTGCTACAGTTGCTTCCTCTTTGCGAACAGGTCTTTTTGATCCATGCCAACTGTGGGGAGCCTTTTTTTTCTGGGACAGAATCCATCACCTGTTTCCAAACACGTATAATCATATTCAGAAGTACCTCAGAGAATCTGACATCTGCTTCCTGCAGCACCGAAAGGCTATCTTGCTTCATATTTTTTAGACCTGTACCTGTCATCAGCTTGCATAAGGAATAAATTCCCATCCCTGTGGTATAGTCCAGCCCTGGCAGTCAAATGTGTTATGGATCTTTTGTGGGAATTTCATCTTCCCTTCTGGCTTTGGCAGCTGTACAGCTAAACTGCTGGACTTTTACTGATGGACCATTACCCTTTTTCAGCATGACAATAATCAATATTGCTTTGTCCTCAGCTGTCGGAAGATGTCGCATTCCTTAAGCAGCCAAAAAAAATCTCTTCATGGTGTATCCTGACGTTTCTTTTGCGCAGTGGAACTCGCTGCTGTGCTCCAAGCCGAGGTCTCCGGGCTTCGCTCGCAGCAGGGGCTCTATCCTCCCTGCATCGCCCGCCTCGGCCGAGGTGCCAGCGGAGTGGCCCAGGCAAAAGCACTTTGAATTTCAGTTTTCTGTGAGCTTACTGCTGCTCCAGCGTTTGTTTCTGCACCTTCCCTGGGCATTGTCAGAGCGGCTCAGACCGGGACCCTTTAGCCCTTTACCTCGTCGCTGGCCCGCGCTAGCGTCAGCCACAGGAACTAGAACTACACAAAAATCCTCATGTCAGGGATTTAGAAATAAAGGTTTTCCTCCAAAGTTTTTCAAACTTAAAGCAGGCAGATGTAAGCTTTCTAGGCCATATGCTAGAAACCTGATTTTTTTCTCATATTTTTCCTCTAACTATCCCTCCAGGTGTAACTTTATACTGTAGCGAGCATACATCTGACTTACACCAGGGAGAGGGAGGAAACCATCCGGTTTCGTGACTCTGTGTGTGATGCCCAGGGTAATGTAAGGCAATAGATTAATAGCAGTAGTTGGGATTTTTGAAGAGGAGCTCTAGGGATTTACGGTGTAAGTCAGTAGGATGCTGGCACTCAGCCGCTTAGAGAGCAGTTCAGAGAATTTCTTGTGCCAGTAAAATGAACAAAGTTACCGTGCTCTCAATTTGATTCAGTATTTCAACAGAGCCGGCCACAAATCTTTGAAGTCCGTGTGGGTTTCAGGGTTGATGTGGGTTTTTTTTATGGTCTCCTTCCTTGGGAACTTTTTCCAATGGATCATCCACTTTCTTCAGGGCAAAAAAAAAGTAATATCTCCAATTTCTAATTGCAGCCATCACTTGCGGCCACCCTGGCAACCCCGCCAATGGCTTGACCCAAGGGAGTCAGTTCAATCTGAACGACGTGGCCAAGTTTGTGTGCAACACTGGGTACCGCCTGGAAGGAGCATCGCAGTCCCAGTGCTTGGCCAACGGACAGTGGAGCAGCACCCTGCCCGCCTGCCGCGGTAAGTCGTCCACCTCACCCCGGTCGAGGCAAACAGGACCTGCCTGTGCCTTCCTCGCTGGTTTCTCTGGGTTCCTGAACTCCAGCTTGCTGCTGTCATAAAGTCACATAAAACAAATCTTGCGGTTCCTCAGGAATGTACAAGTGATGTTTGAGCTCCAAGCGCTGGGTAAATCTCATGCAACAAACCTGATTTTCCCTTGGGCTTCGCTCAAAGCTGTTAGCGGACCCTGCCCAGCCCCGCATCCTCCAAGACATTGAAGTGCGTGTTGTAAGTGGGGGGGACACAAGAAAATATCAGGCCGGACCCCTAGCAGAGGTCATCCTGGTAACCACAGACCAGTTTACTCCAACCAAACGCCACTGTCTTTGCGCAGAGTCCTTTGTCCTTCTAGGCTGCCCTACTTCCACTGGTATTAGCACTCGAGTTCACTTATCAAATTCCCTCCCCTCCCTGCACTCCCTTCCTCTGTACTCCCTTAGTCCGGTATCTCTGTCAATACTGTTGCTGTGTCGGTCAAGAAATCAATTATTCTCAACTGGTTAATGTCAATCCCGGTTTGGGGCCAGAGAGCCAAGGCTCTGCTGCTGAGCCTCGCATGGCAGGGCGAGAGCCTGCAGGATTGCCTCTACTCTCTCTTTTTTCCTTTTAATAAGGATTTTTAGTATTTCTGCCCTAAAGAATCTTAAAAAAAAAAAAAAAAGAAAAAAACCCCCCACCCCAACCCTGAAATTGTGGAATATGTGATTTGCAATTTTTTCCCCTTTTCCTGCTCGTTTTTGGAGAATCCTTTGTTCTTTGTTACACCCTTTGTTTTGTTTTTTTTTTTTGTTGTTGTTTGTTTGCAGTTGTAAACTGTACTGACCCTGGGCACCTGGAAAACAGCATCCGACAAGTGCAGCCAAGTGGTCCTCACAGATTCAGCTTTGGAACAACTGTCTCATATCAGTGCAGCCATGGATATTACTTATTGGGTACACATGTCCTTACCTGTCAGGGCGATGGCACTTGGGACCGTGCCCTCCCACAGTGTCTTTGTAAGTTCTTCAGAATAATACCCATCCACCCCAGGCTTTCATCCCATGTAGTTCTCTGTTTAGCTGTGAACGGTCATGTAGAAAGTCTGGATCCAAAGCCCTTTCTAATCCATGGGAATCATTCCATCAGCCTCGCTGGCCTCTGGATCCTGCCCACGGAAGGAAAATATGTGGTCTGAGGAGAGAAATCCTATTAGACAGAGATGGTTTCCTTCTGCAGGGGAAGGCAGCTCCCACTGAGTTTTACTGGTTTTGTGCAGCTCCAGCAGAGGTATTGCAGGTGGAGAAGGGCAGCGGAACTTCTGCAACACAGATCTTCATAGGAAGCAGCATGCAATTAGCCTGACCGAGGACAGAGTGTGTTTAGCACAGCTCGGGTACGGCTGAGTTTCCATACACCCACTCATCCCCGCGGCTTTGGGGGAGGGAAATGACAGCACGACGGTGAAATAAATGCAGCCTTTATTCTGCCGCAGCGCAGGTGCTGAAGAGGATTTGCTTCCTGACCCTCGCTCTACGTTTTTTCCCCTTTCTTTACAGTATCCTGGCCCTTTCTGGCACTGTGGTTTGCAGAGAGAATTGGGAGGTTCTGGGCGATGGGTTTGGCTGCAGGACTATTTCCAATAGTGTAGAAAGACACAAAATAATACTCACGGTGGTCTCGTGCTGTAGTAGTAATACCTAGTCCAGGAGATGTTTGTGCATTGTGTGAAAGATGTCAGCGGTGGTATCCCTGTTTTACACTGGGGGAAACCAAGGTCCAAAGTGTATTTGGTGTTGACGTAGGGCTGCCCAGTGAGCTAGTGGCAGAGGCAGGAGCAGACCCCTCGCAGACCAACCCCCAGCACAGCTAGTGTGTCCTTTTGGAGACGAAAGCAGCTGCCATCTCATTACCTGGCATAACGAATCGCTAAAGAAGTCAGAAATGGAGATCCTTAAGTTCAAATCAGCTTAGCTGTTCCAAAGCCACGATTGTTTCTTTTTTTCTTGTATTATCCTTTGGCACCTAGTCATACGAAGTAGTTTTGAGCACATTTTCCTTTCCTTTTGTTAGCAGCATGCCACCTTTTTGCATTTGCAGCATCCTGCACAGGCCATGGGGAACTGGCAAGTGATAACCGCATGTTACCGCAGCCGCAGAGGGTAGTTACCTTTTAAAACCTGGGTGCCTAATATCTTAGGCTCCCTTGGTCCACAGCTTTCCAGCTAAGTATAAAAGGGATCTCCTTCCTTAAAACATTGAGCATCCATTGACTTGGAGGATTTGTGGGCATTCCCAAAACTTTGGAAGCTCAGGTCAGTGTTACAACTGATTATCTGGATTCATGGGCTTAATAGTTTAAAGAAAAAAAGAATTTTGCATGTCTTTGTTTTCTGTGTGTTGAACTTAAGATGTACTCAGTGCTGAAACCCATACCCCTTTAAAGTGTTTATAGCTGGGTACCTACAATTACTAGGCACTTTCTAAAATATAAATTAAGAAGGTTGATGCCAGACAAGCTTGGGTTGCAAATGTTGTCTCATGCCTGTTTCTGAGGAGGGAGTAAAACAGAGTTGATCCCCTTTGAGGAGTGGGAGAGCGAGTCCAATAAGTAGAGTATATGGGAACAGAGCCTAACGCATCAGAAGAAGAAGTCTTCACACTGTGTGTATAAATCCTTTAAAAACCTCAATACCGCCACAGGTTTTAAGCTTAGCTGAGTCTGCTGGAGTATCTGTTATTAAATTGTTAGTTACAGTGTGAGTTTAAGTATTAGCTATCAAGCCCATTTCCTTGCAAAGCGTCCTTGGTTTTAGTCACAGCTCTGCACCAGTATATTTCAACGCCCACGTGCCCAAACATACGCGTGCTCTCTTTTTTATTGAAACATACATCATGTTTTCTACCTAATGCCAGTATTGGTATTTTTAGACTCTAGCAGAGGGAGATAAGATATCAGTTACGGATGCTTTCCTTCAGAAACCGAGTGGTGCATGGTCTTTACGCTGAGCAGCCTCATCCAAACCTGTCTAATAGCCCCTAGATCTGTCAGTGTATTTGTCAACAGCCTCCCTGTCCCCACTCTGATTGCTAAGCTAAGGTAAACCTATTAATTATTGTTAGCCGTGGTTTTTTACTAGCAACGGTTGAGCGAGCAGTGCTCAGAATGTGCCAGGATAATTTGCTCAGGTGTGACACGGCATCAATTGCAGCTCTGTGTCGCAGGACCTGCCGCTGCCGGGGATGGGTGGGGGTGAGGGTGTGCACGGAAATATTCATGTTTAAGAAGGGATGATTTTTCCAAGGAACCTGCAAAATGCCTGTCAAGTGTCAGGACTGGGCATTTACGCACAAACCCTTGGCAGCTCTTACAGGATGAGCTCACGTCCCCCAGAAGGAGACCGATGCAAGGTCTGCTATGCTGCACGTGCACCGTGGCACGAAGCACCGGGTGCTTGGTGGGCTCTGGGGCGGGCGAGGGGTTCAAGCTGCCGAGGTCCCGTGCAGCGACCTCAAGCACGCGGTACTTTGCTGTCTACCTGCTGCTTTTGCCTTCGAACGAGCCTCACGGGGGGCCGTTCCCTCGCGGTTGAACCTGTTGCATCTGTCTCTTCCAGTGGTCTCTTGCGGCCACCCCGGCTCCCCACCCCACGCTCAGATTTCGGGTGACAAGTACACCGTCGGCTCCGTGGTCCGGTACAGCTGCCTGGGGAAGAGGACTCTGATCGGCAACTCCACTCGCATGTGCCAGCTCGACGGGCGCTGGAGCGGCTCCCTGCCGCACTGCTCAGGTGAGGTGGGCTTCAGAAGGGAGGGGATGGGGCAGTTCCCACCCTCGGCTACCCCTCTTTATCCCGGGAGGGAACAGCCTGATGTGCTTTGGTGAGCTGGAGAAATTCATGTGCTGCGGAGGGAGATTGGGGAAGGCTCTGAAAATCGCTGCCTCTCAGCTATCCGGTCTCCTGCAACTTGGATGATAAGCGCTGGCAGAGTAAACCGCTCAGCTTGCAACACGAGAAATACATCACTGCAGCAAATGTTTGTGGTAGGAGGTGTACTGCAGCCTGCTGCTTTACGGGTTTCTCCGTGCAGAGTCTGTACAGCATGAACGTGTCTTATGCAAAATCGGGTCCTTGCATCCGATCTGCAGCATCTCACCCTCTGTCTCATGCATTCCAACAAAAGAAGCCCATGTGGCCCCTTTCCAGGGCCTGACATCTGCTGTTATGGCACCACAGCAATCCCAGGTCTGCACAAGGCGAGTGAAAGCTGATACAATGAGTTTCCACATCATCAGCATCTCCACCGAGAGCAGTTTGGCAACAGAAGTCCGTCCCCGCTCCCGTGCCAGAGCGAGAAAGGTCTTGCACTGAAAACATCCTGATAAGCACAAAAAGTCCCTGATGAGACGGACTCGGGTCAAAGTCCCCCATGATTGCCGTGAGCTGTGGTTGCCAAACCTTCCTGAAATCGGGGAGCTGGGATCTCAGCCGATGGCCTCCAGTGGAAGGAAGGGTGCAGAATAACTGGCAGGATTCTGTGCAAAGGCCTTCCCACACCACCCGGTCACTTGATCCTCGGAGAGCCTGGAGGCAGACGAAATAGGAGCTTAGCTGGAGCAAAGCATGTGGGACAAGTGTTAATTTTTAATTACGCCACTTAAGTTTAGCAGCTCCACTTGACCAAGTTTAACCTCTGCTTTGGAAGGGAAAAAGAAATCAGGCAGAGTCATCCTTGTATTCAGAAGCCGTGTCTGCAGAGCCAAGTTCTTGATCTGTAGCTGCTCGGAAGGGTTTTCTGCTCTAATTCGTGCCTTTCCCCCATGTGGTTTTCACTGTCTCTCCTGTCATCTTTGTGGGTGGATTTTTGGAAACGTTCAGCGTTATTCTGACTAGTTCCTACTGACATGTGTTGTGTTTGATTTTTTTTTTTCTGAATGACTTCGTGGAGGCAGCTTTAGACCGAGGCTGATGGCATTGGACAGGCCAGCTCTGACTGGGGGCCAGGTGCGTGCCCAGCACCTCAAAACCATGATTTCCACCCGAGGGCTGGGGAGGGGTTCCTCTGTTACACCAAACTCGGGCGGTACGGTTAAAATAGCAGCGAGGAGGCAGAATACACCTCCAGTCATCTCCTGCCAAAGGTTGTTGCGTGCAGGAGATCGCTACGGTGTGACGGCAGTTTTTGCAAGGTGAAACAAAAGATTTATTGCTGTAAGTCATTACGTGAAAGAAAATGCTGAACCTGGAGCATTCTCCCCCTTCTCTTTATGAGTAAGTATGTCCCCCAGATGGTGAATAGGCTCATTATGTTTTATATTACACGTAACACTGCAAAGGCTCTACCTGCAGCAAAGCGCAGAAGGCCCGGGAACTGGGAACTTCATTGCTAGCTGCAGGAGTGAAATAGTCTTTTCTGGCTTGGGGGTGGATATGTTTACACAGATCATTAGCGGAGAAAGCTAAGAAGAGGCGTACGCGGTGTGAGCCTGTATCAGGCAGTAAGGAGGTGGGCATTTCTCCAGCCTGCCCCAGAGAACCCCTGCGAGGCATCTGCTCCAGCTGCTCCCTTCCTCCCGTCCCCCTGACTTACAGCCGGCAGCTCCAAGCGTTCGCAACTTGTACGAGCGGATGTTTCTCAGCTGGATCCCTACAGCCTCCGTGCTCCAAACCCAACAGCTTCGTGTTCTGCAAATACAATAGGGCGTGCTGAGGTGGCTCGGAGCGTGTCGTAATTTCTGCTTGGAGGGAAAACCATCCTCATGACTGATGCTGGCAACCGAGCTGCTGTCTGCTGGAGCAGCTGCCACGGAAAGCAGCTGCAGCTGGTGAGGGCTCCATCTTGAGATTCAGGAGTTATGGCCGTATTTTGCAACCAGCTTCAAACCGGCGGGTTCTTGGAGTCAGGGGACATTTCATCTGGAATTTCCCCGCTCTGCTGAGAGCCAGTCGGAGTTAAACGGAGTCAGTCACGCGATCCAAATCTGCGTGCTGGCCCTCCGGATGCCTGCAGTTGAGAGGGAGGAAGGGCCAAACCCCATGACTTTGCTTATTCTGCTGATACCGTACTCTTTTTCTTAACAGGAGGCAGCCAGGGCTTGTGCGGTGACCCAGGGATCCCCTCGCATGGCATCGGGCTGGGAGATGACTTTGATGTGGGCAGCGTGGTCCGGTTCAGCTGCGAGCCCGGTTACATGCTCCGGGGTTCGTCCGAGAGAACCTGCCAAGCCAACGGCTCCTGGAGCGGCACGCAGCCCGAATGCGAAGGTACTTTTCCAACCCCGCGTCCTCTCCCGCATCACGCCAAGCCTGCCATGGTGCCCCTTACCACGGCAGGGACAGCTGCCCAGCCAGCCCATTCCTCTATTTTAGTTGCCAGGGGACAGTCTGGTGCTGCGAGAAATAATACTCTTGTTCGTCGTTTCCTCCAAATACCATGTGTATGTCAAGGAGCCTCAATCATCCCCTTTCCAAACATCTGCAGGGCACGTCTCACAGGAGGGGTTTTCAGTGCTAGAGGATGAGTATCACCTTTTTGCATGCCAGCTCCGCTCTGCAGGGTGCGCCAGGCTGGTACAAAGGGTTTCAGGTCATTCAGGCGCACGCCAACATCTGGACGGAGGTATAGAGTAGGAAGAAGAGCCTTTGGGATCTGGTCCTCACTCCCAGTCATCCCCCGAGACTGTCATTCACAGGCTCGCTGCAAGAATCACTGGGGTAAATGTCTCTTGATCTGCATCATGTATGCAGCTAGTTGATCAGAAATGCCCCATTTTGGCGTAAGGTCTGGGGGTACCACCAACTAACTCATTGTTGCTTTGTTGAGGAAATTCAGCAGAATGAGAAAAGTCAATAGCTTCAAACCTCTGTCAAAGCTGGAACTGGCACGTGCAAGAATCATTTACATGAAGCAGAAACGCAAAATGCAAATTATAATCCAGTAAGCATATTTTCATATTTGAAAACCCCAAACCCCTTATTTTTCCATTTGAAGGAATCAAGTAAGACCCTATAATCCAATCTAATAAACCCCCCAGCCGGATTCTCTGAGCTGTGCTGCTCACTGCTACTGTTTTATAAAAGTGTTTAAAAATCAATTGGGAAAGAACAAAAGCCAAAACGAGGCAGGATACCAAATGCGAGGAGACCTGGGCAAGTGCTTCTCTCCAGCTGTTTTGAAAGCCAAAAGCTCAGAGAGAGTTTGTAAATGAATTGGAAATTTATTCCAAATTGATGGAGCTCTTGATTGAAAAGACACTGAATCATGTTATTAATACACTCGGGTCTCGGGTTTTTTTCATTCTCTGTTTTTTTCTTTCAGTGAAAAGGCTCTGTTCATTAATCTCAGGATAAATAACCCATCAGGTTCCAGAGGCACCAAAATACGGATCCCTGGCAGATTTTTTTTCATACTTTATGAATAATAATAACATTATGCCTATAATGTAGTCATTTAATGTTAAATGCTGACTGGCCAATATAGGAAGGTAATTTACAGTGATGAGCGGCGAGCTCTGTCTCTCATTTGTATTCACAGCGAGTTGCAACCACTACAAGGTGTTCTTCTGACTGCACTTTGAGTGTTATATTCAACTCTCTGAAACAGGTATTTATAGGAGAGGGAGAGGAGATTAATTTGGGGATTGAATTCAGGGCAAATGAAGATGAGGGCTGAGTGCCCAGGCGGGTGCTCGGAAGGAATGGGCACCTCGGTGCTGCCATGGAAAAGCTCCGGCGCAGCTCCGGAGCCGCTCAGCACCTCCGCGGCGCATTAGCTCTCTGACTCAGCCGCTTGGTCGCTGCTCTCAGCCACCAGAATTGAGTAAAATCAAGCCTGATGGGGCTTCACAGGTCACCGGCGCTCGCCTGCCCAGGGAATTCAATGCAAATTGCTCTCCAGATTAGCGGCTAGATGAGCACAGAGGGTCTCGGGCCGTTCAGCAGAGGAGGAACGCATAAGCGCGCGGACGTACAGAGGACACGGTGCAAATCCTACAGCGTAAATAGAAGGGAAGGAGAGAGGAGTCGTTACCTCCATTTCAGAGCGAGCTGCCGTAATGGGTTCAATTACAAAGCATCTGCTCGTCTTTGAAGTCAGGGGCTGATGTTCAACGTCGGTGTCTGCCCGCGCCGGGACCGGTATAGCTCCGATCCACGGAGGGGATGTGTGGCAGGTTGGGAGCACTGGGCTTCGCAGAGGGTCACGGTGAAACCCGTCGTCTCTTAATCCTGATATCTTTTACTCACTAGAACATTTTTGAAGAAAACCAAAGGAATAGGGAGGCAGGAAGAAGTCACAGTTGATTTTTCCAAAATGTACAAATGGTTTGGAATTAAGTTAATTGCAGGGACTCCATCTGAGACTCCTGCTTCAGTCTGGTTTATGTAGCTCTGGTTTTGTTGTCCCCAGTAAGAGTAGCTTCCCTGGCTTTCCAAAATCACAGGTTTTAGGCCTCATTTAGCTTTAATTTCCAGCAAGTTTTTAAAGCGTAAATTAAATTTTAGATGCTTTTTCCCTTCCTTCTCCTCCTTCCTGATGCCCCATCCGTGTTCGCCGAGGAGTGGTGCAGGAGAGGGCTCCTCAGTTGTACTCCGCTGTACGCTCCCTCCTCCTCTTATAAGTTGAGCAGAATATTTGCTTTTATGTTTATTGTTTCTCCAAGTGAATTAAAACTGCATCCAAAATGAGATGGGGCTCTGGCTGCTCTTTGGCAGTTTCAGTAAATCGAAATGTGTTTACTTTAAGTGGTAACACTGGGAAAAGAAACTGAGTTTTGTCTCATGCCCATTTGACTGCTGAGGACGTGGGAGGTGGCAGGGCTGGGATTCGGGTCTAGGCTGCTTCTTTCTTTCTTTCTCTGCATGGTTAGGTGGGTTATGGGTTACTGGTTAAATTAAACAGCATGGAAATTACCAGCCCTGAAGCAAAGGCTTTGAGATTCCAAAGGCTCTCAGCTGTGTCTTATTCCAGCAGGAGGTTTTTCCTGATGTGTCAGACGTCATTAGGAGAGTGTTTCAGCCGGGTGGTCAGATGGCAGCAGAGCCTAAAAGAAGGACCGACGGTTATAAAGAGTAGGTCAGAGGAGGGGCAACACGCAAAGGACACTATTCGCACGCCACTTCGAGCGTAGTCAGACATGCGCTGACAGCAGGCATCAGCCCGCAGCTTGTCCTCGCTGCGGTTTCTGAAGAGCAGGGCTTGCTGCTCCTTGCAGAAACGTGCCTTCGCTTGGCACCGACTGAAGGAAAGGTCCTGAAACCAGCCCTTCTCGCGGTGCTCAGGGAGGTATTTGCGGTGCAGGGTTGGGGGAACTTAGTCTCTGTAATAAGTAACAGCACTTGCCCCTTGCCCTGCTCTGGCCGATGCCGTTTTGGATAACGGTGGTACCCGTCGGGGGGAGCTCGGTGGCCTCGTCTGACCGTACTCTGAGCATCGCTCGCCTCCTGCGCATCTACGCTGGCTCCGAGCCGAGTGCCTGAACAGGACGCAGAGAAATTCCCTTCTCCCAGCAGCTTCTCGCTGTAAAACATGTAGGAAAAAGCAAAGAAAGGCAAGGGAGGAATCTTAATAAGCTTCGCAGAAAAAGGAGGCATTGGTTGGAATCAGATTAATTATTGCTGAGCTCTGGAGCACCTCTAAGCCTTGTGATGTTTTATATAGCAGAGGCCACGTTGTAGTGTACAGAAGTTTCCCAGCTCCCCCCAGCAACGACGGGATCACAGGGAACGGCTCCGGCTGTCACCAGGAGTCGAGGCAGGCACCGAAGTCCCTGCCGCCTCTGTTCACGGGCCGTCCCAGCACGCGTGCACGGCTCGCGTCCCCAAAAATCAAAATTGATTCCTCCTTAGGAGGAGGATTTGGGGGAGGCTGTCGCAGCAGCAGCACGCGCAGCCTGCTGTCGCACCCGCTGGCTCCAAAACCCCTCCAGTCAGCAGCACTTCGTGTTCGGTAACTGCAGATGTCAGAATTAACGAGGAACAAGGGGAGCGAGGCGATGTGCCCTTGACTTCGCGACTGGACCTGAGGAAGCATTAAAGTGTGGAAAGGAGCTTACAGCTCCCGGGTTAGGGCAAGGAGCTGAGTTCTCGGGAGGGCTCAGGAGCGTATTTTGAAGTGTTTGGTTCCTGCTGTGCCATCTCCTGTTAGAGTTTGAGGAGCTCGGAGCCTGCCACGCTGAGCTTCACCGCATCCCACTGCTTGGCCTGGAGCTGTTTGGAAAATCTCGTGCTGCGGGTAGTCTTTAAAGATGCGCAAGTACTTGGTGGGGATGGAGTTAATTGCACATAGCAAGCTTTTCCGTGGGGTTTGCTCAAAAAAGGACTTTGTAAAAATAACTGTAGGAACAAAATTTACTTTGATAAAGAAACAGACCCAGAAACCCCAAGGTGGGGAGTTCTCTAACAGCCTGGAAGTCCCAGGGATGTTGGAAATGTTCTGATAGCAGCGGTGGGGTTGGCAGCGTAGGAGTGCCCTGCAGAGGTCTGTGCTGGTGCGGTATGGGCAGACAGGGGGTTGAGGCTCTTGGGTCTTCGGCACGGACGGGGAGATGTGTGCTGATGGGGGTATGAAGGGTCTGGACCCCTGGCTTTGTCTGTCGTGTCTTCTGCGACGTGGCAGAAACCAAATCTTGGGGGAGAAGAGCGGGACGAGCTGGCTCTCGGCTCCTCTTGCGCTCCTTGCTGCAGCGGAGAGTCAAACCTTTCTTGTCGTATCAGTCATTTCAACTGAGCGTCATCTCCCCAAATATTTCCCTGGTAGAGAAGCAGCAACTCTAAGAAATGCCCATCTGATGCAGCTGATTTTCAGGTTATTTTCTTGAATTTTGACTTCAGTTTAAAGGTGACTGGGTTGAGATTCTTAAGAGGACATGAGTGGGTATGACTGTGGGAGTTCTAGGCTCTTCAGGATTTATACCCTGTTCAAAAAACCAGAGCCAAAACCAGTTTTCTTTTGGGGCCTAATTCAGTTTACATCTCCCACTGAAGCCAAATGGAGTTCTTTACCTGCTTACTGCTCACTTGCATGATTAGATCCTATTTATATTTAAATTATGACTTGAAAAGTTCAAACCTTTCATCCTTACATTTATGGCTTCTTTTATATCTAGCCTATACAGGTCGCAGTTGAGGCATGCTGCGATTAAACCATTTCCATGAGTCTCCTTGTAGTCACAGAAGTAATATTTTTGGGTTGCCTGTGTGTGTTTGGCCACCTGCATAGGTGGAGGAGGTTGGGCAGGAGGGAACAGCTGATGTATGGGCAGGCAGTGAAATAGTAATTTTAGAGCTTTTTCTGAGTTGATAGAATCTGACTTTTATCCCAGCATCTCTTGGAAATGACACCGTGTATCACAGAGACGTTGGCTGCATGAGAAATCTGTAACGAGGGAGCACCTCGGACGATTTTAGCGCCACGCAGAGTTTCTGTGCACACAGTCCAGAACGGTTATTAGTTTCCTCCTGTCAAACATATATGCCTCCAACAAGCTCATATGTTAACAGGCTGTCAGCAAACCAAGCAACGAGGCAGAGGAAGACTTCTCTCCTTGCGTTGGTGGCCTGTGCTCATTGCTTTCCTGCTGGGGTCTGAAGTTGCATTTCCCCATGCAGAACGGCTGGGAATATTGCGGTGTTTGTGCTGGGGACGAGTCCCAGGGCAGGGTCGGGTCACCTTGTGCGTGCACAGACTGATGCTCTTGCAGAGATTGCGGCATGTTTGCTGCTGGGGGGGCAAGGAATTTTCTTGTCAAAGAGCTGGGATTTGTCATTTAAGCCTTTCCTCGATTCATGTGATTTTCTTTTATGTCCTGTAATTTCAGAGTAAATGAGGGCCGGGCGCAATTATTGCAGGTGCTTATTTTGTCATGACAGGGCTTCGTGCGCCACCATTCACTCTGATGCCTTTTTATTGCTGTGGTGCTGAGGTACTTTAGACATAAAACTCGGGCACTGACAAACCTATAATTGTATTCCCACAATATTCTCCCTCGTCTGAAAGCATAATTGGATATAGCTGGGCAGCGAGCAACGCGGCAGCGGGAGAGCAGCGGGCTCCCTTGCTGCTTTCATTCCTTTGAAGTCTGCAAAGTTGTCGGCTTCCCGAAGGGAATTCGGGTCCGGGCTCCCAAACTCCTGGAAGATGGAGGGACTCCAGGCTTGGCACCACCTGCTTTATTAAGCTGTAGGACCAGATTTGAGCTTGAGAGCTGGGATAAAGCCCTACAAAAAATGGACACCAGTTCTTCCTTCAGCCTGGAGGAGCAGGCAGGAGGAGGTTGCTCCCAGGATGGGCTGTGGTGCTGAATCCACCTGGGATCCCCCCAGGAGAGGAGCAGGACTGGTGCTTCAGGGACCGACTGGCCGCAGGGACAGAGTTGTTTTCAATCCCCTGCCAGGGACGCTGCGTGCAGCTTTTTGGGACGTGCTGTCTGGCAATGCAGAGCCCTGGGGAGC
This sequence comes from Buteo buteo, assembly GCF_964188355.1. Classification (NCBI taxonomy): domain Eukaryota; kingdom Metazoa; phylum Chordata; class Aves; order Accipitriformes; family Accipitridae; genus Buteo; species Buteo buteo. The sequence continues at coordinate 2,438,675 of NC_134186.1, forward strand.
GGTGGTTGGATCCTGTCGGATTGATGTAGCTGATTTTCCACAGAATAGCCTGTTCTGTCTGAGCTGATCCAGGGGCTTTGCAGCTAATCTTACTTTTATTGAGAACAGTCAGTTGAGGATGAAAGCCTTGGTTTTTGGTTTGGGGAGGTTGGTTGTGTTTTGGGTATTTTTTAACTTTGCTATTTTGCTTTTCAGTTATATCCTGTGGAAACCCAGGAACCCCCAGCAACGCGAGGGTTATATTTAACGACGGCTTGATTTTCTCCAGTTCCATTATATACCAGTGCCGGGAAGGCTATTACTCCACAGGAGTGCTGAGTAGGCACTGCACAGTGAACGGGACGTGGACTGGGACCAGTCCGGAGTGTACAGGTGAGCACTGGGATGGATTCCTGGAAGATGAGATGAATGATGCTGCCGGGCTCTGGGGACAGGTTGTCAGGCTGTTTTGGACGCTCGCTGTAGATGCACACACGCACGTGTGCCGTGCCGAGAAACTCAGCTAAACTCTCTAGTGGCAGCAGCAGTCGCTCAGCTTGCAATCTCTGCCAGTGCCTAATGGAAAACTCTTGCTTTGGGTTTGTTTTTTTTCCAGTTGGATGAAGGGAGCTCTGTAATAACTTCATGAGTAGATGTCAGCCGACCTGGAGGGGCTCTCCGGGGCCGCTTCTGAACAGAAGCGTTCCTGCCTGCCGGTGTGCCGGCACCAGGACGTGCGTGGGCAGAGCCCCAGCTCAGAAGCCCTCGGTGAATGTGCCGTGTTTCATCCTGGCTCCCACCCGCAGGCGCCTGCAGCAGGAACGTGGATGATGGCAAACGTGGTTTTACATAAGAGATAGTAACTAGGGTAAAGAGAGGAGGGGGTGCCACGGGCAAACTGTCTTCCAGCTAGCCCAGATTTGACCCAGGTTTTCTTTAATGTTTAATGTGTGTTAATACTTCTTCTTGCGAGGTCTTAATGTGCTATTAAGATCACTGCTCACTCCACTGAGTAGAAGCAAAGTTTTCTCCACGCGCTGTAGCCCAGCCTGCTGTACAGCTAGCGCCGCTATCCAAATCCTCTGCACTACAATTCTCCCTTCTCCATGATCAGTGGATTACATCCTGCGTTGAAAAATACTCGGGACCGTGAGGTTTCTCGTTATTGCAGAGCCAGAAGTGTGAGACGAGGGATGGTCAGCCAGAAATGCTTCTTCCTTTTTCTTTGGCAGTGATCAACTGTGGTGACCCCGGTGTGCCAGCCAACGGCATTAGACTGGGCAGTGATTTTACCTACAATAAAACGGTGGTGTTCCAGTGCACGCCCGGCTATATGATGGAGTCAGACAGGGCATCTTCTCTAACCTGCACAAAAGACCGAACCTGGAACGGCACCAAACCTGCCTGCAAGGGTGAGACTGGTTGCTGTAAATATTGGAGGATGCAAGTTTTACAGGCCACGAACTTTTTGTAACTTGGGACAAGGTAATAGGCAGCAACTGCTACATAGTGCCTGGAGCCCACCTGGGTGTTTCTCGGTCCAATCATTCAATGTCACCTGTGTTTATGGCACTTGCGCCATTTTATCAACATAGCACGAACACCTTGCTATCTTTAGGTCTATCGGTCATCACGATATGCCTGGGAGGGAGGTAATTGCTGTTACCTCAGTAGTAGAGAAGGGAGAGTGAAGCACAGAGAGTTAAGTGACTTCCTTTTCACAAAAACCCAGATCAAACTCGAATGAAATACTGTGTTTTGCAAGCACACGCTTTTTGACATCGTCTAGAAGTCTGAAAAATGTTCTTTACCAACTCCGTTTGTTATTTCTCAGTTCTGAGATTGCCTCTGTAGTTCAGAGATAGGAAAGGGAAATAATAGAGCAGTTGCAGGACAGACTGGATCTCTTCTGCGAGTGTTTTTACTCACCCACCAAGTGTAGATAAGGCTCGTAGCAGCACCTCTGTACTTCTTTAGCAATCTGGAAAATTCACCTGTCACGATTCTGATATAAATGCAGACCATGTAGAAACTTCCAAATACACTCCAGTTCCTTCAGAGGCTGTAAAGAGCAATTCTTACACTCCTCTCTGATTCTCTCCACTGAGCTAATGTTGCAGGAATAATCCAGAATGTGGCCAGAGTCTCATTTGGAGGCCAGGTTGATTTGCATAAGCTTAGTATCTTTCCCAGTTGCTCCCCTGAGCTGAAAAGAAAAGCACTGCAAAAATGTCATATTAAAACACTCTAGAGTGGATGAAATACGGGCTGGTTGTTGATTCAACTGCTAATCTGAAACTCAGCCAGGTTGTCCAAAAACGTATGAATCTTTCAGGGAATCGTAGATGAGTTTTTGCACTAAGTCGGGGTGGATTCTTACCTTCAGCTGAAAATGAACACTGACTCAGAAATCTGACTTGGAGATTTGGGATTTGGTTAACTCCAAACTTCAAAGTAAAATCCTGGGGTTTACAACTGCATGCACAGCTGGAGAAGTTTGTACAGCCCCCTGCTAGGCCAGTCCCAGGAGGTGCTCTTTGAGAGCAGAACGTAACTTTGATCCTACATGAATTTGCTTGTTAATGGAAATAATGGCGCCCGAGAAGTCAGCAGAACCAAGCGTGCTTTTGTTTTTCGTTCAGCTATCGTCTGTAAATCCCCACAAGCCATCCCCAACGGGAAAGTCGTGGGCTCGGATTTCAGCTGGGGCTCCAGTGTGAGCTACGCCTGCCTGGAGGGGTATCAGCTCTCCCTGCCCGCTGTGCTGACCTGCGAGGGGAACGGGACGTGGAGCGGGGAAATTCCTCAGTGCTTTCGTGAGTAGGCAGCGTCTACGCGTTCGCACGTGACGTGGGTGGAGGGCTATGCTTAAAACTCAGTCGTTTGATGCTCTCTCTCCACCATCTCTGGTCTCCATGTAGCTGATTTTAGTGTCAACTCTGCCTTGCCTGGCAGTATCGTAGCGGCTACGGATGGACTATTCTCAGTATGCGAGAAGTTAAATATCTGGTTACTGTGCTTCCTACCCCTAAGCCCAAGGGAAGTCTTGCATTAACTGAAGTCAGCGGGAGTTTTGCATGCCAGGAGAAAAAGCTTGATGTGTGTGCCTGTAGCCAGAAGTCTGAATGCTCTCCCCACCTCCCGACAGCAGCCAAATTGCTGGGAGTCTCGGTTCGCCATCTCTGTGACGAGGAGGTGGTAGTGGCCACGGGGACGCCGTCAGGCGCTCCGCCTCTTGAAACGGAGACGTGAGGTCGCGCTCGCAACAAGTCTGGAGATCTTGCATGTTCCTGTCCACCCAGCATCTTTAAAACTCGCTGTTTGTCCGTGCGTCTGCCCGGTGACTGAGTCTTCTGCAATCAGGGCTCTCGAAACTGCCAAAGGCCGCAGGGAAAAAACCTTTGGCAAAGGGCGCTGGGTTGCTGGAGCAGAAGTCAGGACTGTTTTGTGAAGGCAGCACTTTGGCTGGGTGGAAACCTGTGTGCTTGATACAATAGCTAATGCAAAAAAATTAGTTAAGTGTCTCATAATGATGAAGGCAGATTTGAGTTTCTTTCCTTGGCTGAGTGGCTGGCAGCTGCACAATAGCCATTTTCATATTAAATCGTACAAAGCCCTCGCTGTGTTCTTTGCACCTTTCCCTGGATCTTGTATAATTAACGGGCTTTCTGTGTGACATGGAACCATATAGCAATATGACATCGTGCAATTAGAGATACATTTTAAAGCTAAGCATGCTGTTAGGGAAAAAAAAAAGAAAAGATGGGGAAGAAGGTGGAAGGTAATTAAGAGCAATTGGCAAAAAGAGAGAATTACAAAGAAAGTAGCCAGCAACACCTTCTGCCACTACTAATTCCCTAGTCAATCACAGAGTTTGACGGCAGGGAGTGGTAAGGTTTGGGCTGTTAATAGACCCATCTTTAGCTTATTAACATTGCTTGCTCTCGAGAAGGTTCATCACAATCCGCTTGTGTCTCTGCCCGTTGCAGCTGTGTTCTGCGGTGATCCGGGGATACCCGCTCAAGGCAGGCGGGAGGACAGAGGCTTCACGTACCGCTCTTCCGTCTCCTTCTCCTGCTTGGCCCCGCTCGTGCTGGTGGGATCAGCCCGGAGGTTCTGCCAGTCCGATGGGACATGGAGCGGGACCCAGCCCAGCTGCATAGGTATGGGGAGACTCCTCTGTCTTGCAACTACAAGCAAAGAGCTTTGAGCAGTCGCCTCACTTTTCCATTTGCAGCAAAGTTGGTTTTCTTTTCTGTGTTTGCAGAAATTAGTACTTTGTTCCCCTGAAAATCAGAATGTACAGGGATGATGCTTTTGGTTTGCACGTACTAGCTGGTGGTGAGCAACTCATCTCCTTCTCTTGGGGTTTGCTGCTTAGATTCAGCATCTGTCCCCATCATTATGTCCCTGATGGCCGTTGATACATAGTGCGTCCGAGGAAGACGATCTCCTCCCTGTTACTGCTCGTCAGCGCTGTGCTTGGGCTGCCGGTGGGCAGGAGAGAGAAGTTCCTTTGCAGAACTTGCAGGTTGACATTTGCAGCCTGGGGCCATAAAGTTTGAGGGCTGCGTGAGAGCCTGCAGAGGGTTAGCACCACGCAGAGGTCCCAAAGGCTGCTGCTGCCTGAGTTACCTCTGGGGCTGGGGACAGTGGCAATATTGCACCTGCACTCGTGCCCTGTACCGTGCTGCTACACCCCCGCCAACGTCAAATCTGTTGTCTTTGCACAGTGCTGGGCTCTGGTCGCTGTGCTGCTTCCAGGCTTCCTCGGGGACCTCCAACCCAGCACGCTGCTCTGTGGGGATGCACGGTATCGCTGTCGGCGATGGGACTGAAAATGCAATTTGACCGCAGAGAGCAGCCATGGGCTGCTGCGGAGCATAGCTCTTCTGCTCATGGAAACTGCAGCAAAACCAAGTTCTTCCTAGAGGGTGCATGCAAGAGCTCGTAGGTTCTCTGCCGCCTTTGAATTATATCCAGAGTGGCAACTCCTAGAAGTATGAAAGCACTATATACAGAGATCGAAATCTACAAATGGCTTTGCCTAGCTGCAGTGTTGGGATTCAGGCTGAAATTTCCACACGTTCTTCAGGTGCCCATTTTCTGGCACTTCAGAACCCTTTGAAACCTCTGGGAGGTATATAATCACAATTAGTCACAGCATTCTTCACCTGTTTAAAACTCTGGCTACATTCTTGAACTCTAGGGCTCCTGTGGTGATAAACGGCACGGGCTGTGTGCTCTTACCTTAACTGTCTGCCTGAACACCACCATCATCACCTTATGTGGGCATCTGGGGCAGAAACAGATCTCAGGTTGTTCTCCACGGTTTTCAGTCGTTCTAGCTGCATCTTAAATCCATCACCAATTACAGTAATGTAAAAACACTTGTGGCCTGAACCTCCAAGTTTCCTATTGATTTCACCAGGAGCTTTCTCACGTACGGAGTTGGGAACACCTGCCTACGTTGTAAACATTGGGTTTAAATGCTTCATCGCTTTCTTGCAAATCCTTGTCTGGGATCCTGTCATATGTACATGGCACCCAGCCCTCCAGAGCCATCTGTGATTGAACCCAGCAAATACAGCTCTTCATGCTACTGATGAAACGTAGTTAGAATTTGTCTCCCCAAAACAAACCCTGAGAAGGGAGAAGATTTGTGTGTCTTAACCTGAAATGTCAGTTCCCGACAAGAGCAGCTGAACCCAAAGTGTTGTATTTATTCAGATCTCACCCATTTTTGAGATACGATAGATTCCCAGCACCACAGACCCCCCAGATGCACCAGGAGACCGAGGCTCTGCCCTCCACCCTCCGCCATCCATCACCTGCGACTTCATCCAGCGATGGGGCTCTTTATTTATTTATTTATTTTAGACACTGTGATTTATCTGGGGGCTTCCATGGAAACTGCATCAGTGATAAACGACGATAGCTCAGCAGAACCAAATGACTGAAAATGAATTAGCTTGTGCGTCGCAGCCCGAAATTGGCCACATTTTGTATCCCTTGTTTAGGTACTCACCGCCGCTCCAGGGACCTGGGGACAACACCAACAAGTGTCTAATGTTTCAGTGTGAAGAGACCCATGAGTCAGATCATAAGGAATAAAAGCATAAAAATAAACAACCGTGCTATTAGGCACAGAAGTTGTACTTCGTTGTCCTATAGCTGCAGGCTGTAGTGACAGGCCACTTCTCTGTCTCTGTGTTGGATTGTGGAGACTTTTCTTAGTTTATTTCTTGTCTTGCACAATCCCGTACAACTGGAGTATTTCAAGTAAATGTAGAGAGGGCTTTGCTGTGGAGCTTATGGTCCTTCTCGTAGCAACGTTGAGCAAGTTGAAGAAAGAAGGCTGGGAATCCAGAGCAGACTGTCACCCGATCGCACGAAGATCCTGCGATGCTCCAGCTCCCTGCTAACGTAGCTGCCCTGGCCGGGTACCCGAGCATCCCTGTGGGCAGCATCGCACCTTAGCTCAAACCCGTGATCCCAAGGAGCAGGGAACCTGCTGCTGCTGCTGAACTGCCTTTCAGACAGAAGCTTCAGTTTCCGTCGCTCAGTTTGGGATGCTGATATTAATGTGATGCATCTCTGCCTTAATTGTGTTGATGCCCTGCTACTGTCGACACGCTGGGAAAAAAAAGGATATATGCTAGAAGAGTAGCAGCAGGTATTCCTGCTGAATTGTGTGTATTCATCTTCTGATAGATTGAGACCGAACGAGGCGTAAAGAGACATTATGTATTTGAGATGCATTAAAATTTCCAGCCCCCATCGATCACGACGAAATAGCGAGGTTCCAAGGGGAGCATGCGAGCAACAGCCGAGCTGAGCCCCAAAGGACGAAGGTGCCGACCCAGGACGCGGGAGAGGACAGGGTCACCGCAGCCCTCGGGGCGGGGGGTGGCCGGTGGAAGCGGAGGGCTCGGGGGCTTCACTCCTCATGTATAGAACCGGGGAAGGGACGGGAGTCGTCCCTGACATGAGATTTATGTTCTTGCATTTTCTCCTGGGTGATAGAGTGCCTCCGGTTAGTTTGCGTTGCAACAGTCAGGGATTTAAGGAACAAAAAGATCCGTGTATTTTTCCTTGTTGCTATGTATTCCTTCTGTAGCAAAATATTTCTGTCTCGTTGCAACGGCGCAGCGCGATCTTTCTGTGTGGAGAGCAAGAGCTCTGACGTGGCTTCCCCAGCTGCTCCTTTAAAACACCGTTTCGGTTCTTTTCTTTTCAGACCCCAGCCTCACGACGTGCGCAGACCCCGGCGTGCCTCTCTTTGGGATGCAGAACAACTCCCAGGGCTACCAGGTACTGGCTCGGCACCGGCTGCACCCTGATATTTGCTGTGGTTAGTCCGCGTCTGAGTCCTGACGTGGATTAATGTGTCGTCCCGTAAGCAGGACATCCCGGCGTGCTCCATTAGAGCTCAGAGTGCGTTTGTATGGGATTAACTGGCAATGCATTATTTATGATAATTAATTATAGTGCTAATTAATAGTTATTAGTGTAATTAATATTCACATTGGAGACATAATTTCCATTAATTTTCAGACCAAGTTCTGTAGGTGGTTCTCTTAATCTCAGCTCCCGTACGGTGTGAAATCCGTGGAAAGGAGAGAAAAAAAGCAAAGCGATTTCCCGGGGTGCTCCATCTCCAGCCTCCGCTGCCGTCCCCGCGGGTGCCCGTTCCCTGCTGCGACGGAGCCGGGCGTGGGGCTGGGATAGTTGATTCCACAGGGCTACTCCTGCCAGAGCGGATCTTCCAGTTTTGCTGCTAATAGTTATCTTAATCCTGGGGTTTAATGAATTAATTCTAGTTTTTAATTAATAAAGAGACAGAGACGCCGTAAGTCTGACTTTTGTAAGGGTTGCCAGGCTGAGAGCTGCACGCCGGAGCGGAACCACCTCCCGTGCTCACGCAGGGGACAAGGTGGTGGCTGGAGCAGAGCGTGTCACGGGGAACCGGTGCCTTTGGATGCGGTACCCAGGGGACCACAGCACCCAGCTGAGAGTCCAGAAGCGACTGAGTGATAAAACCCGGCTGCAGGGTCAGCGAGGAGGTGGCCTGCGTGGTACAGCCTTGCTAGGGAGGATGGGAAAAGTACTCAAAGCCCTGCTTAGCAATTTTGTTCCAGCATATTCTGGTTTTAAAGCAAATCCAGTTGCAATAACGGGGCTCGGAGCCAAACAGCATCGTATTGCCAGCCTGTCTGAAGCAGGGAGCGAGCCCCGTCGTACAGTAATGGTTTGGTTGAAATAATAATAATTTGGTTGAAACCAAATGTAAAAAAGTGGGTAGTCTGCAAAAAGTAAGCATACCTCAAAAATGCTGAAAACTCGGTTTTCAGTTTTTGTGATCCTTTCTGCTACTCACAGTCCAAAATGGTATTTATAATTATAACTACAGGATGTTTGTTGATACTAGTTGTAATGAATATCCCTTTTGGCAAAAATTTCAGCCCATTTTAACAGCACCTATGTTTGATGCTGGCTTTGGGTATATTTAAAAGACAAAGCAGCCTTGCCTCTATCGCTAAAAGAAGCAACTCCCTGCACAGTGGAAGGCTGTAGCTTTCCAGGGGCTCTGGGAGCTTTCTCAACACCAGACTCTGGCGTGGTGGAGAGGGCAGAAGGCAGGTGACTGCCCTCTCCAGCATATAGAAGATGGAAAATTACTTATAGAAGTACTTCTGTATTACAAACGTGAGTGAATCACATTGCACCAGAAAGTTCAGTGGTTGATCTGCTATTGTAACAGGTGGGAAGCATCATCTTTTTCAAGTGCCAGAAGGGATACCTGCTGCAGGGCTCCACCACCAGGACCTGCCTCCCCAACCTGACGTGGAGCGGCATGCAGCCAGACTGCGTCCGTAAGTCTTGGGAGAGGGTTTGTCAAAGGAAACCGGTGCCTTTAACCAAGCTGCTGCCTTGTTTTGTTGCTGTGCTTCGCCATGCTTCACTGTGCAAATTGCTGTCTCCGAAGAGCTGGTAATTTGGTGGGGAGCTCTGACAAAACATATTCTTGAAGAAAAGGGAGATCACACAATCACTTCTCTCCTGACATGACTACACCAGCAGTCGCTTCTGATTTCAGATGAGATTTTTTTTGCTTGTCCCTTCCTCAGAGATTTAGTTTCCGGTGAGACTTTGTTTTGTGCTTTTGGAACAGTATTTGATGGCCGAGATGTGAGCTCACACTCTAGGGACCAAGGTTAACATTTAGCCAGAAGGGCTCTCCGCCAGAGCAGTGTTTCTCCTCATCTTTAATAACGTGTTGCTCTTTCTTTTAAGCTGTCCATCATCTTTTCCCTGCTACACCAGAAGGAGTTTAATGTAATGGATTTAAGTGGTAATATCCATCACGGCCTCTGTATCATAAGTATTAAAAAGCTTTTTCCGCTCCCTTGTGAGGTGGTTTATTGGTGAGATATTTTTCCACTAACAAACCCTGTAGGCGCTTGTTCTGCGGGCAGCCCAACTGGGGCACCCACCTTTAAAAACCCTTGCACGTAGCGTCAGGGGAGAGGGGGGACAGCTGCCCTGGAAGGAGCTGCCCTTCCCTGCTGCTTGCCGGCGTGGTGGGAGCGCGTCCCCAAATTCACTGGCTTCTCTCTGCTGAATTGGAAGACTACAGGGATGCAGCAGCAGCTGTGGCTGTATGTGGGATTTTGCTCCTGGTGCTGGGTGCATTGAAATAGAAGATGGTTTTGGCTTACCCGTGCCAGCAAGGACTACTGAGTTGTCGCCTTGAGGTTTTGTGTAAAGCCTTCTCCGTCCGCAGCGCAGAGCTGGATGCGGTTACTGCTAATGAGTGCTGGGCTGCGGGCTCGCAGCCGGGGCTCTCAGACCACGCGAGTTCGGGTTAGTCTTTCAGCTTTCTGGATTTTATATTTCATCCTCTGTAAAACGAGGATTAAGATAATACCTCATGAAGGCTGCCGAGGATTTGTTTTCATTCATGAGCAGTTTGAGAGCTGCAGAAAGGGCAAATTTACAGTATGGGTGAGAGGGAGCTTCCCGGCTCTGTGATTCATTCGTTTTGTGTTGTAACTTCTCAAGGAAAGTGGTGACACATTTACAGCAGGACCTGATAGAGCAGTGCAGGCACACGCTTGCTCTGGTGCAGGGAGTTGAACAAGCTCAGTTTCCATTTCTGTGGCCAAATCCTGAAAGCTATGGAGCAATTATAGGAATTTATGACTATTGCACACTTCTGAGGACTTACTGTCTGATCCTACGGACAGGTACGTGCACGTTATGAGTAGGATAATGGTCCTATGAAGAGAGATGATACAAAAACAAATCTGTAATGCACTCGCTGGCATCGCTGGCTTAACTTACCGGGTCTCGATGTCCTATAAAGGCGTTCTTCAGTCTGTAGATAGACCTCAGACAAAATTCTGGGGTCAAAGGAAGGAGGAGGGTGTATTTAGCATCATTTGGTTTTGACTTTTTTTCCCCTTAAAAGGTGGGGGGTGGCAGAGCCTGATCTTCAGTTCATGAAAGCTGGAACCAAGCGAAGGATCCCCTAAGAGCTTTAGCCAGAAAGAGCAATCTAGCCAGCGAAGCATGGGAAGCAGTCTCATTAATTCATCAGGCTGGGAAAAATCCAGGCATGGCATTGTCTCCCTCAGTGAGCAGAGAAAGCTTTTGCTGAAAAAAGCTCTTCTAAGAGATCTCTGTCCCTGCTGACGTGATGGTGTCACTCTTCTGCCTTTCCATGTACGACTGGATGGTGTCTCATCTCCGTTTTCTTTGTGCTTTTCAGCTCACCACTGTAAGCAGCCGGAGACCCCCTCCCACGCCAATGTCGGTGCTCTGGATTTGCCATCTCTGGGCTACACCTTGATCTATTCCTGTCAGAGCGGGTACTATCTCACCGGAGGATCCGAGCATCGCACCTGCAAAGCAGATGGCAGCTGGACGGGAAAACCACCTATTTGCCTCGGTAAAAGCTCTGGGCTTGCATGACCCCAGTTTTGTGTTTGCCTGCACCTCTGCAGAGGGGAGCAGTGCAGCCCAAGAGAAAATGGCTCTTCTCTTAGACCTACACCAGCACTCCAGAAGTCGCGTTTGTCTGGCTGAGCTGGCTGTAGGCACCACAGTTCTTGTAGGGACCTGCGCAGCTCCCGGGGGAGAGGCAGCTAGGGGATTTTCTGCCTGGTGGTTCGGATCGAGAAGGATCTGCACAAGGCAAAGATTGTTCTTTACCTCACCAACCTTTTACCTGCCTCCAAGTCCTAGATCAGGAACACATAATGGTCTAATCTTGAAATAGAGCTGCGTGCCTCTCGTGGAGCGCAGTAGCTCTCCCTGGACACTTTGGTTTGGAGCAGATGGCAGGGGAGGGCGGTAAATGAAGCTTTGTGCTGTTGCAAATGGGCTGGGCAGGAACCCGTCCAAAGCCCTTGTACGCAGGGACGAGCAGCCACGTTATGTGTGTGAGCAGTGCCAGCCAAAGGCTGTCCTCTGCTAGCGCCAGCGCAGTAGAAGTGTCTCAACAGCGTCAGACACCACAATATTCACCGGCTGCGGTCTGCTCCTCTCTTTCAGCTGATGTCCGCCCCAGCGGAAGGCCGGTTGGTACCGCACGGGACCCACCGCTCGCCAAGGTGTCAGGTACCGTAGTGGGGTTTGCTTTTCTATGGGACGCAATAGTACTAGATTTGGACCTTACCAGGTCCATCCATCCCATCTGTTCCCCAGGGCAGCCAGAAACCCGGCTGTTCCTTGCAGATCTCGAAACTGCTGGGCTGGTGAGAGCAGCCTGCGTGCCCCGTCCTGTTGGTAATGGACAAGAGCCTTAAGGGAGTCAGGCACCAACATCCACTGCCCTTCCCAGGGCACTCTGGAGATTCGAGCCCTCTAGGATGTTTTACAGTAGACCTTTTTTAAAAAAAATGGGTTTTGTTAGCTTTTCCCAAGAAATTATTTTGGGGGTTGGTTTGTTTTTAAAACTTCAGTGGCATTTTTTGTCAAAACAACAAAATTAAAGTCATCAGCTTGTTTGGTCTTCTCTCTTTGGCTTTGTACTCAGTGATGATAACACAGAGAGTGGGTGGGATTTGAGGTATTTAAATATGTATTTGTGAACTCAAAGAAATTTGCTCTATTTTGATTTCTGAAAAATGGAAATACATGGCAATGCTCTTGTTTTTCTGCATCCCCAATTGTTGTGGTTTTTAGTGCCTGCTGATGTGTTTGCGAGGAATTCCCTTTGGAAAGGCTCCTACGAATACATGGGGAAAAAGCAGCCTGCGATGCTGTCTGTCACTAGCTTCGACCCTGCCACCAGTAAAGTCAACGCCACTCTGATAGACCACAGTGGCGTGGAGCTCCAGGTGTCTGGTAAGGGAGCCGACGTGGCTGTGTGTAGGGATTTACACTTGTCATAAGCGGTATCACAGGGCGAGGGGCAGCGTGCTCTGCTATATGAGTGATGTTGATGCTCTGATAGAGCTTTACAGAACCACCCAGGTTTGAAGTCTCCAATCTTTGATTGGACCAAACCAAACAAAATCAGATACCTGAGTTTGCTTTGCCTCTACCTGAAAGGCAGCTGAGCGCAGTCCATCGTCCATTCCCTGTGTGCTGGAGGAGCAGACTTGTCGTTTAAGATAACCAAGATTAAATGATGTGAGTGCTCCTTGTCCCTGCCCTCCACGGAGCACCAGGTTGTTACTGATCCAGCAACATAACCTGAACGTTAATGGTTGAGTCTCTTCCCATGTGCAAAACGTCTTTAATATCCTGGGGGGTGGACGTGGGATTGTGTGTTTGTGGTGTGTTTCCCAGTGCGTCCCACTGATAGGGTTGGTAGGAGGAGTTATTGTCCACTCTAAGATGATGAGGCGATTTCTCTACTCTCTCAGGTAGAAAGTTAATTACTTCAAACTCCAATAGAGTCATTGTGATCTAGAGATTAAAAGTCACTTATTTTTCAGGCATTTACAAGAAGGAAGATGTGCACCTGCTTCTCCAGGTTTATCAAATAACAGGGCCAGTGGAGATCTTTGTCAACAAGTTCAAAAACGATAAATGGGCTCTAGATGGACACGTAAGTGCACGGGCACCTCATGCACAAAGTCCACCCACACAACTCCTCCCATTGCTATCGCAATCCTGGCTTTTCTCTCACTGAAGCTGAGGGAATAATTCTCTTAGCTGGTGGCCAGATGAGGCTGCTATACTCCAGTGACCTGCTTGCTTGAGGGGGACTTAGGGCATTCTTCCAGCATGCGAGATAACACTACATGACAGTCGCCTCTTCCATGCTCCCTTGCAGCTGTGTGTTTTTGTATTGCCCTGTGGTTTTAAATCTGTAAGTCTTCCAGATAACGCTAAAGGAGAAACCAACATGATTAATTCCGTTTTAACTTTTTATATCGGTTAAACATCAAGTTAGAAGAGCTAATCTTCCCTTACGGAGTCAACTTCTCACCCGCATTTCTGTGTCTGGTAACTTCCCATGCCCTTAAGAAAAGCACTGGAGCTCAGAAGAAATGTGCATCTGATTGACCCATGGCCAGTTGTAGCCCAGAGCCTGCACTATCCCTGTTGAATCAGCAATGTATTCTGTAGTTTATTGCAAATGAGATTTTTTTCTTTTTTTTTTTTCCTTCGTTTGAGACGTGAGAGTCTTAACAAGTTGTTGGGCAGTCAGACTTCTTAAAAAATTCCACAATTTTATGGGGAATTGAGTCAAATTAACGCTGTGCATGAACTTGAAAGAGGCTGTGATGAGATGGGTGCTGAAATCCCAGGGAAGTGTTGAACAAATCTGTTGATCTCTGCTCTCCCGTCACTGCAGGTCTCATCGGAGTCTTCAAGCGGCACGTTTGTGTACCAGGGCTTTGTGCGTGGCAAAGGCTTTGGGCAGTTTGGCCTTCAGAGACTTGGTAAACTTCCTCTGATTCCTACTTTTTCCCTCGATTGCTGAAAGCTGGATTTTAGTGGTAGTGGAGGGTTTTCCAACAGGGAACATTTCTCCTGGCCCTGGCTTTAATTTTCAACCACGCTGAGCCAGATCATATAGCCGGTTTTGAACCGTCAGGTATAATCTTTCCAGCTGCCCTCCGCACATCATTTATAAGAGAATTGGCAAAACTCAAACCAGCCACTGGGGTAGAGAAGTTGAGTGCCCTCAAACCTCTGTACCCCAGGGGGTGGGAGATGGTGGCATCTGAAACCGCAGGTTCTGTTTCTTCACGTTTGAGGCAGAGCGGTGCCGTACTGCATGGGGGAGAGGAGTTTGCCATTGTCTGACAGCACGTGCACCCTGCGCCTTATTTCTTTCTCACCTCCGATTCCTCCCGGTATGATGGATGCAGTAGCTCTGCCCTGGCTTCTGTTTAAATATTAAATACATTGAACACTGGATATTTTGGCAAGGGAGGGTAAACCCATCCTCAGCGCAAGATTTGTGGGAGACAAAGAACACGGCAATAACATTTTTAATTTGGGAACCAAGTGAGGCATTTAAATCAACAGGTTTCTCTTCAAAGACAGAAAGAGTTTGGAGCCACAAATAGTACCTGGACATTTTTATTTTTTCCCCATGTTCCCAGATATCTGACCTAAAAGCCCAAGTCCCATTGCTACCACAAAAAGTGTCTCCATCTCACTTTCAGAAATCAGAGGCACTTGAGAGCTTAGACAAGCCAAGGTCTAAGCTCCTAAATATCTCTTAAAATGTGGCTTGAGCTCCTCCATCTCTTAGGATTTTTGGAATCTGACCCTGGAGTCTTGTCACCTTTATGGAGAATAAGATGTTCATTATTGCAGCCTTTGAAAGTCTCTCTTAAAGCCTAACTTTAAGCATCCAAGTTTGAGTATTTTGGTAAGATAAATCTATTTACATCTCTCTTTAATTGCTGTTCTGAATAAATGATGATGTCAGAGCTAGGCTAGATCTCCAAACCATTCTTCGTGCACCTCAGAAGCTTTTGATTACCTTTTACAGCAGCACTTCTAACCTTCTTACTCTGTTGTTGAAGATGTAACCTGTAACTCAAGCAAACCCCATTTCCCACAGCGGTGTTTTGAAATGCGTTTACTTCTGCTGTGTTTCAGACATCAGCATGATGGAAAATGATCCAGAATCAATAGGACACCATTTTGCATCAAACAGCAGTTCTGTGGCAGCTGCCATTCTTGTGCCTTTCATAGCCCTGATTATTGCAGGGTTTGTGCTTTATCTCTACAAACACAGGTGGGTTTCAGGAATGATGCTAGTAGGTGAAACAAAATTGGGGGCTGACAGAAATATTTGTGAGCTTAACTTAAAAGCACTCCCCCTAGATCTGGTTTCTCATTTAATTCAGAAGGTGAAAAAACAACAGAGCAAGCATGCGTGGAGGGGCGAGGGTGTTAGGAGAAGAGAGCGTTGAGGGCTTTTATGACCATTAATAAGATTTGTGGCAACATTAAGTAGGATAAGGCAAAGTAAATTTCATACTTCAGCGTTCAAGCTGGCTTTGCATATGTTGTAAATTAGTTATTTCTCCTGATCAATGCATTGCTGTGGAAATGTTGCTGCGCTGCAAAGCATTGTGCAGACTGGCCGCTCTGCGGAGGGAGCACACTTAGCAAAGCCCAGGGAGCTGCCTGTGCTACAAATCCGTAGTAAGATTTTTCTATAGATCCCTTCTGCCTTATCCCCAGGTGTTTACCCTCTTCAAAAGCAGCTTTTTCCTTTCCACTGACTTCTCATCAGGGCTGTTCAGCTGGCTACAGCAGCAGTAGCCGTGACCTCTCTGCATTTTCTCTCTGACATCCCACAGGAGAAGACCAAAAGTCCCATTTAATGGCTACGCGGGCCATGAAAACACCAACGTCCGAGCAACGTTTGAAAATCCGATGTACGACCGAAACCTGCAGCCCACAGACATCATGGCCAACGAGACGGAGTTCACAGTCAGCACGGTGTGCACGGCCGTATAGCACCCGTCCCCTCTGCGGTGAGTGGGCAGAAAGGGAGCGTGAGAGCGGGACAGTGCCACCCCTCGCTTTTGTCATTTTTTAAATGCTGTATCGAAGCAGCGGTTCGAAGGAGCACCCAGAGCGGTTTGGATTGCCCGGGAGATCATCTCTGCCCGGGGCAAGAACCAAACCAGCATCCCCATCTCTGGGTCTCAGGCGCTCGCTGCCGGTTGGGGCACGACGTCTTGGGGAGCAGTTGGCAAAGCAAATCCAAATAGCCCTGTGGTGAGAACAGTCACTGCGTGAAGGAAAAAATGAGTCTCAGAGAGATCGTTCGCTGTGTGACTCCAGACAGGGTGTTTTGCACAGCAATCAGAGGAGGGTAAAGCAAGGGGTTTAAAAGTTCTACTGCACAGGCACAGAGAAATAACTTAATCTCATAAACAAAAGTACCCTATGGACTGTAAGAGCACTTCTGGACTGGAACGTTCTTAGTTTGAGATAACGAAGCCGTTGCAGGCTCTCCCAGCATTTCTGTGTGTAATAACAAGGTGTTTGCTTCTCTCTTGCCCTTCTTTTCCCATTGTCCCAGATTCCTCCGGGGTCGGTGTCTAGTGGATGATTGTGTTTCACCTCACTAGTCTCCATCCATTCCCTCCCCATCTCCCTCCTCCCGACCTTGTTGAGGCTGTGGAGAAGCTGCTACACCTTGTTGGACTTTGCGTTAACTCCTGAGAGACTGCTGAGTTGTCCTCCATCGTCCTTACCCACTCTCTCCATCCCGCCGTGGATAACGAAGCCAACCAAAGGTCTGCTCCGGCACAGCTCCTCTCTCCCACCCTGCCAGTGGGTCTCAGCCCAACGTCAAGACCTGGAGAAGTGAAGGACCTGGGAGGCGAGGTGACGGGAAGGCTTTTACAACCTGCTGTTGGCTATAATGTTCCTGGAGGGAGCGGTGGGGTGTTGGGGATCCCACCAACTGCCCCCCACTTCGGGAAGAGCTTGGTCAACAAAGAGGCAAAAGCAGGTTGTACTGCACGAGGTGCTGATTGAGGTTTATGGAAAATACCAGTACGGGACAGGATGAGTACTTGCTTTGTCTTTGGTTTTGTGGGTTATTTCTTTGGTTTTTTTTCTAACCCAGGGCTTTCGCAGAGGAAGAGTTTTCAAATGGGAACTTTTCAATGAGAGAAGCAAAACTTTGCAAGCTTTTCTCCTCTTCCCCGTATTTAATTTTCCTTTGGGCATCCTTGCTGCGTTTCTTCTGCCCAATGTTCATTTCAGGCAGCTCTCAAGGCTGATAAGAAAACGTCCCCCATCTCTGGCCCTCTCCCAGCAGCTGCTGATTTTAGCTGTGTCCAAACACCCTAATTGGGAAACTGCTGACAGACACGAAGGGACGAAAACCTCTTCAAAAAAAACCTCTAACAAATACCGATTCCCCCCCAATGGCATTCAAAAGCCTTTGCCCTTTCCATATTGATCCTCCAAATGGCAATGCAATAAGAGTTTTAATTTCTATCCAAAGCTGTTCCCTTTATTTCCCAGGGGCAGAAAGGTTGCCTTGGCTTTCATGAGAGCAGATAAGGCAGCTTGACATTTTTCCTCCCTTATAAGAGAATGATGCTTTTGTGATGACACTGTCCTCCTCTAATAAAGAGGAGAGCTGCTCTTGTTGATTCGGGGTTTTAGTCTGTTTAGTTTGAGTCGCTGTTTCTTAGGCCAGGCTGGAGTCAAGGTTCGCAACAGTGCCATTTTACCAACTGTAAGTCAAGTGAAATACAGCTGATGTAGAGCAGTATGTGTCAATGAAGTAGCTGCTTCTTACAGAAGACTTGAAGGGAAGACAGAATTAAAACAAATGGGATGGTGTTTACATCCATGCTTGCATTTAAATGCTGGCTTTCCCCTACCTAATGTCAGCTGAGGTTTTGTCTAATGAAAACCACAGGGTAGTTTTCTTCTGTTTTGTTTATTCTTTTACTCTGTGTGTGTGCGTGTGTGTATATATATATAAATATTTTTTAAAATTTTTTTTTTTTACTTCAGTCTCTTATTCAGCGCTCTTAGAGTAAGCAGCATTCTGCAGCCTAATTGCTGAACAGCCAGCCTGCCAAAAAATGCCATCTCTGCTCCCCAAAACATGCAAAGGTGCTCTGATTTATTCCCAAGAGGTGGGTGCAAGCGCGTGCGTGAGGCAGAGCCCCGATCCAACACGGACAGAAGTCCCGGAGACGCTGCCCGCATGCAGGTGGGCACACACAGGTAGCTCAGGACCAGTGCCGGACTGTGTCCTGCGGCAAGGCACGCTCCCAGCTCACGCCAAACATGCAGGACAGGCGGAGATGGCTTCACCTTCCAGCTGGTTGTGGGACTAAATTCCTTTGGGGTAGCCAGGCTGGGCTGGCAGCGGTGCCTGCCGCTCTCTGGGCACCTCCAGCTTGTAGGACATGGAGCCCAGAGCAAGCTGAAGGGTAAGTGAGAAAAAGGGGAGCCCGACCGGGCTGCTGTGGCACTGGGGTCTGGGGCCAAGGCACGTCTCCCCTCCAACTCATCCTGGGTGAAGGCAGGGAGCTGCCTCCCCTTTACGCTGGTGTAACAAGACCGGGCTGTTCCCCCGGCTCCTTTGCTTGCGTCTGCAAGTAGAGAGCTGGTCCCTGCCTTCAGGTCCGCTCTCCTTGGCCCCTATTTGGCCCCAGGGTCCCTTCCAACCTAAATTATTCTGTCATTTGTGCCCTCGGCCAAACCCACAGCCCATTCTCCTGGTCTTTGTCCAGCCCCGGTAACGCAGCCAAGGGACCGGGCTCCCGTGCGTAGCAGATCCCGAAGGCAGCGCCGTTTTGCTCTACCTGGTGCTCTGATGCCAATGGTTGCAACGTTCTGGCTCCTCTTTCAGTACCCAAAACTCGAACACCTCGCAGGCTCCCGCAACAGCAGAGCTTGAATCTTTCCAAGCTCCTGGCACCGAGCTCGAGGAAGAAACCTTTCCCAGCTGCAAAGGGTGCTGAGCCCCGGGCACGCACCAAGCAGGCTGCTCTGAGCGCAGGGCAGGGATGTACACACACGCACACAGCACCAGCAGAGCCCACGTTTGCTTTTCGGACTTTTCTCAATCCCAGTCATTTGGTGGAATAGCCAGGAGAAGCTTGCGTCAAGGTGTGTAAAATGAACGTGAGATATTTTAACACCAAGGCAGGGAGAAGGGAGGCTCTACTTAAACAGGACTTGCTGCTTTCAGCCCATTAAGTACCATTTTCTGCTGTTGCCCAAACAACAAAGGAAGTGGAGGGGGTGTTATCCCATTTTTTTGCAAGCTGGCTGGGACCTGATATGTGACATTCTCCATTCTTGTGCCCAGAGGACTTGCATTATGTTTGAAAAAAACAGGAAAAAAGGAGAAAAAAAAAAAAAAAAAAGAAAAAAGGAAAACGAAAAAAAAGAAAAAAAAAGAAAAAATGAAAAAAATCCCTCTTTTGTACAGAGATATATTTTTATGAATCAAAAGTTTGTACAGTTAAAAAACACAATGTAAATGTTTTTTCATTATTGTAGTAAACAGTAGTGGAAGATCAGCTTTTTTTTGTAAATGTAATAAAATGTATAAATATGGTTTACATAAAAGTGTAAATATGTAATCTATACATACACTTGGCTTGTCTGCAGTATATACAATTTAATTTATCTGTCTCTGTATATGAGGCTTTTCATCGTGTCCAGGCATACTTTACTGAATTTGAAAGCTATTTTAAATTTTTGAATTAAAATAAAATATAAATTTTTGCATTGCTTTTCTTACATTCTTCTGGTGCCTTTTTCATGAGCTGCCAAAGGTTTCTCCGAGGATCCTCAGGATGCCGACCTGCACGCACACACATACGCGCGTGCACGAGGACGGCGGGGACGAGCCTGAGCCCCTGGGGCTGGTGGAAGCCCCTGACCCTCGCGGTTGGCGTCGTGCCCCAGCTGCTCGGAAGCACGTCCCGGCTCTCAGGAAG